>NC_052535.1:43819160-44122976 GCF_016699485.2 Gallus gallus | reverse complement strand
ACTAACTAAATTCAGAACAAAATGTCTTCAAAATAATTATTGTCTGTTCATAATTTTGTAACAGAATTACCAAAAGGTAGACTATAACACATAGTGAAGCCTTGGAGGAATAGATCTCTCACACTGAAGTTGTATCTCAGTTGTCTCTCTCCTCTGTTCTGCTATTAAGTCATTTGACTAGTTTGCGTTTATTGAGCAAGAAACAGCATGGATAAATGTTGAATTTATTTCATCTACAAGTAGATGTGCTGTTTGCTGTAGGAACTTCCCTTCAAACCTTTCTAAAAACTATGAGATCTATCATACCTTTCAGTCTTTGTGTGGAAAGGGCTTGGCTAAAGAGAGAAAGAAAAAAAAAAAAAGAGGAACAAGAAATAAATCTAAAATGAAAGCATGAACTCAGTTGAGAAACATTTCTATTTGGTCAAACATACAGTTTTGCTGCATCTTGGTATTTGAATTGCCAATTTAGAGACTAATTTCATAACTAAATCCATGCAACTTACGTTCTTGCCCACCTCTCCTCCTATACTTCTTGGACATCTCTTTACATTGTGGGGCTCTCAAAGGACAGGATACAGATTCTCATTGTGAGGCTTTTCTTTAATGTTATGTATCTTTATAGTTAATAATAGTAATATAGTTAATATAGTTAATAGTAAATAGTAATATAGTTAATAATATTAAATATAGTTAATCTTCATAGTTAGGTATGTATTCTAAATTACATACAAACAACTGTTACTACTAATTAATGTAGTTTATTGCATGTCCTAAAACTAGTGTCAAAAAAGGGAGAAAGGATTCCCTTTTGGCAAGGGACTGTGGTTCTTCATGAGATGCAGTGGGGCATCAAACATTTGGCTGTAGACTAGAACCTTAATTCTGAGATGACAGCGGGGAGGTGGGATCCTGCTTCCTGTGCTTTATTTTTCCTGATATGGTTAGTTTTGTTGAATATATGCCCACACGTGACTCCTGCTGAGAACAATTGTAATTCTCCTTTTGGATTTTATATTCTTTGTACCCACATGAATTAGTGAATGCTGGCATGGCGTAAGGAATATGAAATAAGGCCATGGTGCCCTGAAGGCATCCTGGCATTTGCATGAGTTTTGGTATTTCTTTGTATTGTACAGTTCAACTGCTGAGCTGAAGAAAAGTTCAAGCAAGCCAACTTTTTTAATCTTCGCAGATATGTTAAAAAATAGTCTGCAATTATTACTTTTTAAACTATTTTTTAGTGAAAGAAAACAGTTTAATGTGAAATGTCTATTTGACATTTCTGTTTCATCAAAACCAAATCATTTAGCTTTTCACTGTGGGGTGAGGGGGAGGTTGAGGAAAGAGTTTGCTTTTACAAGGTCAAGTGTACAAGCCAACCTGAAAGAATGAGTAGTGTAATAATTACTCCCACTGCTGTGTAAACATGAAGTTGACTGAAATGAGTCTTAATTATAAACTTCAGTACTGTATACTTATAGTAAGCTTTTGAAAACTCAGTGAGCTACATCGTAACTTTTATTGAACTAGTCTGAGAATAGAGCGAACTTGAGAAATCTTTTCTTTCCTGTTGTCACTCGGAGTTATTACTTATTGAGGCATCAACTACACAGTTAAACTAAGCAGTATTTCACATGATAAATATGCCAAACCAACCCAACAACTACCACCTAAAGTAAACAACCCTAAGGTTTTGCACTGTAATGTCTTATTTTGGCTGGGGTTGGGGGAAGGTACACTTTTTCTCTTTGTTTTTAAAGGTCAAATAACTTTTTCAAGACCTTCCAAGAATATGAACAGACTTGCTGTTAATATCACTATGTGAATGCTTCTCTTTCCCAACTGAGCAAGAGAGAATTGTCTTTTTCTTTTTTTTTTTTGATAGACAGTACTTGGATGAAAGCAAGAAAAGGAAAAATCAGTTTTAAAAATTAGCCGTAATCTGAAAGAAGAGTATTACAATTCAAAAGGATATAATTACAATTAAGAATTGCTCCTAATTCCCACTGTCTGCTTTTGAAGATTTTAGTGTAAAAACTGGGCTAAAGGCATTAGTCTATCAGGTGAACAACACTCATTTCAGAACTGTGGAAACAAGCGTGCTTTCAGACTATTTCAACTTCTATGTAATGTTACCATCTAGAATAATAAGGTTCCAAGGATCTGCCAGAAAACACCTATTTTAATTACAAGAGATGATGAGAGATTTACTAGGAGTAACTTAAGAGCAAGACGTATGTGGTATGGCCCACTGTGCAATCCCTTGTCAGTATAAAAACATTTAAATCTGTAATGTAGTCCAAATCTCTCTCTCAGCTGCCTCATAGTAGCCAACAGCAGCACATAGGAAGGACCTAGATTCCCCAATAGCCTCACCTCATTCATAACCATACAGCTGAGGCAGCCTAGAACTCACCAGCATTGCTTCCCCTGTCCATGCAGTGCCACAGTGGTACTGTCCCAAGGGAAGAGGAAATATGTGCAGGTGTGAACAGCACGTCTGTCTTTCCTGCTTAGGTGATTTAACTATTAGTGGCTCTCTAAGTTATACAGATGGTGAGAATACAACTATGACTAACCTGCTGGTGGTGTTATTAGGTAGGAAAAGCAAAATCTGGATTCCAAACTAATGATGAAAAAGCTGGCTTTTTTGACCACTCAAAATTAAAATAAATAAATTAGTTAGCATAGTAGTTTGTGTTTTTGAACCTATCCTTATATACAAAATATCTGGACATCTTACTTTTTTGCTTTGTTGGTGAATGTACCTCTTCTTTTTATCTCTTTTATCTGAGTTGCCTTGTTGCTCTGGGAAGGTGCCATTGCTGCATGGTATCTTACTAAGAAGCCAGGGTTGGTTTTATTTTTGAATACATCTGAGCTTATATTCATTATGCATAGAGAAGATTAGGCTGATTTCCACAGCTGGAACCTGCTACTGCAAGTAGTCTGTTGCTCTACACTTTGCACTCAAGAGTTTTACCCTGGGATAGATTAGCTGAAGTCTCCCTGTGGAGTGTAACTGTAGGATTGTGATGGGATAGGAATTTTTGAAATAGATTAGGCCCAGCATGCTACCTGCTTTTTAGATCAGTAATAGCTGCTTAAATTCAAGTTACAAAGAGTTAAGCAGGCAGAAGAATAAGGGATGTGCTGTACTGAAGGCTGCTTTTCTCAGGGTGAGCTGGGTCCATGTAGTATGCATCAGCTGCCTATTCTAGCCTGAAGTACTCAATGTCAACAGGAGACTGGCCAGGGGAGAGATAAAAGCAGATCATGCTGAAAGGAAGAAACTGTTAAGAATTGATCCCCATATTCCTTGTTAAATAAATTCATTGAAGATGAGGGAGGGGGGGGAAGTTAGCACAACTTTCACTGTGTCACAGGGAAGAAATTTACTGGCTAGGCAGTGAAGGAAGAAATTGCTTGTGGCCTCTGATGCAGTCTACATCTCAGTACACCTTTGGCCTATAAGTCTTTGTCATTGCGTGTTTGGTGTACTTATTTTTTTCATTTAGTTTAGTGGATTTTGGAAAATCAAATGGTTGGCAATTGAATTTTGAATTCTCACAGATGGCAGCTCTTCATCCTCCTGGTTTTGTGCCCAGAATATATCCTTAGGTTTGATAGCAACAATAACACTCTTTATTCAGCATAAAGCACAGCTTTTTGAAAGAAACATATTAGGTTT
This sequence comes from Gallus gallus, assembly GCF_016699485.2. NCBI lineage: Eukaryota > Metazoa > Chordata > Aves > Galliformes > Phasianidae > Gallus > Gallus gallus. The sequence continues at coordinate 44,119,282 of NC_052535.1, read as the reverse complement.
TTTATTAAGCAATTGTTTAGCAGAGAACAAAGCTTCCATAGAAACCAATTTACATATGGTGCCAGTTCCAACGATTAGTAATAGTAACTTCCTTGTCAAAAAATGGTGCATGTATGTATTTTTTCTTAAGATGAAGTGATAAAATCTAGTTTCAATTGTAATGACAATAGCACTCCTTAATCAACTCATTGTAGATGAAAAGAAGTATTTTATAGATGGGATTTCTTGTGTACTTGCTTCCAACCCTCAGTGTTGGACTAACTTCTGCAATACTGATGTGTAAAAATAAGTATTTTTGTTATGACTAAATGTACATGGTCTGAACGTGAGACTGAAAGACAACAAATTCACTTTGTGGCTTGGACCTCCATCAGTGAGGAACTGATTCAGTTTCCCTCAAAATATAAGAAATGCCATGTCCTGTTGGCTCAGCCAAACTATCTGGCTGCACCTATTTAGTTTTGTCTCCTGCAGTTGCAGTGACAAACAAGACTGTCCGTTTCTGCTGCCCACTTCCCTCTTATTCATCCAACATCTGCATCCATTGAATTGGGGTTGCAACATTTTACTCCTCTACTTCTACCATTTTATTTTATTTATTCGTTTACTTAGTACAATTTTTTTTATCCTGATCTCCATTAGATTTGTAGATGTGTAGCAGTTTGCTGTTAAGTGCTAATATGTGTCATTGACTCTAAATTTGTTTATATAGTGACGTTACTTCAATTATACAAAAAGCAGTTTATGCAAAGCTCTCAGTGAACAGGTTACAATCGGTCATTTTGCTGCTACAGCCACAGATTATAACTTGGAACAACATCACTACATGGAGAGATTAACTAGTTTACAGGAAGCTAATTTTCTCTGCATGCCTGTTCACGTGTATAAGGACTCACCACAAGAGAAGATAAAATATAGTAAAGAGACACATTTCATTCAGCTGTCTTACATTAAAAACTGTGTGAGAGCTCTCTCTATTCTAAATTTAGTCCAACTTTAAAGATATGTGATTTGATTTAGGGAAATCAAGTGCTTCCTCTGAGACACTGCCTTGTGCTGCCCATTTTTTTGCATCATATTAGCCTCTTCCTATGACAAAATTTGCCAGGGTTTTATGCTATTGCAGTTATCCAGTAGCATAAAGGAATTCTAATGTGAAATGCCAATCATATTGATTTTAAATGTTTCAAAAGAGGATCCCTAAGGGCAAAGAAATCCCAATAATCCTGTAATCCTGGATATCAACCAGTGTCAAAGGGCTGAAGATGAAGGATTCCTGTTTTGTCAGTTAATTTTCAAGAGGGATGAACATGTATATCAAAAGGAAGAGAGAAATTTTGAAATAATAAAAAAAAGTTCTGGAAATAATAAAATCCAGAAAGACAAAAACACTTGGCCAACTGCCACAGAAAATGGCTTTGCAGATGTGACATCTCATTGATTTACAGCTATTCATCTTGTCAGTATTTTTAGGTTAAAGCTACAGTAAGAGTTCCTAGCTGGAAGTTCTGTGAACAGTTTCCTATGGTTTATGGTGTATGGTAAGAATGCCTGATCAAAGTCAAGGAAAATATCTCAGTTTCTTTTGGAGATCTTCAGGCCCCTTCTCTTTTAAGTCCTTTTCTAGGTTTGTATAAGGAAATACCAACTGAATGTTTGTACAAAAACAAGTTGTCTTCCCATCTGCTGCTAAGAAATGAGGAAAGCCATTTTGAAGATGATTGTTGAAACTGTAGAACTTTTAAATGTTTCTGATCAATCCTATATGTTTTATACAAACAAGAGGATTTGAGAAGTGATCTACAGCATGGAATCCACTATATTGTCCTTTCTTAGTAGTCAAGTGTTCTCTTCCATAGGCTAGTTATACAAAATGGATGAGAAAAAAGCATGGGATTTAAAGTTCAATTGGCAAAAAGTTAATTAGCGATCAGCTGTTCTGGTAGTTTGATACTGAACCCGAAATTCTTTCTTCTATATATATCAGGCTCACTAGCGGTGTTTTTACACTGTACTTATTTAAGATGTTGATGAATAAACAATTTTTTCTTCCTTGCTTTTAAGCACTGGAGGAAGAAAAGGAGAGTTGATGCTATAAGGGAGTTCAAGATGAAGTGTACAGTGGCACTCAATTCCTTGGAATGACTATAGAATTGCAATTCCTGAGTCTTTTGAGATGCTGCGTTTGGGAAAATATATTCTATCTTCTACATTAAAAATACATTCCACTGACACTCCAGTAAAGATGTGTGCACTGAAACAAAAGCAAACCAGGCTGTCTGCCATTTTAACTCTTGGACTCTGTCTGTTTAAGAGGAGAGTGCAAGAGAGATTGATTTGAATCAAACACAAATATTTAAATGACATCCTGAAAGGAAAACGTTTAACAGCTTATTTTTCAGTCCTGAGACGTCTTAAATAAGCAAACTCCACAGTACACAAATAAACCAAATTACAACAGCATGCTACTGATTTTTATTGCTGCTGTTGATGCCTTCCTGTTCCCGGTGCTCAGCTCATGTTTCTTCTAGTGGTCCCTCTCTGATTTCTTACATTGCTACGGAGTGGAGATAGAAAGAAAGCGGGTATTGACACGCATATATATATTGACCTGATATATCCACTGAATATATCAGGTACGTCTTGGTGCTGTAGAGGAACATGCTTCACAGATGGACGTTATGTTAGCTTCACCTTCAGAATGAAGTCTGTGTATACTTTAGGGCAATTTTAAAACAAGACCAGGAGAATTCATCTGAAGAGATCTTATATCTGACATCAAAAACTTCCTTTCTTTTCCAATAGTAGTTATTACTGCTGTTAAAACATAACCATGCAAAGCCTAGAATTGTATTTTTACATCATTAGGGATATCTCTTTAGTCATTTGTGTCTATAGGGGCAATTCACTGCCAGGAGTATGAAGTGCTGCTTAGAACTTATCTACAAATTGTCCTGTAGGCCTTGCATACTTTCATATAAGTGAAATTGGAAATCTTTAAAAGCAGTGGAATAGTCATTTGTAAACTGAAGATGGTTGAAATCTATGATGCTTCTTATTTTCAAACCCTTATGCTTAGGCTGTTACTTGGGTCACTGTGATGCCTGATTACAAGTGTTTGGTCATGATGCTATAAACGTGATTTACAGAGTAACTGGTGGAAATGCTCTGTCACGTAGACCTATTTGATGCTATTAAGGATTTCTGTGAATCGGGGAAAGGGAGAGAGTGTTAGTCAAGTGGAAAGTAGACAGTGAAGGCAGCTGATGCTGTGATAGTACAGCACGTACAGTTTTGTTTAGGGATTTAGTGTCAAAGAAATGCTCCTTGCATGACAGACTGTCGCTGAAATAAAACTGTATGATTTTGTCATTTTCTACACCCGTCTGTAATGCCTGAACTCAAGCCAATGATGCTGCATTTCTGTGTAGAGAGGGGCTTAGCATCCTGCAGCATGCTCTTTGGCTTTAATCCTGTGCTTTGATCTGCAGCGCTGCAAGGGTCCACTGAAGAACAATAGGCTTCATAATGTATTTACGGTATTTTATATCATCGTAGCTGTTCTGCTTAACTTCTAGCCTGGTCTTCTCTTCATTGCTTCACTACGTTGTGAAGACGTTTAAAAAATTTAGTGCTTCACTAACTTTGGAGTAACTATGAAAGCAGCTTCAAATGATCACTACTTGTGTCGGAATACTCGCTATGTGTAGCAGGAAGATGAAGTGCCATCTTGAAAGTGATAAGGAGTAGCACAGACGGCACTGAAGGCGCCTACACGCCTGCTGGGGGACCTGTGGTTGTGTAACCCCTGGGGCGCTGCTCCTGAGCGATCACAGAATGGGACTCGGAGGAGCAGGAGCAGTGTAATGTGAGCAGGCTGCCAGCAGCCAGCCCGAGCAGCCAGGGCTCTGCCCACACAGCGCGTTCCCATACAGCCATGGTACTAAACAATGTTTAAAGGCGATGCAGGACGATTTCAAAAGCTTTTCAAACGTTTACACGTTTCGCTCATGCTGTCGCATCGCTGCTAGTACAAGGAAAGCTTCCGTTTGCGTAGCTGAGATTTGAGCGGGCTGCTCTGTGCTACTTCATTAGCAATGTGCAATTTGTTGTGGTTTAACTTTTTTTTTCCTTGTAAGCATTACTTTCAATCGCAGTCTCAGTGGAGCACAGCATCTGTGCTGTTTATTTTGGGCTCGGAACGGGGTGGCACTTCTGCTGAGGGCCAGCTCCAAGCTGTCAGTGATCAGAAGGAAGGTACTTTTGGGGGTACTATGTTTTAATGTGACGAAATGGTCCAGTGCTCCACTGACTCAGAGGGGCCACCACTGCTCAACAAGGAGCTGTGATTAGGGTTACAGAAATCTTGCACGATTTCATATGGGCTTCAGAGAGCGTTTTAACCAACTTCATCCGGCCGTTTCACAGCCGATGTCCTTGCTGATTGACTGCAGCCCTCCGAGAGTTTTTTTTTTCTTCCCCTCGAGGTCCCGGTCCCTCTTTTTCGCTTGGGCCTGGACGAGCCGGGCTCTGCTTGACCGCCGGCGTCCTGCTCCGAACCGCCGGCGGCAGGCGGCAGCAGCAGGAGAGGGAGGAGGAGGAGGAAGGGCGGCCCCTCCCGCCGCTCGGAGCCGCAGGCAGAGGGCGCTTTCGCCATGCGCGGCCCCCGCGCCCGCCGCCGCGCAGCCCCAGGCGCCGCGCAGCCCCCGGCCGAGCGCTCCGCGCCGCGCAGCCGCCGGGCTGGGCCCCGCGGGAGGGCGCCGGCTGCGAGCGGCCGCTGGGTCCCGTTTCCCTCCTTCCTCTCCCTCCTCCTCCTCTCTGCGCTTTCCACCGCTCCCGAGCGAGCGCAGCCTCGGATGTCCGGTTTCCTGGTGGGTTTTTTACCTGGCAAAGTCCGGATAACTTCGGTGAGAATTTGCAAAGAGGCTGGGAAAGCTGGGAGCTCTCCTGCAAGGCGTCTGGGAGCCGCCGCTGCCGTCGCATCTTCTCCATCCCGAGGATTTTACTGCCTTGGATATTGCGAGGGGAGGGAGGGGGGTGAGGACAGCGAAAGAAAGGGGGGTGGGGGGGGAGAGAAAAGGAAAAGAAGGAGCCTCGGAATTGTGCCCGCATTCCTGCGGCTGCCCCGCGGCCCCGCTCCGCCCTGCCATCTCTGCACAATGCACTTGCTGGAGATGCTCTCCCTGGGCTGCTGCCTCGCTGCTGGCGCCGTGCTTCTGGGACCCCGGCAGCCGCCCGTCGCCGCCGCCTACGAGTCCGGGCACGGCTACTACGAGGAGGAGCCCGGTGCCGGGGAGCCCAAGGTAGGCTGCTCCGGGCGCGCGGCTCCGCTCCGCCTTGGAAATCCTGCTGGGGAAGTAGAGTTGGGAGAGGAGACCTTAAGAGTGGGGATTTATTTAAGGGGAGAAAAAAAAAAATGTAAAAAAAAAAAAAAAAAATCCTGAGTTACAGGGTTGCTAGAAAGAAGGAGAATCCCCGGATTTCTCAAGAAATGCGGAGCACCTGACTGGCACCTCTGCTGCCGCCCCACTGCTTGGGGTGCAGCCGTGCCTGCCCCCAGCCGAGCCCGGCGCTCCCCACGTAGGGCAGAGCTGGGCCCGGGGTGCGGCGAGGTGCGAGGAGCCGGAGAAAGGGCCGGGGAGTGAAGTAGCGAGGGGAATGGGGGGGGGGGACGATGACAACAGAAAGCCAGCTTTGCCCTTTGTTGAAAAGGCTCTCGGAGTTACTGACACTTTGGATGACATACTGCTGCGTGACAGTTACAGAAGGTGTAACGTGACACCTTGGGCTGAAATTTCTGTGCAAGCACGTGGTTAAGGTTCTGTTCAAATCCTCATTTTACAGCCGCAAATGCCCCCAAGTCTGTGCTAACTTCTACTTGCGTAGGAAGTTTTGTAGCTTAGTGCTGGAGTACCTTTCAGCAAGCGCCGTGGTTTGGCTGTTCCTGCTATATCTGGTGCATAAAAACGATGCCCAGCATGTGGAGCGTAAGCATGTGACATTGTTAGGTGCACCTTTGATGTCTGAGCTCCATAGCAGCCTTTACCCTCGGCTCATTGTTTTTGGAGATTTTCGACATGCTTTCTGAGGGCGATCACGACGCAGCTCATTCATTATTCGCTTGGGAGGTGGAGTGTGTGGATTAAAAGCTAAGCTGATATTCTGATTGCTTTTTTCTAGGTTAGCAGGGCTATTTTTGGTCTGGTTGGAGAAATAAGTTGAATGTAGCGGTGCTATTTGTTTTACTGACCAGAAATAAGGGGGGACTGTACTGAAGCTACGTGGGAAGTTCTGATAGCGTGTGTTAACTGTACGTGTGTTTCTGATATCAAGGCTGCCGCAGACCACAAGTTGTTCTCAGAACTTGTGCATTTCAAATACTGTTGTGCATGGGAAAAGGTGACTGGGTCTCTCTCCAAATGTTTTAATTACAGTCGAATGCTTACACTGTAACGTTCTAAATGCTAGCATGCTATCAGCGATCGTATTGCTGAAGTGTTTGTCCAGCGCTCTTCAAAGCGAAGCATTTAAAAATAGGAACACAAAATCAAGTCAGCCGCTCGCTCTTACCACTCAAACCCTTTCTAAGAAAGGCAAAAGTTACATAAAGGTAAAAATACCTCAACTCTCTACAGTCCGTGACTATAATAAGCCAGTTATTTAGTGAGTGAAGCCCGTGTTTGAGTTGCCAATCCCCGGAAGAGTTTGTGCTGAAAAGGTGGAAAGCATGAAAACTGGCCATGGTGTGTATCGATGAGGTGGAGGCAGAACAGCTGATTGTGGAGGAATTCTCCTAAGTGATGCTGTGTTCCCGTCTATGCACGCACTGTAGATGGTCGTTCTGTTTCTTGAAGGAAGCCCAGAGCCTTCTGGAGCTGCTGCTGTAGGGCACCGTGTAGAAGTGTGAGTGTTCCCTGGAAAGAAGGGAGCTGTGAGCAAGCTGAAGAAGGGAAGGTCAGGAGACAGGGCAGGGAGTGTGACAGCGTGTGTCGAGCCGTTGCATTAACAGGAAAATGTTTTTGTGCCTGACTAATGGAGAGCAGTGGAGAATGAGAGAGACTGCATCCCAGAAGGCTTTGTCATGTTGGATGTCTTCAGCTGTGGGTTTGTTGCCTTTGCTGGAACTGTCTGAGGGAGTGAGTATTATGCATATTTGTTCCTGCAATGAGAGAACATGGGATGGCTGTCTGAAGTGATTAGATGGGATTAAATAAGTAAACTGTAAGTAATTGTTTCAAGGAAAATGTGATTATATTGTCAGTAAGAAGTCACTAGCTTGAACTTTCTGAACTTGAATGAAAAATGTATGATCACTCGTGTTTGTGGCTGCTGTGGTTCCTGTTTTTACTTTCCATCTATAGTGCTGTGTAGAATCACAGAATCATTAAGGTTTGAAAGACCAGTAAGATCATTCAATCCAACCATCAACCCATGCCTGTGATTGCATGTTAGTTAGTACCTAAGTGCAGGTCATACAGCATCTTGGGTCAACGCTCGGCACAACATCTTTATTCCTCTTTACTCCTATTTTAAGAAGTTCAGCTGTAGGAATGTTTTTCTAGAGTTTGGATGATGCTGAGGATGCTCCAACATAAGAGGCAGAAAATAGAGTATTGTGTTTTTATGCAGGTGGGTAAGTGTTATATGTTAATGTTGTCCTGGAGATGTGCAGCCTGGAAGCGTTATGGATAGAAGTGAAGAACTTATTTATAGCTCTTGTAGGGGCATGCTGTGCTGCAACTGGGCACTGATAAGCGTGTACAGCACTACCTTCCCCACCCTTCCCCCTGCCTTCTTTTTTCATCTCTCAGCCAAAGGGTAAAGTTCATTATTTGATGAGATGACAGGGCCCAGATTAATACTTCTCAGATGATCTGTCTGAGCAGCGGGGTGGGAACACATCGCAACCATAAATTATTTGTCTTGGATTTCCTGCACCACGAGGGATTTCCCCCAGCACACAGTAGCCTGCACAGCTGGCACCACTGCCTGGCCCATGGACATGTACTCAGCGCCTTGCGCTCATGCAAGCTTTAGGAACTGGGAACATGCACTCTCTACCCAGGAAGTCAATATATTCTTAATAATAATACCTTATTGTTTGCTGAGAGCTTCAAAAGGACCTGGAGGGGCTACATGGGCGTTCTGGGTATGAACTTAAATTCCTAAGTTATTGAAATGGAAGCTTGACAGTGGCATGTACCTAGACTGAATTAATGGGACTGTGGTAACAATAGCAGGAATAGGTTATTATGGTAACAATAGTGGTAACAGTAACGCAGTAACAATAGCGGGAAAGAAGACAGTGACATAGCTAGGAGGGCTTGCTGCAGTCACACCTTCTTTTGCTGTGCAGCCAAACCTTTGGGATTATGTGACCAGACAAAGGCAATGTTGATTAGCTGTTCCACGTGAGTTTGCAAATAAGAATTCTTAGTTTTGTATTACAGTTGGAAAAACAAATGGAAATTTCAATATATTTGAGTGTTCTAAGGTTCATCCCTGAAAGCTATGATGGGGCCTGTCTATGCAGATGGCAATCCAGAACAGCCTTTGTGATTTGCTTTTCTGCAACGAAAATAGGTGTGCTTATGTGATCTATTTATCTTGGTGAGCTCCATCTATCTTGGGTGCTGTCTCAGCCGAAACATAACTTTATCACCATCATTTTACTGTAAACCTGACCAAATCATGAAATGCTGCTAGTTGGTGGCTAACGGAGTTCAAATGCTGTTAGTGTGGGAGTAGGGGGAAAAGCAGTCTGATGGTTTCAGAGACTTCTTCCTTTCTTTCCGTCCTGGTGATGTAAGGCCACCTCTGAGTTTATGGAGCGTATGCCTCGATGCTCCATGTGCTGCTAAGAGTTGAAGGCAAGTTTTACACTGCTGGAGCACTGCTACTTTTCATAAACCCCATGCCTCGTGATCAAGCAGTGCTAAAATGAGGAGGCAGGGAGAATGTTATCTTTTTTTCCCTGCTGTTGATATTTTGTCTCCTGAAACTTTCCTTTTTAGAGATGTGGCCGCTCTCTTTTCAGATGTTCATGCAAAGATGCTGTGTTTTTTAGAGACATGGTTCATATCACCTAGGTAAAATTAAGTAATGTAATAGAACTTACTGTGAAGACTGAGAAAAGCTTCTACAAGTGAAATTGCTAAGCCTTTGCCTATCCTTTTCTGCGAGAAGAGTGCAATGCTAAGCTCTAAGAGCTCTTGGCACTTCTAATTCTTGGTGTAAGTATGTGCATTCTTGGGTATCTTGAGTAAGCACACTTATGTATCTGTGAAGGTTTTCACAAGATAGCTGCTGACAAATAAGTGCATTTTTGGAGGCTCTAAAAAGCTTTGAGTATTATTTTAACTAACTGTACTATTTGGAGGATTACAGAAACATCCCTTCAAAAATATTATTCTTGAGCTTATTTAGGTTCATCGTATGTTAAGCCTTTACATGTTATTTCAGGGTGTGTGTACTCACTTATTTTAGAAAAAATAAATCTAGACTAGCTGGTTTGGCTGTTGTAGCTAGAGTGGAGGTAATGATCATGCCCCATTGATAGTCTGCATCCAGAATAGGAAGTCTGTCTAGAACCTCATGCTCAGCTGCTTCTTTTTGGAATGTGGTTAGTGATTCATTAAAACAAAATGCTCGGAACAAAGGAAATCCATATGAAGTCAGACTGGTATCCTATCAACTTTAATATCCTTGTTTAATATAAAAAATGTGCTACAGCTGTTTGTAGCATGAATTATAAGAAATGCCAAGCTAAGGTTGTTATTCGAAAGATGCGGGCTCTTTCAAACTTGTGTAAGAATTTAAGGTCTTGAATTTTCTTTGACTAGGATAGCTGTAATTGATTTCATTGTTATAACCATTCAGTACCCATTATTTGCTGCTGAGGGGGCTGGGGAGGGAGGATTTCCACCCTGATTTTTTTAATCTGAATGATACATAGTACCAAATTCCCCTTCATACATATATACAGCAATTACTGTCTTTCATTCAGATGTGTAAATTGCAGCAGATTTTTAATTTAAAACACTGATAACTTAGGGAGATGCTAGGATGTTATTTGTTGAATTCTTATTATGTAGGAATTGGTCAGCTTGTTTTCCTAATATGAAAGGTTTTGTGTTTATGCCACCAACAGGTTTTCTGGTGCCATAATATCTAGATCATTCTAAAAGTAATGCCTTCTATTTATTTCCATGTAAGCTACAACAGACAGAGCACTATCTGATAGAGCAAACTCTCATATCAAAATGCTCTTTTGTAACGTGGTCATCACCACTAACTATACATTTTCACAGGGGAGAACTAGAGCCTGAGTGCCACTCTTGCAAAAAATGTGCACCAGTGGAGGTGACCCACTGTTTCACAATTGCAAGAGAAAAGCTGTCGTCTTCTCTGGCTTGACTCTGGAAGTTCCCAGCTTTTGGCAATACGATGAAGCAGTCAGAGGTGGTGGGTTGTCTGAGAATACAGAAGGATCACCCCTTTTCTATCTCAAAAGACAGTGCGCACCACTGAAGGCTGTGTCTTTTACTTCTTATTTGATGGGAAATTCATGTGTTGCCCCTTCGTGGGCTGATGTTTTGATTCCAGCTCATAGTGTTAACATGAGATTTTGTCACTGGTAATGATGTGATCCAGGAAACTGTCACCTTCAGCCCTGTATTGGTTCAACAGGTCCTGATGAACTTGCATACACTGTTCTTTTTTGTTCCTGTGTGAGAATTCATGGGACCCACCTCATGCAAATTTTGCAATATCTCAACATTGCTGCCATTGTTTCCAATGCATTGAAGCTGATATTCAGCTCCTTACACAGTTCCCCAGTCATAATCATCTGATCTGTGTGAACCAGCTGATCAAGATGCTCTTCATTTTGTAGTGTGACAGCTATGCATGGCTGTCTGGAATGTGGCTTGTCTTTCAAATCGCTGTCACCACTGCTGAAACATACTACCTACTGCCTAACTGTGCTCACATGCACTGTTTGGTCTCCATAAACATTCAGCAAATTACAATGAATGTCAGTGGTTGCCATTTTTTTCCACATGGAGAAATTCAGTTCCACAGTTGTTTCTTATGTGCTTCCATGTCAGGTGCCATTCTGTCAGACTGCCCCTCTCCTGCCATTTGCCTTACAGCAATAACATGTAATGGGATATTGGTAGGAAGGCTCATCCTCTACTACCATACCAACAATATCCATCTCTGACATTGTGGGCCAGCGTCATAAAAGGGCATTACTTTCAGATCAGCCCTCATAGTAATGCATTGTGGTATCTTTTCCCCCCTTTTGTTGCTTTTCGGACTTCAGTTAGGAAATAGCTAAACCATAAGTCATTTGCTGTTCTAGTCATGTACTGTAATGGTGATGTCAATCTCTCTAATTTCTTAGTCATTTGTCCTCTTATTTTGAAATTTCTTAATGTGTCTAATATGGCTGTAACTCCTGACAAGTATTTAGAGACTGCAATTGCCAATGGTGTGAGTAAGTGTTTTGGTAAGATGCTCCAGTAAGCAAAGTAACCAAGAGGAGTGAAGTTCATTAAGAAGGAAGAAAAAAAGCACAGGAAAAACATCTAATGGTAGCTGGAAAAAAAATAATAGTAGTTGGTAGATTTCAGCTAGACTGTAATTCTCCCCAAGTATGTATGACTTCTCTTTTTGTTGTCTTTCTACATGATGTGTTGTCCTCCTGGAAAAAGGTACTGATGCAATATCTCTTCTGAATGTAATTGTGCATACACTGATTGGGGTGAACTTCAAGGAAAAATGATTGATTGTGAAAGTACCTGAGTTATCTGATACTTCTGTCACCCTGAATCCCATTGGAGGTTTTTGCATCCTGTTCCTCATAGAGGACAGTAGGGCTTTTTGTTCTGGTTAAGGGAAAATAGTGACAAAGAACTTGAAGAAGCCTTCGAAACACGAGAAGGCTATACTGGGAAGCAGGGCACAGGGTGTTTGTGTTTGGTTCATAGGTGTTGCAGCTCCTCTGTTACCCTGCCTGCTTATTTCTGTGTTGTGAAATACACGCATGATTTCAAGAATCAGACGTTGTCTGTGTCATCCAGAGCAAAGTGCTTTACACTGTAAAATGGTTTCATTTTTTAATCTTTATTCAAGAATTGTGCTCAGTTCCCAGAGAGATTACTTCTTTTAACAGCTGTAGTGCTCCATAACTTCCTCAGTGCTTTTCCAAATGAGATCTGTAGCTCTCCATACGCACGTGCAAGAAAATTTCTAGCACTTGAAAAGGTGGTCAGAAATGGTAGACATCCTGCTAGAAGTCATTGAGAAATTAGTCTCAGTGTGTGTGCTTGTTGCCTCCCAATATTTACAGCTAAAAGAAAAACTGGCCAAGTGGAACTTCACACATTGTTAGCTGCTGTATGCTCATTTTGTGATTATTATTATTATTTTTTCCATGGGTGTGTTGCTTTGTTTTTCTAACTGGCCAGGAGTGATGCAGCTGGTAGTAGTAGCCTCTGTAGTTTGCTGCAGAAATGTTTACCACAGAGAAACAAAGAAATTGTAGAGGTTGAGGTGTCACTTGCAGGTAAAATGTTGATTTGCCAGAGCTGTAATATCATACTAATAGAAGTAAGAGCTGTTCCCTCCTTTCCACATAGGTGGCTTAACATTCATCACCTCAAAGTATGGTACAGAGCCATGTGGGGAAAAGCTGATGGTGGTTGTGTGAGATGTGCTGTCAGCAGATGTTGAGATCTGTGTTTCTGCTCCCTGCTTGGAGTCCTGTTTTTGCAGGATTCCTGCTGATGAAGCAGCTGAAGACAGCTTGCTGGAGCTTCCTTTTATGGCCCCTTCTGGAACTCAAAGTGAGCCCAAGTGGACAATGCTAGAAAACTGTACTTGTGCACAAGGAGTCGTAAGCACTGAGACTTGGATTTGTGAATTTAAATTCACACTTAATTATATTTAAAAGTTCTCTAACAATGATGGAGCTGCAGGAACTGGCATGTATAGGTGGTCTCACTTTGTGCTGCATATAGAATTGCATGCATTATAGAAACATGGGGTAACAAAAGTTTCGCAATGGCTTAAAACCTAAGGAAAGCCTAAACAAAAACAAGCTTTAAAGGGGAGCATGCTTTAACAACTTAGCTTTCAATGCTTAGATATCCTTTCGGTATGTATTTAAAAAAAAAATTAAAAAAAAAAAGTCAGTATATATATACTTGCATTTGGAGCCCCGCAAAGGCTCCAAGAAAAACCTTGACTTGTCACTCTTCTTGACAGACATCTGCTTGGTATTGCAAACTGTGACAGTATAATAGCTTCTGCAGTGTGGTGACAAGGGGGATACCATGCAAGTAGGACTCACTGGAAGTCAAAGCATTAGTATTTTGTATCTCTGAAATGATAGTTTTTTGTCTGGTGCAATGCTGAGGGCAGAAATCTGCAAGCTTCCAGTTTCTCTGTCTTTCAGAGGGCATAATTCCAACTATTTCTTGTTAGAAATAACATAGAAAAGGCAAATTATGTAATATCCATCATTCTGGTTGTGTTATGTATATTTGTTTCTGGCAGCAGATACACTTCATAGAAACTTGCATTGCCTTTCAGTGCAATAGTGCCAAGACTGTTCATAGCAACTGTATGTATCGTTTCATGGAATTCCTACTTAGGGTTAGGTTGATGGTATAATTATCTAAGGAAACTAAGCAGTGAAATTGAGGTAGTGCCTTAATGACGTTTGTCCTTTGCCTGGGGACAGATGTTTCCAAATTAAAGCAGAGCCCTGCGACTTCCTCTTTACCCCACCCTCTCCCAGCAGATCTTGCATAACAGGCAGAGTGCTGCTGTGGTACAAACGTGACCATTTACTTCATGTTTCATTTTATTCATGTATGTCAAGGCACTCGTGTTAACATTTCAATATTTCTTTGTAGGGAGGAGTTGATTTTTTTGTTGTTTGTTTGTTTTTAATCCTCTATATCTTTAATATTGGAACACTCTGTGATTTGGAAGCAGTGATATAATCTTGCTAATAATCAGCAGGCCTTTACTGTTGAATCACAGTATGTTCAGTGAAGATGGAGAAGTGCTTTTTCCAGGAAGGAACATAATGATGGGCAATGATTGTCTTTCCATTTGGGCATGTTTCTGGTTGGCTGGGATGAGCAAGAAAAGGAGTTCTGAGTACTTCTTTCTCTAAATAGCTGTGGAGAGACTGATGAGACAGTAAAAGCACACTGGAGTGTGATCATGTAGCAGGAAGTAAGCTGGGGAGCAGGGGAAGGATTTTCAGAGGCCAGGACCACATTCTTCAAAGGAGAGGAGAAATAGCTGCTTTATTTCATGAGGCAGAACTAAAGAGTTAGGCAAACTCTAAACTGAACAGTCATGGTTAATCTGGATTAACAGCATAAAAAAGCTCTTTGTAGTAATGAAACTCTTTGAATATTTTAGCACAGCAGTTTCAGGAAATTAATGAAATTTTCAAATCCTCATCTCTTATGACAGATGGATGATCTGCGTTTTTCTCTTGAACTTTTAAGTAGATGCTTTACTCTAAGAATAGTCAGCCTGTGGTATTTATTCTGAGTATTGAAGTAACATAAGAGTAGAAGAATGGTGGCTGCACCCCGTCAGACAAAGTGCCTGATTAGACCTTCAGGCATTTTCAGCAGTATTCAATGTGAGCGACCTCACTGCACATCTTGCTGCACATCCAATACACGTGCACAGCGATGTCCACTGATGCGACAGGATGATGTGGAGAGTGGTGTTGTTGTTGGAGACCTCTTCCACAGCGTGTAACAAGGAGCAGTCTGTCCCCCAGTTTGTTCCAGGTGAAGGCTATCCTTTAACCAAAGGCATATCTCTTCTTGTAGAAAGACAGACCCAGTGAGTCCTGATCCCCAAAGGTTTGATTCTTGCTTCACTGATCCCCTGTGGGTTGCTTGTTGCACAGCACCCAGCTGATTTGTCCCCAAACCATTACATGGCAATAGCTCAGCAGGTTCATACCCCCCTTGCATTCTTTCTCCTCCTTTGTGTCTTACTGAGTGAGTTCAGGAAGATCCCCAAAGCTGAATGTGTGTGTGTGTGTGTGTGCGCGCCTGCTACGTGGTCAGCTGGAGCTGGAAAATCTGTCAGCAGGCACTGGCAGGGGAAGTGGGGGAGATGTTTGCATGGTCCCGGCTTCATCGTGTTTTTTTTTTAGTGAGAGAGCAACCATGGCAACATGCACCTGGCTACAGCCACTCTTCTGGCTCTTCCAGTACCTCTTAGTTGGGATTTTTGGCTGGACTTTTTCTTTCCTTTTCATTTATGCCCTTACCATCCAAGGCCCTGCCAAATTACAGGACCTACTTGACAACCTCCTTCTGAGCAGAAGAAATGGAAAGTGTCACTACATGCTTACAGGCTGTTGGCAGCAGGGCAGCTTGTAGGCTTCCTTGTCTTCAGTGATGTTGGAGAGGATGCTTTTGTTTACTTGTTTCATTTTAATTTTTTAAATGTTTCAACTGACTTTTCCACTGTATATTGTCAAGGTGCTTATTGAGCCCATAGAAGCTTTCGACATCAACAGCTTTTTCTGTTAAGAAAGCTTTTCCTACTAAGCTTTATTTAGGTGTTCTATTTGCATATATATTTAAAATAAACAACAACAAAACTGAAAAAAAACTGTTCCTTTTATTTGCCTTGAGCTTGGTGCCTGTTAGTTATGTATGAATCTTCCTTCATCCTTATTCTGGCCAGTGCAGGGAACAATTCTGTTCATACTCATTGTGATTTTATTGAGGTTTCCTTCTCAGTTGCTCTTTTTGAGGTTAACAATCCTTCTTTTATATATAACCTGTTACTGGTGATGAAGCTGTTCCTCGCCTTTGGTCATCTGACTTCATACCTTTCTAGGTTCTCTTTAAGACTGTGTAACAAAGAGAATAGAGAGCCAGGCATACTCACAGTTTTCTGGATGTGGGACACCACATCCGGATTAATTCCACTTACTTCACAAGTCTCTTGATTGGAGAGAGTATTTTGTAGCATGCCCAACACAAGCATGATTAAAGTACCTCTTTAAAAGAACTGCCGTATTTATATTGGAGAATTGGGTGAGGAAGGCATTTCATAGTTATTTACTTCCTCAGAGTTCTCATAAAAGCTGTTCTTAGAGGTCTGCTTCAAGATGATACATGATTATTTAATCTATGCATTCATTATGTTCTGAAAGTGTTTTTCTGCCTGCTATGTGTGCACAGTGAGAGTTAGTAGGACTAGCTATCTCACGAGTTATAAACCATGGTCTGTATATTTAACATCCCTAAGTACTTTCTTTTCTGTTATGTTTTTTTTTAATAATGAAATGAGATGTATTATTCTCAAAGTAATCCAAAATGTGCCAACAATCTTTTACAGGCTGTTTACACTGTTAACAGTAAGACATTACTGTCATGCAAGATATGTGAGAGAGTGGTTATGTGTACTAACTTGGTGCATCTGACTAAGCAAATTTATCATGAGACTACTAAGACTTGCGAACTTTTAGATGCACGCTAGGCCTAGCCTAAAGCCTAAGAATACATGAAATGCCCTATAGGGGCAGACTTAAGTCTATCTAGACAAGTGTTTTTCCTCTGACAGTTTCAGCAGAATGTGGTATTTAGGGAGAATGTCTGGACTTAGTTGCTCTCTGCAGGTCTCGTGCCCTCTGACCATCCCCAGTTGTCAGACTCAGGACCTTCCCTTTACTGTCAGGCCTTCATGGACCTTCCCTTTACTGTCTGTTTGTCTGTGGATGTGCCTAGATCCATATTGAAGATACCACAAATGATTAGTAGATTCTGAGTTATTTTATGCCAGGACTCTGTCAGGACCATTTCTGATTTTGATAACTTGCAGTATTTGAAATAAATAACAATTTCTGTAGTTAATGTTCTCTACTCTTTCGTTCCTTCGAACAAATTGTGTGTTACACTGACACAAAAATTATTTTAGAAATTAACAAATAAAATCTACTTTTTGTTTTAGAATAAGTCTTGATTTTTATTCTTTTTTCCCCTCCATGGATAATATGTACAATGAATTCCTCAAAATCCCTATTACTGTTTTTGTCATACAGTCAAAGACTTTATTGTTTTATGGGTTGAAACGCAGTGTTGAGAGATTTAAAGCAAAGTTTTGTTAAACCATGGAATTAATTGGTTATCATAAAAATAGTACTGATAGCTGAGTAGCGATCTTAAAAGAAAAGTGGAATTAATAAGCACTGTTTTTAGTAATCCTTAAAGTGACTGAATTTCATGCAAAGCTACCCTTATCCACTGTTTGCCAGTTATTTGCTAATGGCCTTATGTAAAATCAAAATTATTTTGCAATCGGTGTCTTGATACTCAGAAATGAAAGTGCTTTAGCTGGGACTGGAATATTGATTGCAAATTCTTTGAAGAGATTGAAAGAAAAACAAACAAACAAACCCCACAGCCTATCTGGCTCTACTTGGTGTTGATTTTAAGAGAGAAATTTCTACCGTCCATTCTAGGGCAAATTCTTATTCCAAACTGTGGCAGAGCTGTACCTGGAAAAGACAGTTTTATGTTTTATTTATTTTGTTCTGATATCTTTGTTGCTATAGAAATTTTGCTTTTTTGAGAAAAAATAATTTTTTAGTCGGCAGCAAAATTACCTGTTGAATTTGTTAAATTTTTGCATACAAAAGGTTACAACTTATGAATTAAAAGATGAGGGAAAAACTTTACAGAGAAGTAATTCTTGGTTTAGTGTCACATTATCTAATACTGACTTTATATTTTTTTTTTTACTTTTTTTCTTATACACATATAAAGTTCAGTGATATTCCAGTGAAGAACTGGTGATACCAGACCACAGTGTGAATTTAACTAGCCAGTTGTGCTTGCTGCAGAAGGTGCTGCAGGATCAACTCTTAAGCTCCAACTCAGCTTTTTTTTGTGATTAGTTAATGCTGAGGGTATGTTCTGTGTAGTGAGAGAGAGATCTGCTTAATAGCATTTGTAAGCAGCTTAATTACTGTAACAGTATTCATGCAGCTCCCAACCAGCTAAAATTATGCTGATGGTTTGTGCAGCAGTCCCCTGGTCAGTCATTATTTGTGTTATTGTTGAATGGAAGCAGTTACCCAAATGCATTCTACAGAAGTATTGTAACTGAAATGAATGTGATCTGTATTGAACTAAGGAAGGGCATATAAGCAAGTATTGCTTACCTTCTGTTTGGACCTTGTCTGTCAGTGATGTGAGTTCAGTGTCTGGAAGCCTTTTTCTGGCTACAATGAAGACTTACAATCCCTGTTTTGCTGTGATTCCATCTAAATAATGTGCCATTCTCCAGCCAAGTAGTGCCTATTAGTACATAATAGTAGTACTGATGGACACTGCAACTTTAAATTTAGTATGTGAAAATGGATACTGGTTTGCTATTCCAATAAAATCAAACATTCAGAAGTTACAAAATGCTAGAATTAAAATTCCTTTTTTTTTTTTTGGGTGATGTTGTATTAATACTCTTTGGAGATGTGTAATTTCCAGCAACGTTAAAGAGACTACCAAAAATGCTTACAGTTATATCATCCACATCTGCAGTGGGCATGGGCATTGTGCCTAGCTTCTAGTAGTGCTAGATCTGCTCTTCTCCTGGTGCCATCTGTGCTGCCCTCCCTTGTCCCAGATGGTTCTGTCTTCCATACTCTGCCCGGTCCAACCTGGCAGAATAGGTCTTAGAGTTAGGAGCTGTTAATGCTGGCCTACCTGCTTCTGTGTTCCTTACTGCAGTGTATTTGGGCGCTGTGATTTCATAACAAAACTGATCCAGCTGGTAGGCAGGTCATAGAATGGCTGTGTGTTAGAAGGGGGCCTTAAAGATCTTCCAGTTCCAACCTCCCTATTATGGGCACAGTTACCAACCACTAGCTCAGGTTGTCCAGGGCCCCATCCAAACTGGCCTTGAGAACCTCCAGGGATGGGGCATCCACAGCTTCTTTGGAAAGTGGAAAAATGGAAGCCTATGTATGAAGAGCTTTTGTGTTCCCCCCCCCCCCCCCCCCCCCCACACACACACACGTACTCGTTCAAGGCAGCACTAGGTAAATCCTAACACAACTGAGGGGGCAGCAAGCTGTAGGGTTCTGTCTTTCGCCTCTATTGCTGGGCATCTCCTGTGTGAATAATTGTAATTGCATGCTGTTTCACTTCTTTAGGTCTTGGTTTAGTCTGCCTTCCCTTCTGTACCTATCCCTCTAACCTCAAATTGTCTTTTGTTGTACAAATTAATGCCAACTAAGCTGAGCTGCACTAGGCTCATGGGACTCTTCTCTGCTCTCTTTGGCTCTGTCTGTGCATAACAAACTCATTCACAACCCAGGTCCCTGCTCAGCATCCTCGTCTCCCTCCAGCTTCAAACCACTTTTTCTCTACTTCTGTCTCTTTCCTCTCAGATCCAGTTGGAAACTGCAGCTCCCTTCTCTCCTTCCTTTTCCCCGTCTTCCTCTCAGGGCAGCCTCCTTTTTCTGCCCTCCATCTCAATCTGCATTCAGGTCCCTTCTGTTTCACTCCCTGCTTTGGAATCCCTGAGAATACAAGAGAGAAAAATCTTACTGCTGTCACCTTGTAATTTGTTACAGGCAGGAGCACCATTCACACCAAAAGATTTCTTCAGTAGCTTCAGAGTTCATACTAATCCTTGGTTCAGCCTTTCTTCTTTTATCAGAGCAATCTGCCAAAGTCTCCCATGGAATCTCATGAGTTGCAACAGCTGGGGAATATTTGTTAGGCAAATTTTGCTTAAGTTAATAAAGTATGCCCCCAAGACACCTTTTTCTTTCTCTTCCCTATCACTCCGGGTCATACTTCCCTGTCAGTTTAAGGTGCAACAGATCTGCAGAGAGCAGGCTATATGTTTTTCATGTGAATGAAACCAGACTTTAGGACAGTTCCCCAGTGGGGAAAAAAAATAAAAATCAAGCTTCAGGTTAAAGTCTGTCAAAATCTTTGAATAAAGAATTAGAAACAAGGTCTTATAAGTGGGAAAATGGGACCACTTCTAGATGAAGTTAAACAGCTTAATCAGTTCTTTGGTGCTGTTAGCCAAAGCAGCATTCCTGTTGCCCGCCTACTTTTTTGTCCCTTCTGGAGATCCGATGTAGGTATGTTGGGCCATTTTTACAATCTGCTTCACCTCTTTACTTCAAGGACTTGGGATTCAGGGGCAAGAAACTGAAAGCAGGTAGAACAGGGCATTTCTCATGGCTAATCCAGGACATTTGTTGAACAATAACTTCAAATCATGGCAGTATGGCTAGCTCTGCTGCAGGGGCCTTTTAAAATTTATTTATTTACTTTGCAGTGTGCTAGGAAACAAATAATGTTAAAGCACAAAACATCTTGAATAAAGCAGTAATCCTTTGGAAGGAGCTCGGAATCGTTGGCTGGATTTATGGTATGATTTATCTGTGTAGAAGTTAAGTGACTAATTTGTGCTGCCTGGACTCCTTCATAACATGAACACAGAGAGGCATATATTGAGGTATACAGGACACTACTTCACCAGCTGTTGTTTCAAGTTTTTTTTCTTCTAATTTTCAAGTTTCAGAAATTATCACTTTGAATGGGGCTTACTGATTTAGGAGGTGTTAAATAGTTGTATGTACATGAGTGCATGTAACCAGAGCAAGTCCTTTCAGCTGCATTCCATCTTTTACATATATTCTTTGCTAAAATTGTTGAGGTTAGATGCTGTGCTGATGTTTTGCTTGCTGTTTAAATTATGTTGGTTGATGCTGAGTTATAAATAGCAAGTAGCTGAAGGAGAGAATGAAGGGGGTAAAGAAAAGCAGCGACAGAGCAGAAAGGAGGAAGGAAAAGAAAAAAATCCATGTATTTATTACTACAGCCCCGCAGTAAATAAGGTAAATAGGCACACTATATATGATATTCTGTGCTGAGAATCTAAAGTATGTTTATAAAAATAAATAATTCTTGCCTGAGATCAATACATCTGATACCCAACACCAACTGTTTTCTTTGTATGGTGATATGGTGTTATTTAAGGGGAGAGATAATTTTAGCGTGGAATTTTCTGAGGTCATGTACTTTTATTTTAATGTATTGTTCAGTATCCGGATGCTGTTGCTTAAATTAGATCTAACTGTAGAATATAATGATGCCTTTCCCACCCTATATGTATAGACACACATATACATGCACATACACACAAAGTGGGTATATCCGTATATGTGCTTAAATATGTGAGTACATACATATATACACAACCCCTTCTAAATATGTATTGTTTTCAATGTATCTAATGTGTACTTAAAACTGTCAACTAACAATTCTGCTATAGCTGAAGTAAAATGACTGTATCTTTTTCTCATGGGAAAATCTCTTCTAATTTTATAGTTTGGTTTCCAGTAGGCAGTTAAAATTAGAAGAATCATAGGGAAAAATAATCTAAAGTTTTGTTTTGTTTTAAAATATATGCCTATTGTTAAAAGTAGCTGCCAATTTTTATACAATGCCCAAAACTTTCTTGTCAACTCTGGTAAATGTGGAGGGAGAGGCTAATAGCAGATGGACAAGCTCTTTAGGAGTTGATAATTTTGTTACAGTATTTATAAGAATATCATACCTACATACATTTTAAGACTACATGATATTTACTTCCTTTTTTCATTAATATTTTATAAGTGTCAAGCTTTAGTCTGTATACTCTTCTGTTAATGTGTTATTGAAATCTACTGCAGTGGAACACAGCAAATGTGCATAATCAGGAGAACAGTTTGCTTTTACAACAGGCATATAGAATCATAGAATCACAAGGTTGGAAACAACCTGCAAGATCATCTAGTCCAACTGCCTTTCCATTCCCATTGGTACCACAAGCTACTAAACCATATCTCGTACCTCCTCATCCAGATGCCTCTTGAACACTGCCAGGGATGGCGACTCCACCGCCTCCGTGGGCAGGCCGTTCCAGTGCCTGACCACCTTCTGAGAGAAAAAGTTTCTCCTAATGTCTAACCTAAACCTCCTCTGGTACAACTTGTGGCCATTTCCTCGGGTCCTGTTATTTGCCTGGGAGAAGAGCCCAAACCCTTCCTCATCACACCCTCTGTTCAGGTCTCCCCTGAGCCTCTTCTTCTCCAGACTAAACAATCCCAGCTCCCTCAGCCACTCCTTGTAAGACTTGTGCTCCAGACCCTTCATCA
The DNA here is from genome assembly GCF_016699485.2 of Gallus gallus. Taxonomy (NCBI): domain Eukaryota; kingdom Metazoa; phylum Chordata; class Aves; order Galliformes; family Phasianidae; genus Gallus; species Gallus gallus. Next base: position 44,097,057 of record NC_052535.1, on the reverse strand, counting down.
GTTTTGTTGCCCTTCTCTGGACACATTCCAGAGCCTCATGTCTTTCTTGTAGTAAGGGGCCCAAAACTGAACACAGTACTTGAGCTGTGGCCTCGCTAGTGCCAAGTACAGGGGGACGATTACCTCCCTGCTCTTGCTGGCCACACTATTTCTAATGCAGGCCAGGATGTCATTGGCCCTCTGGCCACCTGGGCACACTGTCATCTTATGTTCAGCCAAGCATCAACCAACATCCCCAGGTCCCTTTCCTCTTCACAGTCATCCAACCACTCATCCCCAAGCCTATAGCGCTGCATGGGGTTATTGTGGCCAAAGTGCAGGACCCGGCACCTGGCCTTGTTAAACCTCATCCCATTCACCTTAGCCCAGAGATCCAGCTTATCTAGATCCCTCTGCAGGGCCTCCCTACCCTCAGGTAGATCGACACTACTTCCCAACTTGGTGTCATCTGCAAACTTACTCAGGATACACTCAATCCCTTCATCTAGGTCATCAATAAACATATTAAACAGGATGGGCCCCAGCACCAACCCCTGGGAGACACCACTAGAAACAGGTTGCCAGCTGGACTTAACTCCATTGACCACCACTCACTGGGCATGGCCCTCCATGTTATAAATATATTTTATATATGTTATAATATATACATATATACATGTGTATATATATAATATACATATAATATAATAATATGTTATAAAAGCCAGTTCCTTACCCCACAGAGGGTAAAACTGTCCAGGCCACGGGCAGCCAGTTTCCCCAGAAGAATACTGTGAGAGACCGTGTCAAAGGCTTTGCTGAAGTCTAGGTAGACTACATCCATAGCCTTTCCCTCATCTACCAGTCTGGTCACCCAGTCATAGAAGGAGATGAGGTTGGTCAAGCATGACCTGCCTTTCATGAACATGTGCTGGCTGGGCCTGATCCCCTGGACACCACGCATGAACTGTGTGATCTGTCCCAGGATGATTTGTTCCATGACCTTCCCTGGCACCGAGGTCAGGCTGATGGGCCTGTAGTTCCCCAGATCCTCCTTATGGCCCTTCCTGTAGATGGGAGTCACATCGGCAAGCCTCCAATCCTCTGGAACCTCTCCAGTCATCCAGGAGCGCTGGTAGATAGGCAAGAGTGGCTCACCAATCATCCTCATATATCTTCAGTCCAAAATTGGTTTTTTTCATGCAAAGAATCTTCTCAGATTATTAGTTGCTTGACTCGTACTCAAATCACACTGTCTATCTGGTGTGAATGGCTAATAGAGTGAGTTGAGCTAATTTCCAATCCACTCACTTAAATATTGTCTTATTACTTTGTAGGATAAAAGTTAATAAAGATATGCATGAGGCAGACATGATTGAGTTAATAACCTTCCTTTTATTAATCTGATACTTTCGAATAGTTTTTGAGGTCTTTATTCCCTGATCTGTGCTGATTGAAGTTAATGAACTATTATAGGTTTTCATAGTTCCCTTGATAATTAAATGTGGTGTTTCATATGTGTACTCTTAAATACACTCAGAGATCTTTGTGGAAATGCCAGTGAACCAATTGTGTGCACTCTACTACTTTAGATGTTTTCTCTTTCACTCCTATTCCTACTCATCTGACCCCATCTTCATCCTTCCTTAATAAATGTTTTCTCTCTGAGCGGAGAAATGAGGCTTGTCAACATTTCTGTGATTTCAACCAAGTCAAAAGTGATTCACAGTGACCTTGTGTGTTTCTCCTATTTTCTCCAAACTGAAGTGTAACTGAATGTGTCTCCCTGCTTCAGATTGGAGGAAAAGAAGTTTTTAGTAGGCCACAAATAAGGAAGTAAATAAATAGTTGATTTGTACTTGAAATGTAGTTCTCTCCCTTAGCACTCCAAGAGGTTGTTCTATATATGACCTGTGAGAGAGACAGAATACAACTCCCTGTATTTCCCACTTGTGGTGTTATTTATTTATTTATTTATTTTGCTGTTGTTATTTTAATGATAAGAGGCTGTTCAACTTTTCTAGAGAGGAAGTTGGAAGTGAATCAATTAAAACCCATTCTTTAATCAAATGCAGTGCCCTAATTTTTCAGCTTGATAACGCTGACCCTGTCAGGCCTCCTGGTTATGACTGGCAATTAGCATTTGCGGAAACAAAGTATTAGATGATAAAATGTCTTTCTTGAAAGCTCAAAAACTTTATCTTAATAGTTCAACTGCTGTACCATAATATTTTGGATGGAGCTAGTAATAAATTGCAATAGCATTTTACATGGCCTATAAAATGTCAACCTATAAAGATAGGGGGAGCAAAAACCAAACATCTGTTACAAAAATACTTCCTAGGTTAGTTATCTGCTACATCTTATACAAACATTTTCCATTCCTTTTCTAGTGTAAGACCAAGGTGAATGGAGTATTAGTTTAAGAAGATTGTTTTATTTTCATCCTGCTGTAGTAAAGTACTGGCAGTCCCAAATGTGGGGTAAACAAAGCAGAAAAACCCCAACGCCACATGGGGAAGACAAAGCAAAATAGGGACTTCAAACAAAACTGTGATATAGGTTAGGTGGGTTTTGCCTTCATATGCTTAAGAGTTGAGTATGCTTGGTACCTAGAAGACTATGTTTTGATAAGTAAAGCTGGAAGAAAGATTTAAGAGCCCCAGGAAGTATATCTCTGTGTGATCCTCATTAGACTGTTGCAGCTGGCAAAGTGTCATAAGAACCTCAAAGAGAAAGGCAAAAGCAGTAAGCAGCAGCAGGGAAGTACAGTCCTCTCCTTATATGGGTGTCTGCAGATGACCCTACATGGACAAATTGGGATGAGGGAGAGATAAGCATAATAATAAAAGGGGAAAGAGGAAAATAACTTCTAGTGAGAGTCTTAAAGAAAAATCAAAAGGTGACTGGTAAAAACATGTAGATGTCTTTGGAAAAGAAAAAGTGTAATATGACAAAATGCGTAACAGAAAATTAAAATCTGGAGTCATTAACAGTAGTTTTTTTCTTCTTGGGCTGTGAGGAATGACTAAGTGATGAAATAAACTGACATGGGTAATGCTGACCTTAGCATCTCTTCTGATTTTGTCAAGTCCATGTGCTCTCAGGCAAACAGTTTAAAGTTTAGAAGATGCTAGCTAGATTCTGCATGCTGTGATGTATGAATGGAAATGACCAAGCAGGTGATCTATTTTTGTGGCACCTGACTCTTCAAGCAGCGTAACTTCCTTGTACACAGACGCGTGTCAAGACATGCCAAACTGCAAGTACAAGAAAGCATAAGAAGTTGATCTGCGCTAGTTTTTCTTTTAACTTGATTGTAAATACTGGGAACTTGAAGGACCATGTTTGGAGGGATGTTCTTTTTCTTTTTTTCCTCCATCAGGCTGCAGTTTAGTCCTGAAGCAGAGAGACTCCGGCCAGTCATGTTTGTTACCCAGTAATGCACTCATCCCCCAACGTTTTCCAAATCCCTGTGTTAGAGCTGTTTTGTAGCCTGGCCTCTGCAGCACTCCAGGGCAATGAATGTGGTTGCACAATGGATTTGTGTCTTGCCAGGGAGGAGGAACTCACTTTTTTTTTTGTTTGTTTTCACTGTGCTGTTTTGCTGTTTCTTTAGATTTCAGTCAGTTCTTATTTTGTGGGAGATACCGTATATAATTTCATTTTTCCTTATATTTTGCAGCTCTCACATAAGAAAAAAAGTTTGGCATCATGGGCTGTTCTTGTTTTTATGCCTTCTTGAAACTTCTTTGTATTTTAAAATGGGATGATTCAATTTTTACATGATGTGAGACAATGTGATAATTATTTGAGATATAATCGTACATGGCCAAAATGTAATTATTTCCTGTCAAATCAACAGATAACAGAAGTTTCTTTTATTTGCATGATGTAACCAAGCATGCCTTTCTCCTGAGACACTCATCAATGAGTAACGTGCAGGTGTCCATCTCCATTGGAAGGGATGTGTATTTCATCACATGGATATATGTTTAATCTCAAAACTGGAGGTTGTGTGCTGCCTCTTACCTGTTCGTACATGTCCTCAAGAAGCAACAATGCTTCTTTTGTGCGAGTGAACATCTGCCTATCATATATAAGTAAACTAGAGCAGCCATCATCATGACGTGCCTGCTTCTAGTTGAGCAAAGAGAGAAGTGTGATCTTTACGTAGGCGATCTGTAAGGGAGAGCAGTCAATGCAGCCCCATCTTGCTCATATTCATATCTACAAGTATTTGAAAAAGGGGACAGGAGGGAGTAAGCTCTAGCTACGTGCTGAAGGAATTATTCTAGAGAGTCAAATCCAGTCAGGAGCTTGGGCACCACAATCCAACTGACCTTACTGATTTTGGAAGAAGTATTACATTTTTGAGAGCTTTTTGTCACTGCTGTTTTTTAATAGGATTATATGGGAAAACTTGAATTTTGATTGCATCCAGAAGTTGTAAGTAAAACAGTAAAGGCTGTGTTGGAAAATGGAAATAAAAATTAGCAATATTACTAACAACAAAAAAAAATTACTGTTTCATGCAGCATTTTTAGGCAACAAAGATAATTTGTTTCATAATTCAGTATGAACACACCACTTTTCTGAAACAAAGTATGCCAAACTAGCTGGGAGACAATAGGCAAATTGTTTTAAATTGTTGAAGACTTTAATAGGTATAAACTGAAAGTCTGTAAGAGTCTTTTGGCTTACGTTTTCTTAGGGATATATCTCAAACAATTGTGTTAAGCCAGTAGTCTGCACAAACATGAAAGCATAACTTGGTCCCCATGTTGTCATAATCTACAAATGTACATGCGTCTATGTATGTGTCTATGTGTAGAAAGGAACAAAATCTGTTAATAATACCCTTAGTGCAAATCTGAAGTCTTTACTCCTGTTTATACTTCTGAGTAAAAGATCAAGGATCTGGTCAGTAGTAAGAACAGGGGAAAAAACCCAATAAGCTGCTAATGGCCAGTCCTGGAATACTGGATTCCCATTTCTTAGTTAAACTATTCAAATTTATTACTTTATATATGTATTTTAGCATACTATTTAAACTAAAGCTGTTTTGAAATTGCAGGCCAGCGTAGCAGTGACATGGATGTTCTGCTGTGAGCATTTTTGATCTTCCTTTCATTCCCCTGTTAAGAGGCTCTGCTTGGAAAACTGGTAGCACCTGCTGTGAAACACTTCTGCTCAAGGAAGTTCTCCTTGTAGCTGGGCAGTCCCCTTCCCATCCCACGAGTGCAGCTGAAGTGTGATATATGGAGGCCAGATCAAGTCAGACTAATTCCCTGCTGTGGCTGTTTCAGGCAGTTTGTCTCCTCTATGCTGCTCTCCCACTCCCCCTCCTCAACAAAACAAGGGGAGAAAACACGATAAAGAAGGTCTTGTGGGTTGAGATAAGGACAGGGACATCACTTCTCAATTGCTGTTACAGGCAAAACAGACTCAGCATAAGGGAGATGTAATCCTCACTGCTTTACGAGTACAGGCAGTCAAGCTGTTTTCTAGCTGTCACCCCTCTGATTGCGCTGAATATGTTTGTTTTTTTGATTCTGATTGTCTCTGTGGTTTGTTCTATCACGTCTTCAAATATTCCATCACATTCAGGTGGAGGAACCTAGAGGACATCCTAACAACTGTTGTGCTGGAATGCACAAGAGCCATGTAGCTTTATCATACAACATCTAATACAGTGTCTTCTTTAACCTTAGGGTTTTTGGAAGCTAATTTTAGTTAATATATTTTGTCAGATGTTTGTCGGCATGATATTTGTTTTTGCTCAACTACTCCAAAATCAAACCGGTAATATCATGGAGGAGTTTAAAACTGAGTGTGTATGCCAAGCAAATGTCCGCAAACAGGTGATAGGGATCACGCGTTTTAGTTGACTCAGATTTGTTTTCTTACTGTCAAAACTTTCCTTCCAGCTTACTCAAACCTTACCAAGTCATGTTTTTATGAATGAATAGAAAGGAAATTTCCTGTCGGTAGCTACTGTGGCATGCATCGTGAAAGGAAAAGAGTTTGAATATGTAAACGCTATCCTGGCAAATCTTAAAAGATTTTTACTGTTGTAGATTTCTACTTGCAGAAAATGAGATTGGTCTTTGGAGCTTTAAGTTTTAATTAGGATTCAACATGGAACTGTTTCAGAGAGCATTCGGAAGTATGTGGTTAAGAGTTTTATGTTGTTTTTTCATTTTTATGCATGGGTTTTAAAATAAACTTGAATTATAATAATGAAAGTGGAGTAATATTATTTTTCTTATTCTTTCTAAAACTGGTTTAAAATAGTAAAACACTTAAGTAGTTATTTTAGAACTGCAATGATACTGATTTTATTATAGGGAAGAATTCCTCCTGAAAAACAAATACTGCGTGTTTGTGTTATGTAATTGTTTTTAAAGATAACCACTGTAAGTTCAAGTTGTCATACAAATCAAATAGGCTGATCTGATTGTAGTGGTTCTCCAGAATAAAGCCATAATGCGACGGTGACTGTGTTTTGATGCTTAATTAATACCATTATCAGTTTTAGAACTTCAGAATGCTTCTGCTGCTAAGAAAATCATAGCTCTAAAAAAGTACCTTGTTTAAATGCAGTTTTTCCTTCCTGACTCACTTTTCAATTCTTGAAACGCAGTTGCGTTGCTTCTGGTGTTATGATTTAAACCAGTATTGTAGTTAAATATTGAAGTACTTTAAAACATTGTTTGGAAAGTGAAATAAAGCTGTCGTGTTCTAATTGTTCATTTTTAAAAATCCTCATCCATCTCATGTTACTTGTGGTTCATTTGTTTTTGCTTTTTTCCCTCACTGTGGTGATGTGCAGGAAAGATAAATAGTGGCCATGCACGTAAACTTAACCAATTATCACTACATTATGGGCTTATTTAAACAAAGAAAGTCTATGGCAAAGGCTGCTCTAAGTGCTCCTGTAAACTCCCTTGAGAAGATGACTAAGTGTGGGTTAGCCTGTATGAGAGAATGTGGCAGTGAAGCTGAATGAGTCCCTGTACTGCTCTTCATGTTCTTTCCTCTTCTTTACATCTTCCACTTGAGATCGTTCTCTGTGTAACCCACACGCTGAAGGTTTTTGAAGTTACGAAGTCAGCACTTAACATTGTTCGTACCATTTCTGAAGTGTAGACTGAGACAACCTTTCTGTGTTTGCTTCATCTTCCACCAGAGCTGGAAGAAATTTTGCTGTTGACTGCAGTGAGGTTTGGACCAAGACTGCCTATTTGTGTAGCAATCTTTTTCATTGAAAGCTTGTATCTTAATTAGAAGCTTTCCTTTGCAAGCATGTTGCAAACTTCTGCTTTGTTTAGCATCCCCTGGGAGTTTCTTTTTGTTTTTAAGAGAAGAGAGGTTTGTTCTCTGTTCTGCTGTGCACTACGCTACTTGACAGTAAGATACTACTTTTTATTACTTTTGATTATATTGTGTTACTTTATATGGCAGCTTACTTAGTATTTCATTAAGCTAACGACATTCCTTATTTTTCACTATTTCAGTGTAAGGTTACTGTATTTTCACAAAGCGTTTTATGAAATAAAAGGGCAATGTGATTTTAGAAAATGATGTCCTAACTTTTTTCCCCAGCTAAAACTGCTTAGTAAGGAATCTCCTATCTAAATGCAAAACTTTGACTTCAGAAAGATACTCAGTGTTACGTGCACCAGCTCTATATACACCACCTCACCACGCTTATGTGTGTTGTGAATGTGTCACTTTAAGACTAAATTTTTCTTTTTTTTCTAAAGAACTTTAGATTCTTGTAATGAGTCAGTAAATCAAGCAGTTATGTGTGTGTGTTTGTTGCACACTGGTGTCTGTGTAATGCAGCTTGGAATGGAGGGTCATTTTGTGGCAAGCCAGAAATCCAATTTTTAAATAGACCCAGCACAGAAATGGGTGGCTTATGTTTGAATTCATGAATGGAAATAGTAGCCAGACAATGATATAAGCATGTGTTGCTGGGTGAAAGATTACATTTCACTGCTGTGAATCCCTTGTGATTTATTTAATTTAACCCCAAATATGTTTCTGTTTGTTCTCCTATTCACTTTTATACGTACCTCTGTATGTTGTATTACATGATTGGAGAGGATTCTGTAGTCTGAGAGGCATCATAAATTCTACGGACATCAAAAATAAATAGAACTCTTACATTTTAAATTGTATTTACATTCCCTATGAGAGTGATACTGCTTCTAAAACAAGCATTTAAAATTGTTTCATTAGTCATAAGAAGGTCTGTTTACCTTTTATTTCCTCTCCTTACCCTCAGCCTTTTAAAGTACCAGGTGGCAGTCTGTTAGACAAAGAGTCTTGATTTTGGAACAGATGTTTAAATGACATTTGTTAGGTCATTTTTTAACTGTAATGCAAAATGATAGTTTAGAATGGCTTCATATACTTTCAGAAAGAGATTTTGTTGGTTGTTTTTGTCTAACACATCTATTGAAGAATCAATCTATTGGATTATTCCGTGTGCATTTTGAAAGCAGTTCTACTTCTAATATATATGTTGTACATATGTATTCACACACTGAAGAACTTTTTTATGGAGTTAAACTCCACTGTTAGGATTAGGTATCTTGTAGCTGCCCATATAAAGCTGTCTACACTGACTCTGAGGCAATATTTGTTCCACTGAGTCTGGCTGAGGCCTGTGAAAGAAGGAAATCGTGGATTAACACACCTTTTTTTTTTTTTTTTTTTTTGTTATATATACCTGTAGCAATTTTAGTAAGATGTGTTCCTATATTTTGATTAGAGAATTTTTTCTTGATTGCTTACTCTGATTTAATCTGTGTTGGTAAGGTTTACAAGACTGGCAATAAAGCACGACACTGGCTTAATAAAAAGAAAAAAGATGTGATAGGATCTTCATATGAGGCAGTAAAGGGGAGACTGTTATCAGACAAAAAGCTTGCTTATATACTTATCTGTACAGACCTGTGGAAAAGGAAATTATTAGATGCAATTCTTTTTTTCCTAACATCCAATGAAAATGTTTAGTACTGTAAATCTAGGTCCACTACTATTCTGGCTAATGTAGACATGCACAACAGCTTATTTTCTTTTCCTTAGCGCTTAGCTCTTTATTCCCCCTCACATTTCTCTTCTCGTTCCCTCAGTTTGTTCCTTGTGAATGTTAAATTGTGTTCAGCTTGGGACTAATAGGTTGCTTTTATGGAGAGCTGCTACAATTTCTTCAACTTGTATTGTACATTTCAGTATTCCTTCTTGAAGGATGGAGCTTAAAAAATTCTGTAGAGTGGATGTGTCCTGATTAAATCTCATCATCTTTATTTTTCTCTCTTTCTCTCTTCTGCCACATTCTGAGTTCTGATCCTCTCTCCCAAGGTTTGTACAGCCTATCACAAAGGAGTTACTTTGTAAGTATCTCCCTCTTTCACCACTCAAATCTATAAAGATGTTAAGTAGTACAGCACCATGAGCACAGTCGTGCTCAGTTTGACAGTAAACCATTGATATAGGGTACACTTTTACAACAGTTTTGCTTCCGTCTTTGTGGTAACTTCCTCTAGATTGTATTTCCTGCATCTTAGAATATCAAGGAAAAAGTCTTACTAAAGTCAAAATAATATTCAGAGTGGACAAAATGAAGCCTGTAACTTACACTGAGGTCAGAAGCTTCCCAAGATAACAAGGGTTAGGCATCTGAGCTGGCAGAAAAAATGATATTGATTTTTCACAAGAATAATTGTAGGGGGAAGTGCAACTCCATATCATCTGCTTCTGTTTCTTGTACTCCTTAACCAGTGCAACGCATCAGAGAAAGGGCCTGTTTCTTTATCAGTCTCTTTTAGTGGATTCCTATAGTCTTGGCAACTCACAAAGTCATGCATAGGATAGGATTGTGAAGACAACAAACAGAAAAACACAGCAGCATATACAAGTGTTTTGTGTGCAACTATCACAGTTTTTGGCTGCAAACTTTCATTACTCTAAGGAGATGGGGATTTACAAAGTATCTACAGTAAGTCTAGCAGCAAAAGCTATCTGAATGTGACTGTGGTCTCTATTTGCATGCTGAGATGGTACAGTACTGGGAGAAGAGTACCGGGAGCCATGAGTTGGAGTTGCTAGTTGCCAGGAGGAAGTGTGGCTCTTCCCCACATAAAAATCTTGGAATGCTGCTTATTACCGTGCAGAGATTTTATCCAAAGTGATCTGATTCCTATTGCCGCTTCTTTAATCAGTGTGAACCACTTCCCTGTCATGGAAGGAGCTCTGTTTTTGTTTCTGTCAAATTTGAATGTATTTTATGGAAAACCAGAGAAGAGCATTTGATTTTTAAAGCATCCAGGTTAACACATTGGAGAACACTTAGTGCTTTTCCGATTCCAAATGAAGGTCTTTGTGTTAATCATGTCAGCTGCAATTGCATGATTGCAATTGACTTTTTTTTGTCAGAAAAGAGACATATGTCCTTTTCTGATGTCTTCTGGTTTATCTGCCAATAAACTTATCTCCGTTAAGTAGATAATCAGCTTTCTTTTGAAGGTTAATGGACTTTTAAATCAAATGCTGGACTTCCTCTTTCACTTTTTGGACTAAGTTTTCCCATTTAGTTTGACTCAAATTTCAAAACAAGTTTTCTCTCTGTCAAAAAGATGTTGTAAGTACATAACAGAAGCTTCTTGGAAAATCTCTTCTGTTTCATTCTTTCTTTAGCAGATGTGATAACTAAAGCACAGTTTGTTTCCCAGTACAATTCTGTGTACTTTTTCATCACATCTTGAGAATATATGTCCTTCTCACTGGAACAGGTTGCCCAAGGAGACTGTGGATGTCCCATCCCTGGAGGCATTCAAGGCCAGGCTGGATGTGGCTTTGGGCAGGCTGGTGTAGTGGTTGGTGACCCTGCACAAAGCAGGGGGGTTGAAACTGGATGATCTTTGTGGTCCTTTTCAACCCAGCCCATTCTATGATTTCCATCTTACTGTAACATCCTGAGAATGACCACCTTTATTCTTTGCGTTCTTGTCATTATTCAGTTACAGTAGTCTGTTTATAAACAGCACATGCTTCTGTAGATATGTACAGGTGGCATCTATTGCAATTACAATGTTGACCAAAATCAGTCAGACTTATCAGTGGTCATTTTTACCATTTCCATAAGAATATTCTGTTCAGAATGCAAACACTGTGGTGGGGGAAAAAAAAAATTGTGTATTCTGGAAAATAAAATAAAATCAGGTAAATTTTCTGCCTGGTAAATCATTTCAACTGATTAGAAGAAAGAGAGATGGATTGAGAGCGTTACCCCTTTACATAAGCTAACAATCTGGTCTAGGAAAAGCAGCTTTATATTTATAAGGACAGAAGGCAGATTTATCAGAGTTTATGTTGTTGGTGATTGATGTAGTACATAGACATAACAAGTGCCAGCTGTTCTTTCCCTATTAATCAGAAACAATGATATTTCCTTTTATTTCAGTTTGAACTGTTTGACTCAGTTGAATTCCTTTTTGAATTCAAAGGACTTCTTATTTACAGTTACAAATTAAGGCTTTATCTACACTAAAAAGTTAGAAACTTAATGTTATAGTGAAACCAGAAAACAACATCAAAAATGCCCATGTATCACAAGGGATTGCTATGCTTCATGAACTATGTCAATGCCATTTTTCCATTTTGCCCATATTTCATAAATATATATTTGTCATTCTCCATTAAAGTTGATCTGATTGTAGTTGCCCACATCACTTGGTATCCTAGCTGTGTATTGAAGCATCGTGCTTTGTAGTGTTAACTGGAATGAAACAGATTTTACTGTCTTGCTCCTTTTGATCTCCACTTTCAAAGTTCATGCTTTGTCAGCAGCTGTTAAAGAAGTGATTTACACATTTAGCGTGAAAAAATCCAGATGTTTGACATAGTAACATATAAATCCAGTGATCTACATGCTGCAAGTAGCTGTGTGAAAATCATGATTGATCTGTTCTCCTTAGGCTTAAGGAGATTTCATTTCCATACTATTTCTTTCAATTTTTCTGTTACTAATAGCTCTGTTGATAAACACGATGTGTGATGTAATAGGTTCAAAAAAAAAAAAAATCACATTTTCACTGTGTGGAAGGTTGTGGAGTACGTAAAGTAAAAGCAAGTGAAGTTGAATTGAAGCACTTGCTCAGTATGCATAGTCATGTAATGCAACAAGCACATTCCTGCAGCTTGTTAATAAATTCAATAAATGAGAGTTATCAACAGCTGGTATCAGATTTTATAGTTATCCAAGTGAACAACTGGTGCATGGTGACCTTTGATAATTTATTTTAATTTTATTTTTAATGGCTACTTAGAGTTCTCAGACAGGTTTAGTTAATAAAAATTCTGTATGCTAACATTCTTGTAGATAATGCATGTCTTGCACTATTGCTTGACCTTCAGGTTATATGAATTCTTGTCTTTTCATTTTAAAAACACAGTTCTGCTTGCAAAAGAAGACAGGGCCACTCTGTTCATCTGTATGACAAATGGCACCGGTTCACTTAAAACATCCTGCTCAGTTCAGGTGGCATTTCTAGACCTGTATTCTGCTAGCTTTTATATGCTCTATATGATGCACATTTTACTGAATTTTCAACTTCAGACTGGAATAGAATCATAGAATCACAAAGTTGGAAAGGACCTACAAGATCATCTAGTCCAACTGTCCTCCCATTACCATTGCTACCACAAGCCACTAAACCATATCTTGTAGATCCTCATCCAGATGCCTCTTGAACACTGCCAGGGACGGTGACTCCACTACCTCCCCAGGAAGGCCATTGCAGTGCCTAGGTTACAGATAGAAAAAGATATACCGTGCTTACTTTTTGTTTGCATCTGAATCGTGGCTTTTTTTTTTTCTATTAGCATATATGAAGAAAGTCTGACTTTTCTGTTGTGTGGCTTTCTCATGTTCTGATTTTTAAACAAAAAATAGCTAGAGGATTTTTCTATTTATGAAAACTCACAAAACTACTAGTTTCCTCTTAATGTACTTTATTCTTTCATTTTAATCCATTTAGTCATTTAAAAAACTATTAGAAGTCATAAGACAGAGGTGCTACTGCTTACAAGTGTACCTGAACCTTTATTATTTCAGAGTTGTGCTTTTCAGAAATATGTTTCTCTAATTTGACCCTTAGTAACCCTTGAGAGACATAAGCACAAGTTACAAACTAATTAAATGAATTGCTTTACTGGAACTTGTTAGGCATTTACTGTTTATACATTAATGTAATATAAATATAGCTTAGGCAACAAAAGCCCTTGGGACAAATTTATGTCCTGAGTAACCCTGTTCTAGTGACCTCAACAAAATTACTCAAAGTCAAGACAGAATTTAAATTGGAAGGCCAGATCTTCAGCTGCTGTAAGTAGTCAAACTCCACTAAAATCACTGTAGCTATAGTCACAACAGCTGTGAAGACAGTATCGTGCCTTCAACTCAATTTTGACTGGATTTCTTGGTCTGCAAGCACTTCTAGTAATGGGGAAAATTATGCTTTTCAATTAGACGGTCTTGCTTAAGTGTATGTAAATATGGAACAGTCACACGTTGATGTTTGTTTCTGCTTCCCAACAGCTATTATAGCAATATAGCTAATCTGTATTCCAGTCCTACAGATACGTGTAGTGCTTTTCTTTAACCTTGCTGATTATGTCCTTGGTTGAATTGGAAAAAAATGTGCTTAGTGTTAAGTCTGGTGAAATTGGTTTCACCATTGGAAACTTAGATTTTGTTTATAAGTAGCAATAATAATCTATATATAATCTGTATAAGTAGCAATAAGCAATCTGCAATTTTCCCAATATTATTGCAGTAGCCCATCGATGGGAGCTGTAAGACTAACATTTTTCAAGTTCAGTAGTCAGTATTAGGACTGTTTTTTTTTTTCCAGCACAATGAGATGTGTAACGGTTCCTCCTCTCAGAGATTCTCTAGCTTGTAACTACAGGGGTCAATAACATCTTGATTTTTTTTATTCACCTCTGACTCACTACACAAATATTAAATGACCATTAATCAGTTGATTTTGATGGAAGAGCAACAGCACAAATTTATGAAAGTCATTTTTTCCCCATCAGTCCCTGAAACTGTCAATACTTTTGAGCTCTGTTGCTTTGTGTTTTATATATCTAAGCTTTGAAACATGGCAGAATAAATGCTGCAACCCATTTTATGCCTCTCAAAGAGTTCAAGACTTCCTTTTCTGTGGCAGTGCAACACAGTCACCTTTTCTGAGAACGTTCTCCTTGTAATGTGGTTTTAGGCTGGCTTTTCAACACACATTTCAGCTTAAAGGGACAGCTCTGGTCATTTCTGAATACTTTATGTCCTGGTCCAGAGGTCATCCCATGCAAAACAATGAAGTTGAGCAGTCTCAGCTCTGCAATTTGTAGAATTACCTAGGGTAACTTCTAAAAGAGGTAGCTGGAGTACCAGTGCAGGATAGTTGTATTTATATAATTGTTCACTCAAAGTAATATATTATTTCCAGCTTACCATGACAGTCTTTAAAATCACTGTGTGAGAATAGACTTAGGCCATGTTTGGTGTTTTGTCTAGAAGACTTTGCTTCTATTGCCTGCATATATAATACTAATTGAAAACTCTAACGTGCATAGACTTCTATAGCTTTTTCATCATTTCGGTTTGAGCTTCGCTGCTCAAATTGCAATGCTCCCAAAAGTAGTAATGCTAATTTGAAAGTGTGATAACTACCAGGCAAGCTGCTACTGTGTCAGTTTGTCTATACTCTTTTTAAATTAATGTTTTATTACTGGAACGGTAAGCGATAGAAACAGATTAGAAAGAGAAAAAAAAAAATGTTGGGAGAAAAGATTCCAGAATTTGGATGACAGACAGAAAAGTATTGTCAGCAGATGGTCAAATCTGAGGAAAAACACTGAAGCAAAACATAAATCTTCTGGCTTATAAACTGTCAGGGAATAATTGCTTGCACAGAGAGGCACAGAGCTGAGGAATCAAACAGGAGGAGGCAGTTTGGTTTCTTTAGGGGTATATGGGATTCTTTGGAGGCATTGTGGTATTGCTAATGGCAAATCATGCTTGACTAATCTGATCGTCATCTATAATGAAATTAATTGCTCTGTGGTTGAGGGTAGTAGATATCATCTACCTTGACTTCAGCAAGGCTTTTCATGCTGTGTCCCGCAGTATTCTTCTGTTCAAGTTACGATGCTGTGATCTCCGTGTGTGGAAAACCTAGGTGAGAAAGTTTGTTGGTACACTGGGTTCCGCAGGGTAGCTGAAGGTTCATACTCTGTGGGCCATTTACAAGTATCTTTTGTCAGGGGCCTCTCCCAGCTTTCCTTGATAAATAAATTGATAAAACCTTAATAATAGAAGAGTGCATTTTCATAAAGCTTGTAAATGGCACCAGATTGGAGAGGAGAAGGTGGCATAACTGACAGTTTTTAGGGCAGAGCTGACATTCAGAGAGGCTTAGGCAGACTGGAGAAATGGACTGAAAGGAATTCAATTAAATTCAGTAAAGACAGATGTCTTTAACCTGAGAAGGAAGAACTCCTTGCAGTGATAATATCAGGGCTGGCTGGGGAGCAGTTCTGCAGAAAAGGACTTGGACATCCACCCTGGATGATTCTATGATTCTAAGAGGAATAGACAATAACTATTGCTGGTCACCATCAAACAGCAAAACAAATGAAACAAGAACTTGGAAAAAAAAAACAAAAACACAACAACTTCCAAACATTCTTCAGTCCAGACATTTTTGCCAGGCTCAAATAACTGTTTAGTGAAGTATGCTGTATATTTACTGCATAAAAATACACCACGCTTTGTTAACAGTATTGTTCAATGAAAACTAATATTTGGTAATGGTGGAAGGAGTAGGACATACAAAGAGAAATAAATGCATTCCTATTTTCAGAAACCATAAAAATTCCCTGTATTCCAGTGGGGAATGTGCAGATGTCAAAAATAATAGAAAATAATCATAATTAAAAAATCAGCATTTTGAATATTGCTATAAAACTGAGTTATTGTTGTCCAGTCACTGGTTTTTGTATTTGGGCTTGATGAGGAAATGTATTCTATTGACGTTAATACTTTCAGTATGGATATAGGTGTTCTAGTTTCCCTGATAATATCTAAAGGGTATGAGTTCAGGCGGTGAAACACTGCTCTTGACTTAATAATGAAGGAAAGAAGATGAAATCCCAAAGAAATGAAATTTAAAATTGAGTATTCAGGAGAACAGAGAGGCATAGAAAGGATTTTTTTTTTTTAATAGGAGTCCTGTGACACAAACTCAAAAATAGCACAAGAAGACAGAATGTGAGACGTGTCTGGGTTGTATCATTTCTTTAAAAATGAAATGCAATTCAATGCTGTTCTTTTATTTGTTAAATAATTATAATCTTAAAGTAGTATAATGATAGAGTTCATCTGTCTTTCAAGATAAAGTAAGTCTTTCCTGGGGTAAAATTGTCTAGATGTTAGCACTCTCAGTTTGTTTTTAACATCTGTCCTTCAAATACAGATGACTTCATAAAATTAGTAGCTTGCATTATATTCTCAATGTCAATATTTTATAAACAACTGCATATCAGGAGAAATGTATTTCTGTCATAGACTTCAACAAATCTTGTTATTTAAAAGATTCATTGATTTTTTAAAAATCCAATTTTAAAAACATAACAGTTTTTTGATATTGAATTAAACTATTAAGGTGTTGGCATATGCTGTTGCTTGGACTTTCTTCTGGGGTAACAGTAGGCGTTAAGTGCTCTTTTGTGCTTAAAGTAAATAACTGATAAAATCTGTTGACAAGCATGAGCTTTTCAAACACGAAAAATACAGGTGCAAATGTCAACTTTTTCACTCTGTATTGGAACATAATGCAGCCTAATGCACAAGTCAACCCAATTAAATTGTATTCTGATCATACGCACAGTGGTATCAAACAGTAGGAAATCTTGAGCAGTGATTTTTTTTTTTTTTCTGGCTTTCTGTTGCTTGCACCTAACTGCTAACTATAACTAAAAGACTATACTTTATTCAGTGTGTCACTAGTTAATGCCACTCATTCTCATGCATCCAATTCTTTGTCTTTCATCTACTGCTTAAAAATTCTTGTTCAAATAAAATTGTACTGAAATGCATATATGCTAGAGGATGAAAAATAACTATAGTTGCATGTCTAACCACAAGAAAATAGAGAAAAATGGATTTGATGGATGGACCACTTTCTGGATAAGGAACTGACTGGATGGTCACACTCAGAGAGTTGCATTCAATGGCTCAGTGTCCAAGTGGAGACCAGTGGCAAGTTACATTTCTTCTTGAAAATCCATTGTGGAGCCCATGTAGTTCCCTAACATTGGTTGTTTCATTTTTTTCTCTATATTTATATCAAAGTGTACAGGTACAACAGAAGAGAAGATATCTGAGAACATTATTTTGGTATAGACAGTATGGACCTGAGGTAGGACTGGGGATGTGAGGTAGTTCAGAGAGTGTGAGACAGGTAACTAGTATTTTTCTACTGTAAGTACTTGGCTTTCTAGCTGGGCAGCATTGGCTGTGTTATCTTTGGTGTTTTGCTTGAAATGCTTGCGGTAGCAGAATCTTTGATGTGTAAAGTCTGCCACCATTAATGATTTTCTGCTTGATCCAGTGAAAACTTTCAAATATAGCTGGTCAGGGTGTTTGAGGTAGATGCATTTTCACTAAGACTCTACCTGAGGGAGAAGGATACTGTGTAAAAATCCACCATGTCCTAGAAATTTATCTGGGAAGTACGTTGAGAAATACATTGGAAAATAGACATAGATTAGTAAAGTCATCATACAGCCATAGCACTCTGAAGCTGCTTGGCTTCAACATGCATAGGGAGTTACCATGCTGTAAATCGTATACATTGACTCTTAATTTCCTTTATCTGTTCCCACTTTTTCCGAAGTCTTTGTGCCAGGCCTGATTTTGTGAAGCATTACAAATTAATCACAATTTAAAAAGCAATCTACTCGTATGTGTCTCTCTTGTGTGGTATTTCTAGGACATCTCTGTGGACTGTATTTGAGAGCAACAGTGGTCTCCAGACTACTTGGGTGTGGGTCAGCTCTTGTCAGTAACACTGATGCTTAATTCTGCTTGGAGCAGGCTGACCACACGCACTTAGCCTAGCAGTTTATACAAGTCCCTTGGGCCTTGTGTAACATCTCTGAAGTGTAATTAATTTTGTTGTTGTTGCTTTAGGGGGTACTTAAGAAATATTTTTAGTCATTTTGAGGTGTGTATCGGTCTACTGGAAAGATGTTTGCGCAGCGCAATGCTGTGAAGTTCCATTGTGTTCCTTGGGAGGTGGCAGGGAGGGTTCTGTGAGTGACAAGGCAGATGGGATGCCCAACTCACGGCATTTTGTGTTTGTGCTATTTGAAGTAGGCCCTTGAGTGAACTGTCCTATCAGCTGTGTCTGGGTTTCCTCATGCATTTGGTTTGGATGAGGAAGAGACCAACAGGCCTGAGCTGACAACACAGAAACACCCTTGCCTTTGAGTAGTACAGCTGGCCTGATAAAAAAAATGATAGCATGCACTTTGTCTAGATTGTAGTGTTTGCGTAATGATGAAAAATGCTTTATGAGCATATGTTGTGGGGTAAACTAAGGAAGGGACTGCAAGCGACCTGATGTAAACATCTGAAGAAGAAAAGATGGAATTGGGAATTAATCATACAAACATGCTGTGACAGGCAAAAATGTTTAGAGAAGTCAAGAAAAGCTATTATGGGCATTGGTCAGTTCATCCGAAAATCAGCAGACTGCTTTAATGAGGAGCTGAAATGTAAGCAGGACTTTAAGAAAAAGACATGTGTAGGAAAAATGCTCTTTGTGTTCTAACAAGATAACTACTAATAGTTCTGTCAATAGGTTTTCAAAGCAATTAGCATGTTTGAAATGAAAAATATGGTGGCAAAGAAAGAAACGTTTGCTGCCAAGTTAAAAAAAAAAATCTAATAATGTTGACTGTGGGATAGGAAAAGAAAGTCAAATATAACAAAACAAAGCTGAGTTTCAAGGTTTTTGGAGAGGCAAATACTTCTAAGAACTCAATATGATATTTAGGGCTAGTAAAACTGGCTATTGTGACCAAAGGAACTGAAACATGCTACACATAGTGATGTATAGATGCAATACTTAAACAAGCTAGGAGGCCAAATCCTGTAATCCTTACTAAACAAAAATCCCATTGAAGTCAGTAGAAGATTTGGGTGAACAAGGAATGTGTAACTGGGCAATTAGAGACAAACTTTGCAGCCTGACCTTGACTGGGCCTTTGTGCCTGTGATTAGCTGTACCCACAGCATCTGGGCACATTTCTTTAAAGACATAGTCAATTTTAATGAAATCTCCAAAAGATACAACAGTGCTGCAGTTAAGTTTCTAATTAATCCAAATGACAAATTTGAATAATTACAGAGACACAAATGAAGCCCACACTTGTGAAATCTGAGTCTTGTGGAAAAGCAGAATGCTACATTCTTCCTTTATTTCCTGCTCGGAAAGCAGGAATTTTATAGATACTCTTCTAGTTTTGTCCCTAATAATATAGGGTGATAGTTAAGTACCATTTCAGAAACTGAAGACAGCAAAGGAGATTGCGTTGCATGTCAGAAGTGATCGCCAAGTATATTAATAAAAGCATATAGCAGTATCTGCTATGCATGTTAATAAATCTGTATTAATAATTGTACTCATTATTATTCTTAAACTATTTCATTACAAAGCAAAACTTCCTTAAAGTTCATCTATGTTTTTTTTCTTCTTTTGTCATCATAATATAAAGTAAAATTGAAAATAAAACACTTTCTTTTGAAACAAAATTTTACTCAACATACTAGAACATCGCATCGTTCTCACTGTCAGTTACTGCAGTTGGATGTGTGCTCCCTCTGTCTGAACCCACTTTGTTTGAAAAGAGCTGCTGTCTCAAAGCATTGGGGAAATTGGAGTTCTCAGTAAAAGAAATGCTAGAAATGTGCACAGGAACAGACAGAAATTGTTTAATGATTTCATCTTGTAATTGGTAACCCCAGTAACTACAGTGGGCTCTTGATGTCAACATGTATGTATCCAAAATTCCATTTTCCGTGATTGTGATCCTGCAGAGACCTGTGTGTGCATCATGGTACATGCAATAAACTGCTAGGAAAAAAGGTCAAATCCTACTACGTTCGCTTTGTACGCACACAACTCCATCATGGTCTTTATATGCAAATCATTGTAAATAATCTCTACAAATTGACTTTAGGAAGGGGTATCATATGCTTAAAATAGCTCTTCCTTAAGGGTTGCTGATCATACTAGAATATTTGAAATTTATCTTCTGCATAAATTCTTCTGCTTTGACACTTTCTTCTGCTAAAATCTTAAAAAAAAATAAAAAATAAAAAACTGGAAACGTGTATTTTGAGAAAACAGAGTGTGATAAGACCTATTTTATTGAGAAAGTTCAGAGCCCTTTGATTTAATTTATTCCTCTTGTATTAGAAATATAAAACTGTAATTAGAGGCCATCTGTACTTCCAAGTGCATCTTATACCCTCAGAATGAGTACCTTTGCTTCTGAACAAAACCTTGGGACACTCAGAGCCTGAGATGAGGTGTTAGCGTGCGTTATCCTTCATTATTCATCTTTTTCTCAGCAGTATCCCCATTTTCCTTGATATCTGGATTTATGCATTTCCAGTTTTTCAGTGCAAGACTCTATGATCAAGTGATTAAAAAATACAGTGATCCAAAGCAGGTTTAGTCAACATAATATTTTTTTTATTCTAAGAGATTATTGAAAGCTTAACGTGAGAAAAATATTTTAACTTAAGGGTAAGATTTAGCATGTGCTTAACTGGATTTTAAACATCTTCCTTGTATCTATCTTTCTATAGGCATGAAATAAATAACTAGAAATAGTGTTCCTTCCCCCCCCCCCCCGCCCCCACTCTCTGTATACCTTCTTTTAATATATATAATCCCTATAAATCTTTTTCATTAGTCTCTAGGCCTGGGTAAGAATGCAGGCAACTCAGCAAGATATCATAGGGTGAGTTTCAGCTAATGGTACTGTCAGGGATTCTAGGGTGCCATATTATAACTTTTATCAAAGAGAACATATATTCTTGCAATCCAGCAGATTTTTCATGGCATGCTTTGTAGATCAGTTTTTGCAAAAACCTTTTTCTATAATCAAGGCTTCTTTGAAAAGTCTTCTGTGTTCAGCATTGGATTATGTTGTGTCCTGTCAGTATAAATTAAAGTCTTGTTTAATACTGCTGATGTTCCCTGCCTTTTTTTTTTTTTAAAAAAAGTAACATTACAGTACAATACACTATTCAGAATAATTTAAGCCAAAAATAATGGGCAACATATCTTTGTCTTGATTCAGTTGCTTGAAAGAGAATTGTGACCATGTCTCAGACTGGTTCTTGGATTTGCCTTTCTCAAGGATTCTTTTGCCTTTCCCCATCTTGCCTTACTGACAAATCTCTTAATACCTGTCAGGTTTTACATGGTACAGTAAGCTTTCTCTTTCAGTGATGCACAAGACTTGCTTTTCTTTTTGCAATCAAAAGCCCCTGTTGTTCTTTATTTTTCCTCCCCATCGTACAGAAGGATGGGACAGCTTCACAGAACTACTGGTCTTTTATACCGTAGTTTGCAATGAAGTTAGCCTGTCAGAGACAGCAAAGGTACGCATTGCCATCTTACTTACCCCTTTATGTAGTAAGGTGTGCTTGGGCTGATTGTAGTCTGTGAAGCATTAATCTGGTACAGGCTAGAAGGAATAAAATGGTCGTCTTCCATGCCAAACTATTCCCTAGTTTTTAAATATTGAAGTGTTGAAGTGCTGAATTTACATATGTTTAAATATTTGCTCTTAATGGAACAATATGGCCTTGTGTGGACTGAAGGATTTTGTTTGTGTCTTCTGTTTTTAAACTGCTTTCAATGTAATGTTGTACTTAAAAGCTTGAGAATAAATCTTCTTCTCTTTGTACTGTTCTAATTCTTTTGGAATTTTGGGATTAAGATTGGATAGTGCCTTTCTCTGTTATCTGGCTATTTTTTTCTGCGCTACCAAAGCATTAAAAAAAACCCAAGCATATTATAGGCTCAGTATCTAAACAAGTGCTTTTGTTTCTGTATAATTTCTCTGTAACAGATGTCAAATGGTAATCCAAGTAATGTTTCACACAGAATTTAGGATGGGACAAATTTCAAACCAGATTATCAGAATGGGCACAAGTGTGCAGTGGATAGCAAGTTCTTTTTATTCTGTGCCTACTGCAGGCTAATGAAATGCAGATGACCTCTTTATTTTGCCTTTATTTAGCAAAGATACTTTACATAAAATATTTGAGTAAGACTTTTGTCAACAAAAACAAAAGCTTCTTGTGGCATTGTTTGTATGAATGAAACCTCAAAATTTTATGACTTAGTTACCAAAGAGCTAGCTTTGTGATTTGTCAGTCTTGCGTGTTACTTTGAGTTACTAAATAGACATTTAAGAAGTCGTGTGTACATGCTAAATAAAAGGATCAGATAGTAATGTAATCATAGCAGAATGCGCTTAGAAACTCAAAATTTAACAGAATGGACAGATTTATTAGGATCTTTGTTTCCTTATTCATTTGTGCAAAGCCCATCTGTAATAATTTAAACAGAGGTTTTGCAACTAGAATTGTCGTATTGTAACTTGCTCATTATTCTTTAGCATTTATGTTGAGTTTTGAGTTGCGTATTCTGTTTAGAGCAGGCATATTTGTTGAAATAGGCAATGTGACAAGGTAGGTGGTCTTCTAATTAATATTTCTTTACAGATCTGTAAACAGTACAAGGCTTGTTTAACAACACAGAAATCGTGTCCTGTTAGATTTAAGACATTTGTTTAGGAATAAAGTTCAGCTTTTTCTTTGAAATCCAGTTGATCTTGTTTCATGGCCTGTGAAATTATTTATTTTAGGAACTGCTTTAAAAGTATAATTAATTCAAGAAATTTCTGTGACCTGTGGCTAAATATTTAGACCATGGATTAATTATGTTTGCACAGAGCTTTAAACAGTGATTTAAAATCTTGGTGAAAGGGAAAGTTACTTAACAGTGAGAGAAATTATGCAATGATGATAAGAGGTGATGTGTCCATATAATCCTTCTGTCCTATAAACAGGCACATTGTTAAAAATTCAAGAATAAACAGGGGAATTGAATTTAAAACTGAATACTGTCGTCATGGTGAGAATGTCCCATGTGTGTTCAGCATAACTCAGAAACATTCTTAAGAACATGAAATTTCTTATTCCAGCTGCTAGTGAAACTTTTCTGTATGCCAAATTGATCTGTGGAGTAGAAAGTATAACCTAACAATCTATAGCCACTGCCTTTTTGAAGCCCAACACTTGCTACATGGCCAGAACTCTAACCTCACACTAACTTATTTGGGTCTAGGCTATCTTCATGCGGTGAATGGCCAGAATTAGCCAGCTCAGGTGAAAATAAAGGGATTGTCTTTTACCTTTCAAGCTAGTCCATCTCTGCTTGGTGTTTCAAGGCTTTTTAATTCTCACTGCCAGTGTTAACATGTGCTGAAGTGATGACAGATAATTGCAGTGTTACAATGTTAATAGTTTTCATCAAAAACCTTTTCTGTGTTTGTTTGCTTTTACTGACAAAGCTAATGGCAGTTGATTTAAAAAAAAAAAAAAAACAACACAGTAATAATCATGTCAATGAAAGTTCAGTAAAGACTGAAAATAAACACTGTTATAAAGTCATGGTAGTTTATTCTTGTGTATTGATTTTAATGAGATATGTCTGACTGTTGGAAAGAAAACAAAAGGTTGTAGGGTATTAAAAAAAAAAGGCATACTCAAACCAGTAAAAAAAAAAAAAAAATCACTTTTAACTGCTATTTTACCATCTTTTCAAGAGAATAAGATCTTAGAGCTTTCATTCAGAGTTCAATTCTGAGTGATTAAGTTTTCTCTTTAGAATTAAATGGTTTGCTTTCCTCCCTAGTATTAGTGAAAACTTTTTTTTTAATCTTGATTCTTCAAAAGGAACATTTAAATCTATCTAACTTAAACTGACAGATGGCAGTGATTATGTTGCAGGGGACACAAGCATTCTCTTTCTGCTAGCCATCTACTTTCTGGTAAATGGTGATGTTTGTTAGCCAACTTACTAACATGGTAATCACCACAATGTTTTCCATACGTGCTCCCCTTTCTTCTATCACACACCTAGTTTCGGTGACCCTCCCTATTTGTCACCACTGTTCACTGTACCTAGGGAACACCAAGAAAGTTAATACATAAATCTCTTTTCATCCAGAATGTTCTACCTGGAGTCTCCAAGACTTAATCTGATATAAACCTTTCCACAGCAATATTCCTAATCCTTATGGATTCTCAATTCATTCATAATGCCAGCTGTGAAGCTTTGGTATGAATCTTGCAATCAGTAAAAGAATCTAGAAGCAGCTACACTTGCAGAACAAATGGTTATCCCTCAAATTTCCATGACTGCAGTGCAGCTTTTGACCTTTAGTTTGTATGCTCATCTAGCGTGAGCTCCTAAATACCGATTTGAGACTACTGATAACAGGCATGATTTTTGTAATTTATTTTGTAATTATGACTTGCCGTATTCCTAGAAACAGTCTTAGAGGATTTTGCAGACCAAAAGTTGAAGACTGCTGTGGAACAAGTCAAATTTGAAAGAACAGGCTGAAAGAAGTGCGAGTAAACATAACCTTTTTCTGTTACTATAATCTAGTTGTGAAACCTCATCAAAAAAGACCCTAGACATTCAGGGTCTGGCTATGGTGCTTCCAACATATTTCCCTAAATTAATTTCTATCAGAGTCAGGAGTGGTGTTTAACACGTTTTCCTTACAAGCTTGTGCATGTAGAAATGAGTGTGTTGAAAATAAAATTCTGTGTCTCTGATGTATTTCTCTCATGGCACTGCGGCATTGCCATCTCTAATTGTATCAGATACCATATCACCTACAGCAGTGTCTTAATCTCCCAAAAACCTGGGAAAATGAACCACCTTAGAAGCTTCAAAAGAAGTGATCCAGCAGAGCAAGAAGTTGATCTACAAAGGGAGATGTGGTTTCTGTCCGCTTCCTGAGGAAATTAGATCAAAAAAGGGCATTTACATAAGTAATTCCCGTTACATGAGAGTACTGGCATTTTAGTAGGGAATGTTCAGATCTGTTCAGGAATGCAGGTGTTTGAAGTGTAAGCACAAGTCAAGAAGTGTGTTTCAGAATCCCAGTAACAGCAAAATCTTGACTGAAGGACCTCACATAAATGCCTGTGTATAAATATACAATCTAAGACTACTTTTAGGCAATTTCTAAGAATATCTAAATAAAATAAATGCTGATTCACATAAAAATCAGATTTCCAATTTATGGGAAATTGTACACAAAAAAACTTAAGTGATTGTACTCCTGAACAGAAGAGTAATATCAAACAATAGATTATATTGGCATGATCCTCCAGTAGTTTATCTGCACAGAAATGCTCTGGACCAAAGAAAATGTGTGATTTATAGGACAGAAGTGAAATTCTGTAGTCTTAATGTGTCCTAATAGCTACGGGACATTTTAAGCTTAATAAATTTTTAGCTTAATAATTCTATCTTTCAAATCTCTTCACAAAATATTTTTCCTTCCCCACCCACTTTGCACATTTTTATTTTCTTTGTTTTCTTTGCCTTGTGTTGTTCTTGACACTTAAAATGACAGAGTGAATAAAGGCCACTTAAAGTATGATGTAATTCAGACAATTTTGTCTGTTTTCTAATTACTGTTTTAATATTTTCATTCTTATTTGTTGCGCTTTTCTAATGCGTTTAGTCAGCTCTTTTGTAATAGATATAGATTCTAATCTCCTTGCTGTTCTTATAGTGCTCTGATTTAGTTCAAATTAACTTCACTGGTTTTACTATTTGTTTATTATGGAATTTTTAAAAAACATATAGTCAATGTTACCATTTTATTTCAACAAAGCACTGTTTAGTAACTTTATGTGGTGGAAACATTGAAGTTTGCAATAACAGACAGTCATTCAAAATCAGGGCTTTTCTGGCATGGTTTAAGGGAAACATCACTCCCATATTCAAGAAGGGGAGAAAGGAAGACTCAGGGAAGTACAGGCCAAGGAGCCTGGGAAAATCATGGAGCAGATCCTATTGGAAAACACTTTAAGGCACATGTGAGATAAGGCATTGATGTGAGACAGCCAACGTGGCTTCATTAAGGCAGATCATGCCTGATCAATCTGTATGATGGAGTGATAGCATCAGTCAGCAAAGGGAGAGAAACTGATGTCATCTACCTGGACTTGTGCAAAACCTTTGTCATGGTCCCACACCACATCCTCATCTGTAAATTAGAGAGAGATGGATTTGAAAGCTGGACTGTTTGGTGGATAAGGAATTTGAATGGTTGCAGCCAGAAGGTTGTTATCAATGGCAGAGACTGGTGACAAATGATATCCCCTGGGGTCTATCTTGGGGCCTGTGCTCTTCTCCATTTTTATCAGTGATGGAGACAGTGGGATTGCGTGTACCCTCAGTAAGTTTGCTGATGACACCAAGCTATGTGGGGCAGCTGACACAGTAAAAGACGGGGATGCTATCCAGAGGGACCTGGACGTACTCAGATTGTAGGCAGGTGAGAATCTAATGAGCTTTGACAGGGCCAAGTGCATGGTGTTGCAGTTGGACTGAGGCGACCCCAGATATGAGAACTCCTTGAGAGCAGCCCTGTGGAGAAGGGCCTGGGGGGTCCTGATGGGTGAAAAGCTGGACATGAGACAGCTGTGTGCTGTTGTGGCCCAGAAGGACAACTGAGCTGCATCGAAAGTGAGGTGGCCATCAGGAAGAGGTAGGTGATTGTATGCCTCTCTACTCTGACCTTGTGAGGCCCCACCTGGAGTGCAGCGTCCTTGCCTGGGGCCCCTAGATGTAGAGCTGTTGGAGTGGGTACAGAGGAGGGCTACAAAGATGACCAGAGGGCTAGAGCACCTCTGCTATGAGGAGAGGTTGAGGGAACTGGGATTGTTTAGCTTGGAGAAGAGATGGTACTGGGGAGCTTAACAAGCAGGAGGGAGACCGATTTTTTAATTTTTATTTTATTTTTTGTTTTTACGTGATCCGATAGAGGTATGACGGGGGGAATGGCTTTAAACCTACCCTGAAAGACGGTAGGTTTAGTTTAGATGTTAAGATTATTATTATTATTTACTCAGAATGGGTGGTGAGGCAGTAGAACAGGCTGCCCAGAGGAGCTTTGGATGCCCTATCCCTGGAGACATTCAAGGCCAGGTGGGATGGGCTCCGGCTGCCAGATCTAGTGGGCAGGAACCCTGCCCATGTCAGTGGGGATTGGAACTGTATGAACTTTTTAAGGTTCCCACCAGCCTAAGCCATTATATGATGGTTGTAGGGAGCAAAAAAAAAAAAAAAAAAAAAAAGCTGATTTCAATTCTGAAGTCTGGCTAATATATTTTCTCTAATATATTTTCTTTTTTTTTTTCTTTTTACTGATAAGAACTTGTAAAAATAACGCTGAAATATATGCAAATAGCAATGAAGTATTATGCAAGTAAAATGTGCGTACTTTTGCAATATTTCCATTTGTTTGCAAGGTTTGTTTCAACATTCTAATTTAACTGCTTTATTTTTAATGCATTTCAGTCAGCCAATAAATACAGTATATATACATATTAGAGTGGAGGAGTTTACGGACAGAATTTTCTTATTAAAGTTTGTCAACAAAGTCCTTGAAAATGAGCTGACAACTATAATCAGAGCTGTATAATCAGATGTGTAAAGTACCATTATAGCACATTGCACCATCAATTACATGTCATGCGTTCTGCCAGATATTAAGTGTTCTCACCTTTGTTATTAGTAATAGAGGCAGACACTGGGTATGTGAGAGACAGTCAGTGTAATGCATGGAAAATCTACTGGAGATGTGATTTTGCTAATGGTTTTGAAGCCTACTTTGTCTCTTCTCTCTTCCTAAGCTATAACTTTTCATGGAATGCCCAGTTTTTCATAGTGAAAACGCACACTGTGAAGTGCATGCTTTGTCAGAATAATATGTTCTGAAAGTAATTTATAATGTAAGGTCTTATCAGCAAGCTTTACTACATTTATACATGTATTTCCCATTTTCCTCTGATCCTTAGTAAATAATGTGGAAGAAGTGGAATGAAGCAAGACTTGTCTTTAATGTCTTCTCCATGAACTGTATTTTTAAATTGTTGTTTTCCACAGTATTTTCTGTCATCATATAGAGACTGTGTAGCCAAAGTTTGGCTAAATCCTAGCTTTGGATATTTTTAAGCAACCTCTCAGGACAAAAATTGATCATATGTAAAAAAAAAAAAATAATAAAAACAGTAGAAAGGTCAACTAAAGAACAGTGATAGGCACTTATGACATCAGAGGTTCTAGTCAGAAAGGAATGGAAAAAGGATAGGGGAAAGGAGAAGAGAAAAGAATGGAGGCTAATAGCCTCTCAACTGACTTGCAAAGAGCAAAAGAAATTAAAATCATGGAACAGAGAAAACTCCAACCTCAGGAGCCACTGATTTCCAGCTTCCTTCTCAATGTTGCACATAGAACACAGAATGTCTTTCCAGTAAAACGTTTAAGCACTTGCTCCAGGATTTGATGTGGAGTGTACTAGAACTAATTCATGTGAAAATTAGTGGGTTGTTGTCATCTGGCTTGAAAGCATGATTGGTCCTAAAAGTATTAGAATTGCACTTGTGAAAGATGTGTTACTTTGAGATAACAGAGAATTATTTAGTATCCTTTTTTTTTTGTTGTTAATGTAAGATTACGTTTGGGAATAACAAGCTTGGTGGCAGTAACTGTGGTCTCAAATAAGGTTACTAAAAAAAGAAAGAGCTCTTCTGGAGTGCATTTTTTATCTTTTTTTTTTTTTTCCCTATATCTTGTCATAAATTATAAGTAGGTGTTGAATTCTGGATTTCCGTTGCATTTCAAGGTTTGAAATAATGTTAAGTGTGTCCTACACTACAAGCCAATTCACATTTTAAGAAAGAGGAAGTAATTTGGGACAGAAAGTAGGGACAGAGTCAGCACATTTTGTGAAACTACACAAAATCTGGACAAAATAGGAAATGTTGCTGGACAACTGTTATGTTTACAAAAGCAGTTGCATTCAATTCTTAAAAACTTATAAACTCTTTTTAACAGTTCTAAATAATCTAGTGTTTTTACTATATGTAATACTCACTCTTCTATTCAACCAGAATTTAAGATTTACTTTGGTGTTCGTGGGAACAATAAATTTTGACTGTAGTACAAAAATCAAGTCATTCTACAAGCTCCGTACAGTTATGTTCTTCTAAGCAGTTTGACACAGACTAATTTGCCTCAGTTCAAAAATGCATGCCTTTTGTAGTCTTACAGTGAATATGCCAAGAAGAGGTCATAGAGCTGGCATACTGTATACTTGTGTATGTATGTATATATGTGTATATATTTCTTTTTGAGGAATATATATTTGTATATATATATATATACCCTCACCAGAAGGGGATTTCATAAGCACATTTTTTTTCAATCATGTATGATCTCTGTTCTGCTCTATGCAATGGCTTCAACCAGGTCATTTTGAATTTTAGTACTTATTTTTCTGATGATCTAGGCCTGTAAATCAGATAACTAAAACAGCAACAGACAACATTTTGTCTACAGATGGCTTCACAGTTTTTAGGAAATCATCAGAAGGTGTTAGGTACCAGGTCCGTTTCCTATTCTGTCAGCCCTCCATCTGCTGGATGTAGATACTAGATGCTAGATGAACAAACAGTCTACCTCTCTGCATCCTTTGTGTAATGGGCTGGCATTGAACTCTGTGACTGGATATACAAGTACCCTCCTAGTTTTGACCTCCCAAGTCACATATTCCCATCACTTGTCATTTCCTACATTGTTTCACCAGTGTACTTCCACTCAAAGGCTCTTAGGAAACAGCTTCGTAGGAATGAGGCTACTCACACCATTCTCTTTTCACATCTTGAGAGAGAGATGATAGCAGGCAGCCAGTAGCTGTTTGTTCAGGGGGGAGGTTCATCTGTGACCCACTTGTTGAGATCCTATGTTGCATCCTGCAAGGAGAGCAGGAATGATGGAACACAAGATGTTCTGTGGTACCAACTTGTTGAAAACAGTGCTCAAGATCCTGCTTACTGCATGTCTTAGATCAGAGATGCCTCTTTCCAGAGAGGCAAGGAAAGGAATAAAGTCCTGAATGTATGTTTCTGAGGCTGAGCTTGACTGAAAATCTCTAAGGATGAAGTGGTTTGTCATGACACTGTGGTTAGCTAGGCTTTAGTGAAAACTTCTTTTCTAACCCACAACGCTTTGACATGTAAAATGAGTTTGGAATCTGCATTTTCTCTCGCGTCTGTACTTATGAGAATGAGTTCTCTGAGTCTGTCTTACCGAGGCATTTCTCATGGATTTGGTACCTGGAAAGGAAATGCATGCTACCCCAAGCCGTTTTTTACTCTTCTTGATGTTTGCAAGACAAGGAGCAGTTTTGGTTTGGATGGGCTAGTTCAGAACTAGTTACTTTACTCAGGTGCATTTATTTGATAGCTTATGAAAGCTAATTGGGTGTTTCATCACTGAAAAACTGATAGAATCACTGAGTTGAGATAATTTTTTATTTTCTTAATAGTGGAGTTTGGTAAAGAATCTTTAAATTCAAATTCTCTAGTTTCATATTTCTGATCTTGCATGTACATTTTATTTAAACTGTGTTTCTTCTACCAACAAAGCAGTAGTTTTGTAGTATATACATAAGGTCATTTAGCAGCTAGACTTTTATAGAGCGTACCTCTATATTTCATGTCTCATACTGCCATCTAAGGGCCACAAAGGCTGAGAAGGTGACTAAAGTTTCTTTAACAGTTTCTGATTATCACTCTTCCCTTTGGAAAGTCAACAATTCATGGGCAAGAGGGTGGGCAAGGAATCCTGGCAATCACAGCAGTCTCTTAGTGCTAAGTATTGTTTCAATGGAGGGCATGGATGAATCTTCTAGGAATCTGGAGTAAATGAAAAATCAGAATGTAAATCTGAGCTGTAGTCTTTTAGGAAAACATCAGTGCAATGAGTCTGTGTAAAAGTGAGTAAATAAGAAAGTGATATTTATTGGATTTGAGACTCCTCTTCAAATAATGTTGTCAAGCATGTTTGTACAGTCATAGAATGGTTTGGGTTGGAAGAGACCTTAAGGACCATCTAGTTCCAGCCAGTCTGCTAAGGACAGGGACATCTTGCCCTAGATAGATCGGGTTGCTTAAAGCCCCAGCTGACATTCAGCACCTCCAGGGATGGGGTTTCCACAACTTTTCTAGGCAATCTGTTCCAGTGCCTCACCACTCTCAATGTGAAGAGTTTCTTCCTGATGTCTAGCCTAAACCTAAACCTACCCTCTTTTAGTTTCAAGTCATTGTACCTTGCCCTTAGTCCTGAAGAATTTCAGCTGAAACTCTTAATAGAGCAGGAGTGTACAGTTCAGAATCTCAAAGGTACCAAAGTACTTGACTTATAATAATACAAAGATTAGTACATATAATGAGAAATTATTCAACGTGGTTATCCTTAAAATGATACAAAATCAGATGAACTATTTTTTTTTTTCCAGATTTTGCTTTCATCCTTTTTGTATTTCTGGGTGTTTCCATTTTTTGAGACTTTTGGAAAATTGTCCAAAAGTTACTGTTAAATATTAAATAGCATGAGTTTAAGCGTTCAAAATTTTATCAGTAAAATTTTTGTTTCCAGGGAAAAAAAAATGCTTTTTTTTTTGTTTTTAATCTGAAAACTGTACTTTTATAGGCTTAATTCCACAGCTCCTTTCTCACATAGATGTTTTAAACTACAAGTATGATAAGGTTTCAGTATTGCTGATAGAGTGCTGTGTCGACATTGACAGACTGAAGTAGTTGTTGTAATGAGGACCCCTTTGTGCAAAACTCTATTTTACAATATATGAGTTGTTTTTCAGGCTAGTTACCAGCAAACTTTGTGTAATAGAGAGTAATTAATCTTGCATGTTACTTTGACAGGCTCATGCAAGCAAAGACCTGGAAGAGCAGTTGCGATCTGTGTCCAGTGTGGATGAACTCATGACAGTACTTTACCCAGAATACTGGAAAATGTTCAAATGTCAGTTGAGGAAAGGAGATTGGCAACACAACAGGGAACACTCCAGCTCTGACACAAGATCAGATGATTCATTGAAATTTGCTGCAGCACATTATAATGCAGAGATCCTGAAAAGTAAGTGCAAGATATAAAATAGGTTGTAATATGCGATAAATTAAAACCCAGAGGCTTGTCAGTTATGTCAATGATATGCTAAAGCTAATCATCATCAATAAGCCACCCTCAAACACAGTACTTCTCCACAGAAGTACTTTTGGTACTTCATTCCCAGGAAGGTATAGATTGTTTTGTCAGCTTAGTAAACACTTTTGTCTTTAGGTATTAGAAATCCTAATTTGTAGAGACTGTAAAGATTTTGGAAAAAGCAAAGAGAGCACTTAACAGTTCAATTCAGTGAAATGATTTTGCTCACTTTCTGCAAAGAGCTCACTTTCTGCAAAATCATGGCTGTTAATATTTTCTCTGACACGTTATTGGTGTAGGAGATGAAATAATTCACTTGTAATAAATACTTCTATAGCCCCCTGATATTTCACATGGCCTGATTAAAAATATAATTAGCTCACAATTGAGAGGAGAAAGGAACACAGGATTTATAGCAATCGTTTTTGACTTGATGCTGGAAATCATGGACCTTTGCAGCGCCCATTTTCTGTCAATTACCTATCAACAACTGGCTCCATGAGAGAATAAAGGGACTGTACAACTGCAATTCTCATGGCTATTTAGCATAAGGTTATATTTGGCAAAGGCTCTATGACACTATATGAAAAGTTTGCCTAAATTTGCATTGATAAATCTGGGCATAAATATCGCCTTTCAGCTTAATTCTTGTTAATTTATAGAGATGTGCAATACTTCCCTAGAGTTCATTCAGGGTGGGACTCACCTCAAGCAAAAAAGAAAGGACAAGTACCAGCTTCAGCTGTTGCTTCTGTGTATCTGTACAACTTTGTTAGGTTCCCACTGAACATCGCTGTGACTTTGCATCTGCTCCACGGCACATTCCTGTGAAGAAGAAATTAGCTCAAAGTTAATGCTGAACAACATGCATTTCATTGAGTAAAGGATGAGACTCTTGCAATATGTATTCTGGTTCTAAGCATGAAAAGCCTCCTATTGATTTTTCTGTAAGAGAGTATTGTTTTTAAACAGCTGCCTTATAACATCAAAAATTCCCTGTAACTTGGCAGGTATTGATACTGAATGGAGAAAAACTCAGTGCATGCCACGTGAAGTGTGTGTGGATGTGGGGAAAGAGTTTGGAGCAACTACAAACACCTTCTTTAAACCCCCGTGTGTATCCATCTACAGATGTGGAGGTTGCTGCAATAGTGAAGGACTCCAGTGTATGAATATCAGCACAAATTACATCAGCAAGACAGTAAGTTCTCACTCTTACTATAGTCCAAGTGTGCCTTGCAAATCCATTTATGATCATGCATATTTACATCTTACTTATTGCCACTATGAAGAAGGTAAATAAATAAATGCCAGAATACTTAGGAAAAACAGCTGGAAAAACTAATGGGTGGAAAAAAAAATTACTTAACATTCTCTTTTGCCAAATATACTTCGTTTAAAAATATATAAAATTATGATGTCCATTTCTCATTTATGGGATTATTCAAGAAAGTTAATTCTATCCTTTTTATTATTCTTTTTCTTTTTTTTTCTTTTGTTTTGCATTTACTATTTGCCTGCTGTATGAGGCACGTAATGTCTGGAAAACTAGCCTGCAGTTTTGTTAGTGAAGAGTGTACTAGGACATGTGCAGACAGGATTCATGTTGCAGAGAGAGCCTTTTTGGAGCCAAGCTTTGCTATATTATGAGATATTAGTGTAATGTAGCTTTCTGTTGTGTTTTCGTGTAACTTCCTTGGACTAGATCAGGGCTAGTGAGCAGGTAGGAATGTGGGCATTATGCACTGAACTTCTCTTGAAGGAAACACATCATCTTAAGTCGGGTAAAAATAGTCACTTCACAATGTTTGTGACGGTATTTTGCTCTTGTTACAGTATTCGGTAGAGTTTTGTGGTGGTGGTTGAGAGCTTATTCCTCTTCTTTCTGATTTTTCTGAAGAAAGCTTATTTATTGTAAATCTTGCTTCATTTTCCAACCAGATACTTAAAGCTGGATACCGTAGTATGTATTTATAAAACATATATACAACTGCATAGACAACTGCTAGGTAGGAAATGTCATGTCCCTATCATGAAAATTAGTGCTCTGAACCTTCTTGAAAGGGGATTAAAAAAAGAAAATTACAGAAAAAAAAATTATTCATTTTAATAAATCTTGTGTGTTCACTTCTCACCCAACCTGTCAATCTGAAATGCTGTATTTCAGCATTTAAAAAATAATTTTTAATCCCAAGTGTAAGCTAGGGCTAAACAGCCACGTAGCACAGGGATAATATAACTCAAATAGCTTGAACGAGGAAAGTTACAATACTGATAACTTTCAGCTCCACAGTTATTTCCCCAGATGCTGTCCTAATTCTAGTTGCTTGAAAGATGCAAATATATTTTTCTCACATTAGGAACCAACAAATATGACCTTCTATTATTATTCAGTTTATATAATGTTTAACTTACTGCAAGAAAGGATGATTTAGTTAGAGAAAATTGTTACATTTAGCAAAGGTTTTCTGGTCTTGGAGTACAGGGTAAGTTTTGGGTAAATAATCCCTTTCTGTTCATCTTTCTTTTCATATCTTTTGAGTGAAGTCATTAGTCATTTTGTTGCTTAGCGTAAAATGTTTAGACTAGTACTGAGTTTCTTTTTTAAGTTCTTGATGTCATTGATGGTGATACAGGAGTAATTAAGGAATTGAAAGGCTCTGTAAAGGAAAATGTTACAGGACTTATCATAAGAAAGATGCAATGGTATTATTTTGTTTTCTTACCTATTCTGCAAAATAATAGTGGTAATAATCCCTGTGTTTTCTATCTTCTGTTTTCCAATTTTATCTGGTTCTTGATGGAATGAATTTAAAACAAAACAAAACAAAAAGCCAACAACCTCATAAAGGAAGAGAGCTATAGCTGTATCTCTTCACCTGTCATCATCTCAAATTTAATAAAGTTATATGACCACAGACACTGGGTACTCCGTCAGATGAGCATTAGGAGGAAAAAAGTACTGGATTCAAGACTCTTCTGTGGAATTCAAGTGCCCTGCACACCTATTTTCTCTACTATTTCTTTCTGTTTCCTGAATTAAATGAGAACAAATACTTAGTAGCCAGGCGTTTTCTGTTTATTCATTAGTCACTATTTTTTTTACCCTTATTTTGGTGTGTGAATTCCAGAAGACAAGCCTCACACTGTTCACCCTGCTGAAAAATAATTTAATCTGAAGCAAATTTTTCAGCTGGAGGTCTTACTGTGGACGCAAACCATAGCATCGGTTCCAGACATTAAAATCTAAAGAAAGTAAATATCAGCTTTCATCAAAATTAGTCATAAAGAGAAGAGCTCAGTACAGAAAATACTTTTATGGGGAGCAAATGGTTGATTGGAAGGATAATGGACTAGATCAGATGTTCCCAGATTGGCTTGTGAAACCCTGTGGTGGTCCAGAGAGAAGTCAACGGTTCTTTAGATCTGGCACTAGTTCAAATGTTTCTTCTTTCTAGCTACTTAGCTTTATTAGGAGAAAAAAATAGAAAAAATATTCAGCTCTGTTTTTAATACCAATGTTTTCAACAAAATTTGTGGGTTTTTTAGTTGCTAAAGACAGTTTTCAAAACCCAATCATGATTCTGTAACAATTTCTTAAATAAGATGTGGTACAAGCAAGCTCTATGACAACATTTGAGGATCACCCCAGTCAAACCTGTAAAGTGAAGTAGATCTTTTTTTCTCCTTTATCCATGATGCTGCAATAGTGCAGTTTAGCACAGGTTCGTTGTATGTCTTGTCAAATAAAGGTCCACGAGGAAGATGATTGGGTGAGTCATTTTCAGGTTTTGATTTTTTTTTTTTCCTAAATTGTTACTGATCAAATATTCATTCTCATTTTCCATGACAAGTGAGTAATTCAACAATTACAAAGATTGGAACTACCTGGGGCAAATGTAGCCTGTCCCTCAGCTATACATCTAGTATGCCCCACCTATAAGTTCTTGTTTGTAGGGTGAAGGGAATCAATGAGTGGATGTCAAAAAACCATCTCATTCCATTCTTCTTGGCTGGCAGAATGGAAGTTTTTTGGCTTCGTTCAGACCATGTCATGTAAAGGTCCTAAATCTTTTTTCATAGTTAGAGTAGTAGTTACACAAGGGAAAACATCTTTCCAAAGAGTTTGAAATGAGATTTAGAGGAGCTTTTCTCACAGGAAAAAAGCTAGCAGCTTAAAATTGTTTGCCATATTTGAATGTACATACTGTTCCTTTATACAGCTTGGAGATGTATGTAACACAAGAATTTTCAGTTGTTTTGAACTTTACCATTTATGTCTTTTCCCATGCATTTTTCTATGTTAGACTAATGATCATAGTGATAGAGTAACTACTATTAATAGTGGATGATAAATTGATATACATCTCTAATGTTTTCTGTTAAAATTTCTTTAAAAAAATCCGAGGTGATTCAAATACAAGAAGATATAATAAGGGGTGATAGTACATTAACATACATGAAATATATGATTTTAGATAAGCTACCTGATATCAGACATAAGGCTTGAAATACGGTTCTTGGTATTTTTTTTCAAAGAAGATAGTAACATATATAATGATAATACATGATTTTTCACATAACCTAATTTCATTCTTTCCAGAATAGTAATGCTTAGTGTTTTTAAATTAAACAGCCCTATATCCTTAGCTTGAAAATCTCTTTAGACACTGCTCTTTCTAAGACAGGCTATGTTTGGCTGGCCTTACTGATGCTTTAGCAAATGCAAAGATCACAAGTGATGGAAACTGAGTCAATCAATTTAAGGGAAATCTGCCAAAACAAACCACGGCCCATCAGAAAAACATAATGTAGTCAATGTAAATCTGGGAAAAAACTAGTACCTCCCCTACAAAGAAAGGCTGGGATATCTGGGGGTGCTCAGCCTGGAGAAGAGAAGGCTCTGGGGAGACTTCATTGAAGGTTTCCAGTACTTGAAGGGAGCTTACAAACAGGAGGGAGAATGACTTCTTATATGGTCTGATGCTAATAGGACCAAGGCAAATGGCTTTAAACTAAAAGAGGGGAAATTTACCCCATCCCTGGAGGTGTCCAAGGCCAGGTTGGATGGGGCTCTGGGCAGCCTGAGCTGGTGGGTGGCAACCCTGCCCACAGCAGTGGGATTGGGGTTGGGTGAGCTCTAAGGTCCCTTCCAATTCTGTAATCTAGACTGATAAACTTCTCTCATCTTAATATGAAAATAAGTTTTTATTATTTTATATTTCATAAATGACTGATAAATTCATGTATGCTGATACAGTTGCACGTATGATGATCATGATGAATAAATCCATTTAGCTACTGAAGCAATGAAATATACTTTGCATAGAAATCAAGGCTTTTTTATTTTTATTTTTTTCTGGAAAGTATGTCATGAGCTCCTGTTAATCTGAAGGGAATCATCAGTGCAGTGAATCAAAAATACATACCTTCCTAACAATCAGTGAGGATGATTATATGTGAATTTTGCTTTGAATGGAATGCTGATAGTTTTTTTGATCAAGAGTAGGAGAGTCCTCTCCACTGCTGGATTTATTTATTTTTTTTTACAATTAAAATCACTCTGAGTTTTAGTTTGCCCCACCCTTATTTCTGTAACTCCAGCTCTGTAAATGAATGAAGAAGGAATTCCACCACTGTGGGAGTTGGAAGCAGCCAGCCACATGGCAGTATGTGTGGGATGCAGTTCTAGCCAGGAAGGTCTTGCAAGGGTAGCTGAAGGAGCACCCTTCAGGCTGGCAAGGAGAGGGACTGTTGCGCTTGGCATCACAGTAATTGCAGACTGTGGAGTGCCAAAGGTCAAGATGGCTTGGATGGAACAAGTCAGAGCTACCTTTGCCTCGTCTCCTCTGGCTGTGTTTCTCACCTAAGAAGTACAGCATAGAGCATATATTTCTTTGTCTTTTGGGATTTAAAAAATAATTTAAATATAAAAGAATTAAAGTTCAGGGAAAAAGTGGGTTTTAATAGCATTCATGCTTCAAGAAGGGATCTAATAATTCTCTTGCCACTGTATTAGTCTGAAAAGTTTTGTAATTGTGTACCTCTCTGTACCAAGAGGCAGAAAGTACCAGCAAGAGAAGCTGACATTCAGGTCTGTAGGATATGTTGCCTTTTAGTTTTGGCTGGTGCAGTGGTATGAAGGTTAAGTATTAATTAAGCCAAAAATACACCTGATTACAGGCTGTGTTTGAGTTAGAGAAATTACAGGTCTCCTCAACTCCTCTGAACAACAACAACAACAAAAAAAAATCAGACTTTCCAAGCCTTTTGAAGTACAAATTGTGTTTGTATTTCAGTGTCGTGCCTTGCAAACAGTATATGTTTTAATATTATACATATTCTAAAATTAAGATATGAGTTCAAGATGAATAGATATTTCTTGCTGACATTGAAGGGTTTATGAAATATAT
Organism: Gallus gallus; assembly: GCF_016699485.2. Lineage (NCBI taxonomy): Eukaryota > Metazoa > Chordata > Aves > Galliformes > Phasianidae > Gallus > Gallus gallus. Next base: position 44,058,167 of record NC_052535.1, on the reverse strand, counting down.
TAGCTGGTGAAATATCTACTTGAATGTTTTTGCTAAAAATCAGTACTGTGGAGAATAAAAAGTGATTAAATACCCAGAGCTTTATAAAAATAACTATGGACTATAACAATGGACCCTAAAGTCCGTAGTCCAAATATATGACGAAAAACAAACATTTCTTCATTTTTTCAGATGAGTATTTCAGTTTTGGTTAGGTTGAAAGATTTATGGTGGGCAGATATTATATTCAAAGTATTACCTGTAGATTTGTGATGTGTATGTTCATTTATGATAGAGGTTTTCATTTTCTCTTTCTGTTCCTCTTCTTCATTTATTGTTGTGCTCAGAAAAAAAATTGGACAGAAAATGAATCTTGTAAAGTGATCTTTGGATTCTATGTTTTTATGAGTACAAAATGATATCTGTAAAAGTCAGAAAGGCAATAGAAATTAGCATAAATATAGTACATAAACATTTTACTTTCCTATAAATTTAAATATAACTTTGAAAATAACTTTGAAAATGTCTTTTAGTCACCACTAGTGAATTCAGCTGACCTCATTTTTGTGGTCAAAATTTAAAGATTCTTCTTTGTTTTAAAATGTCAAGATTTCTCAGTCTGAGCTATTGGGATTTTGGTTCAAGAAGCTGTAAATACAGTAATCTTTAGTTCTTTCTATGTGTTACTGTTGTTGGTTGTTTTCCATTTGTTTTCTGACCTTAATGCAGTGTTGGCAGCACACAGGTATGGAACAGCATGGGCAAATTGAGTCTATTAGGATCATTTCATATACTTTAATTTGCTGTTTCATGTACTATAATTATTATTTTTCTCAAAACTGAGCAATAAAGACTCTCCACCTTGAAACAACCTGACCTAATACCAACTATTATTACATCTCTTGTTCTTTTGGAGATAGAATGCCATTGTTTGCAGTCTTTCATCCTGAATGTCCATCTTTATTATTGGCTCCCTAAGAACAGACCTGATAGAAATGTCTTTCACCTTACTGCCTGTAGTATTAATTAGTCCAATTTTTTATTTGAAGCTGAGAAGGAGGGGAAGATTTGGGTCTTTGAGCATATAGGTGAAATCAGTCCTTTACTGAATGGGGGCATCAGACCAGAATACCAGATAATTTCTCTCCAGGAGGAGGTACCTGCAGGGAGAGTAGACAACCAGAAGTACTGCCAGAAAAGAAGGCAGGGTAAACCAGCTTCATACGCAGATGTTATGGTGCCTTTCTCATACAAAATTCTTTCTAGATCTTGATATTTGGTAGGTAGATGTTACGAAATATGCCCTGTTGTGAAAAAGATTTTGAAATTACTGTTCGGAAGAAGAGTAGCAAGAAATAAATTAGAGATGCTGACAAAACACAGAAGGTCAGATCTTACATAACCTGAAATGGTTTCTTGAGATGGTTATTCAAACCCAACTTGTGCATATTCACTTTCACTTAAACAGCTTTATTGGATTTAGAGATGCTGCTAGCGCAGCTCAGACCAGAATATTGGTTATTTTTCAGTATGAATGTTATTTCAGAATACCAAAGATTATTTAAGCAGAATTATTCTGTGTATATAATACATGTTCTGTAACAGTCTGCTTTTCAATGACGTATTTCTTGTGAAATCCCTTATTGATATTTGTCTTTCTCTCTAGATAAACATATCTCCTTTTTTTTTCATTATGCATCAGAATATAGTCTCCTAGTAGTATATGCAGACACACTAAAAGGTGAAGGAAGAACAAGTCAACAAATCCAATCCCATTGTTTTGCTGTCATTTCCACTGAGGAAAACAGATCTGGTTTTATTGTTTTCAAAAATGCTAGTCTGTGTATCATCTTCAGCAGTTTCCAGAAATGAGGACCAGAAGAATAATACAAGAAGTATAACAGTGTAATATAATCTCTAAGATATATAGCTATCTTTGTTTTATTGACTCTATTTGTGTACAATAGCTTCTAGAGGGTGCTGTAAAATACGTTGCTTTTAACAGAATTTAGTAGAATAAATTGAGATTGATCAATAAGAATAAGGAAGCTGGTTTACCTTTCCATTACTTAGTGACGTTTTTTTTGTGGTGTACCAATGAATGGTAATACTTGTTAGCAACATTCATCTCTAAAGTGATACCTTTCACATTTTAAATGGATGGATAAATGTAGATGAAACAATGATAAACATGAATTCACATCTTCAGCTCACGCTCTGGGAGTGTTAGATTTTTTAGTGAAATTTGTATTAGTGTATTCCTGAAGCCCAACAAGTGCTTGGGGATTGTAGCTGGCATCCTACACTGACCACTCCAGTGGTCTGGAGTCTGTTAGCTTTTGCAGTGTGGCAAAACAACATACTCCAAGAACAGTGGAAGAGCAAAGCATGTCCTTTTATTCCAAATAGCTATAGATTGTTCCATGCAAATAGTCATGCATGGAACTATTCAGTTTTCCATCAGCCGTGGTCCCTGCTGTCATGTTTTCTACTAGAAAGAATAATAATAATCTTTTGAGACTCTGGGTTTTTTCATTGTGGAGTTCTTGTTGTGTGTTTCCTTCCAAAACTTCAGCTATTAAGTTTTATCAGTTCTCCCTGTAGGGGGTTTTTGCTTCTGCTTTGGAGTGGCAAATTCATAATGTCATGAGAGCATAGAGAGCTGCATACTCATTGTCCTGCCCTTTAGTTCATATGAAGAAGAATAATTTTTTTACAGGATACTTAATGCAGTATTAAGCCACCTTCTTTTGTAGATTTGTAGACGGCCAAGAGGACTTTACAGTTGTACTGTCCTTCTAAATACAACTTTCTGAAAGAAAAAAAAAAAGAAGAAAACAAGATGGTATTCTTGAAAAGGTGATTTTGCCATCTGATTTGAGATCAAGATTTTAGAACAAAGGTAGCCAAAGACTACTTACTCAAATGTGTACTGTATGAAGAAGTGAAAACTATTTTTTTTCATAAACATGGTCCTTCAGTCTCTTTAACAGCAGCAACTACCCTTTCCCTGATTTCCTATTCAACTTGGGCATTATAGCCAAACCTGGGATGGCCCTCAAATAGGTTGATATTTTTTCAAGAGCAGTGAATAAGTACTTAAATTTATTTTCATATTAAAATGATACCTCTATGTTACAACTGCTGCTCTTTTTGGATGAGAGATGTTGATAAGAATGCTTTTTGTGAGTAATTTAAAAGAACTTTTATAACAGTATAGAAACATAGAATGGCTTGGGTTAGGGGGGATCTTAAAGATCGCCTAGTCCCAACTCCATGCCATGGACAGGGTTGCCACCCACTAGATCAGGCCTAGGATCCCATCCAACCTGGCCTTGAATATGCCTCCAGGATATCCACATCCACATCATCCACAGACTCTCCAGTCAACTTGTTACAGTGCCCACACCACTCTCTGAGTAAAAAATTTATTCCTAACATCTAACCTAAATCTCCCCTCTCTTATATTAAATCTATCCCCCCCCCTCATTCTATCATAATCAGACTGTGTAAAAAGTCAGTCCCTCTCCTGCTTGTAAGCTCCATTGAATTACTGGAAGGCTGCAGTGAGGTCTCCTTGTCGCCTTCTCTTTTCCGAACAAAACAAGCCCAAAAAGTCAAGGATCCAATATTTGTTTGTAAGCCAAAAAGGAGTATAATAATAACAAATAGTTGGTAGAAAGTCCCTTTACAGAATTCTCTGTTGAACTTAATGAAAACCCTGGAGTTTTGTGCAGTTAAATATTATCACAGAGGGAAAAATTGATTTGCCATAAATTTTTTTAGTACCAGACTTTAAATTACATGAATGGAATTACGCCTTTATTCATTAATCATCCAGGAGCAAAATTTTAAGAAGGGTATTTTACAATTGCAGCAGGAATCCAAATGTTAATATTCTTTGAAATGTCTCTCTAAAAAGAGGAATTTTTTCCATGGTAGTTCCATAGAAGGGTTGTTTTTCTCTACTGGCACAATGAGGATGGGGGATTTGTTTGGTTTTCCCTTCTACAGAACCAAAGATTAATTTTCATTTTGACATGATATTGGAAAAAAAAAAACTTTAATATAAAGGATGTAGTAGTTCTTGCAGTAAAGCTAATAGCATTTTAATCCTCTGTAACAGAGTATAATGCAAATAATTCTACTGACTCAGTTATTTTATGATGACACTCCCAAATTTAAACTTTTAAAAAATTCAGTCACTAAATACTGCCAAAATTCATTTTGTTAAATATATATTTGTCATAGTAGACAATGCTTTACAAAGTTTAGGTTTAAGCTGTATAATTTAGGTATGGCAATAATATGATCTTTATACGAGCTGTACAAGCACACTCATACCTTGCGGGTACTTGATGAGTACATGCCACACTGCTGCACCTGCATGCCTGTCAGCACCCAGGCTCACTTGTGTAATTCTGTGCAAGATTTTGTGTTCGAGATATCTTGTAGATGTGCTTTGCTTTTTGAGTCATTTAAAATTATAGTTGGGTTGGGTTTTTTTTCAGTTACTTTAGCATGCAGCCTGTCTGCCATACTATAAAAGTTATGGATTATAAACAAGACTTTGACCTAAAAGTATGTCCTAACTTCTCAGTAGAGTACTGAGATTTGAGTCTTGAAGTGAAATCTCTTCAATTTCTTAAATTAGGTGTTCTGAATTAAATACTGAAATGAGTATCAAAGTTTTTGTGTTATCTCATGTTTAGGTTTTCCATGAGATACCATTGAAGTCATGTTTTTTCACTTATTAAACTACATTTCCCACTAAAGTTGGGGTTTTATTAATTAACATACGTGAATATTTAGAAGCTGATTATTTCTTAATGTCATGGAAAAATATTCAAGATACATTTCATTAGATGACCATCTAATTTTCATTTATATCAGTACCGGAAAGAAAAAAATATATTTTATGATGCGTCTCAACATTTGTTCATCCAAAAATGTTTTATCTAAATCCAACGTACTGCTGTTATGAACAAGCTCTGTAAATTTTGCAACCAATGTATTACACTGTAGTTTTTCCCTTTTAAAAGTTATTCTTGTTTTCCAACTTTCCAAAGCATATTCCAAGTACTATGTTTTGAATATTAAAAAAACCTGCCAATTTGAAGTTATTTCCTCTGGAAGAATGAGTTCTTCATACATTTTTCTTAAAAACTTCAGTAATTTTGATTTGAATGGAATAGTATGCAAATAGGCATGTAATAGGAGTTAACCTTTAAAATATTAAATTTTATTCTTCTTTATGTAATAATGATTTAGCAGTTCAATTAAATATTTCACTGAATTATACTGTAGAAGAAAAAACAAAGATTAAATTCCCAGTGTCTGTGCCTGTATACATATCATTGTATTATCTTCAGTTGTACTGTTACTAGACTATAAACAAGTTCTTTTCTTCTCTTTGCTTTCCCTTCTGTAGTTGTTTGAGATTACAGTGCCTCTCTCTCATGGCCCCAAACCCGTAACTGTCAGTTTTGCCAATCACACGTCCTGCCGATGCATGTCTAAGTTGGATGTTTACAGACAAGTTCATTCTATCATAAGACGTTCCTTGCCAGCAACACAAACCCAGTAAGTATGAGACTTGTCTTTCCTTTCACGTTATAAGAAAAGCCTATGTAATTAAATATAAATTATTTCTGGAAGCTTTCACAGTTAGGATAGATAAACATGTATACATCAGTAGTAGCAAAACACATTTTGCAAAGGGGCTGATATTGTTTTACAGCAAAAGACTGTTACTAAAGTAATTAGCTCAGTACCTTTCTGACCAGTGTGCAAACTAGGGATAGGTCAGTAGAAAATTAAAAGTAATGAGTTGGTTTCCTTGCTTTTCTCACTGGAAACAGCTGAAGTGAAATTAAGGTTTTAAAGTAAATAACAAAAATCACTTGTAATAATAATAATAAAGGAAAACTATCCAAAAACAGTTATCTTTACAGATAAGGAGTAGATAATATTTCTCCCTCAAACTGTATTTTCCTTTTAAAATAAAACAGAAACAGCCAAAAAGTCCTATGCTGTTAAAACAAAAATCCTGCCAGAAGCAAAAACAGAGCAGAGTGGGAAGAGGAAATAGTGTTAATGGGTAGTCCATAGAACTGACATATAGATAGATTTGTTCAGTTAGTCCATAGGCATGGTGATTTTGACAGGAGTATTTTAGCACATGAAGCACTCATTTCCATCATGTTAGAGGACCGAGTGTTTGATTTCTTGATGTATAAATATTAAGTAGATGATATTTAGATAACAGTCTGACGGGTCTTTATAGAAGACCAGTGACTAAAAGCTAACCTGGGATTAATTATATATATATAATTAATATATATTATATATAATATTATACATATATAATATATAAATATATATATATTTTAATAGGGTGAATAAACAGTTTAAAATGCCCATAGAAAGGAACAAGGTCTTCCTCTTCGCTTGTTTTCATTCAGTTAAAGTCTGGATGTTTCTGATGTGTTCAAGCTAACTACAGATTGTATTCTGTTTGAATTCAACTTGTTGAAATGGTTCATCAAAATGTGGATTGTGAATAGTAGATTAGAAGAGCATTAGGGAGTAAATCTAGTAGTGGTTTAATTAATTGGATAATTAACAGATTATAAAAACTCAAAATCTAAGAGTCAATAATAAAGTCAAATTACACTGACTGTTGGCAGCTTCTCAGTGTTGCCATGCTGAGAGCAGCTGTAATTATCATGGTAAGGCTTTATTCTAGCCAGGAAACAGCTACTTGTTGTTAAAGAGAAGCATGTAGATGCCAGACTACTCACTGTCCTATAATGCTTGATTAGAATGTACACAGGCCTTGTTTATTCTTAAGCACTGTTTTTACTTTCATTTCCAGAATCTTGAAGCAAATAAGCTGGTTTTGTTTGTTTGTTTTTAATATGTTTTTTTAAAAGAAGTCATAGCTTTTAAACTAAAAGCAATTTATTGTGTTGCTGATGGGTGTCTGAATGCTTTCCAGAATCCCACTGCGTATTTTAGTGGAGGTGGAGGTTTTTGCCTCGTGTATACCACTCATGTTACAGGGGCAGATCTGTATGTATGATGTACTCATTTTAACAGAGATGTGGTAATGATCTTATGAATTATTGAAAAGAAAATCCTGAGAACATAAACTTTGTTTTTAGGGTAGTAACACTTAGGATCTAGTAGTCTGGACTGTGTCATAATGCATGTTAGAAAGAAGAGAAAAATTACTTGCAAGACAGAATGTAATTAGTTGACCTTTTTTCTATGAAATATGCTTTCTGAACAACTTGATCATGTGAACTAAGGCCCACATCTTTACCTGTTCTTCTACTTTGTTTTATTTATTTCCTTTTAATAAGTAAGTGGTAGCTACTTGTACAGCTGAGGCATGTCAGTTCATGCTAACTGGCATTTCAGAATACCTTCTGGATTAATGGCTTCTTAAGCTGTATCCTTCTCTGCTTATTTAGAATTTCATCAAGATTTGCAACTCAGAAAATTGACACTTTGTTTTAGAATTTTGGTGATTTTACAGGGAGTAGAGGCTAGAAGTGAAGCAGGAGAGTAGTGCCTGGTCTTCAGTACACATCATAAAGGTCCAGTTCTCTCTTTTTTCATGGTAGCGTAAGTAAAGTAGTTGCTTAGAGAGTTAACATGTGCCTGTTTTATGTATATTGTAGACGCTACATGTTTCTCTCTCTTGTGTGTCACGTATGACTTAGCGTGCTATTTTATGTTGAAAATGTGAAAAGTAGTAGTGAATTTTTTTGGAAAGTTTTTTGTCTGATTTTTTTTAAGCCCTCTTGAACTTTCCTGAAATAAGTCATTTTAATGTTTCAACCATATTCTGTAGTAGATTTCTTTCCTAGAAGCCAGAGAAGAACTTGTAAGCAAGCAGTTTTGTCCCTTTTGCTGGTCATCTCCAATCCTGATGTTCAAGTTCTTGGCTTTCTTATCAATATTGTTTTGCGCACATAGTGTTTTCCCACACTGTCACACTGGTTACCTTATTTAGTAAGTTGTAAACATTTGGTATGGCCAAGCTGCTCCAGGTGCAAGTTGTTGTGTGTGTATTCAGCTTTTAAACAGAATACCATTATAGGCCTGTAAATTCTCTGTGCCATTTTTCAAGCTGGATCAGGAGACAGGCAAAAGGAGGTGTGCCAAGCAAGGGAGCAAGGATGATCTCATTAGTGGAGTGAAATCAGGAAACACCAGCTTGGTAAAGCATGAGGTGGTGCAGAGTGATGTTGAACTACAGAAAAAGAGCTGTTTTAATGTGGTGAAGGGGAGTGGTATCCTTGAATGATAATCATGGAAGAATGTCCTAGCACCTGCATTTTTCAATGAGTGAGTAATGCTGCTTCTGTCATGGAAAGGAGAAAGTGCCTAAAATGGATTATGTGCGTGTTCGTTTAACAGATGAGAATTTTAGAAATACTACAGAAATAATGAATAGATTACACAGCTTGGATACATGAAGTTAGGCATGACTCATTAGAAGTTATAATGGTAACTGTAGTGATGAAGAAATTATAAGCAAGGAAGATCAGATAATACTTATTCACATATTCCTTATGTGCTGAACTTACCCATTGAGTTTCACATCCTTTAAGAGCTGCTGATAGGACTTTTTATTATCTTTGGCTGCGAAACTCCAGCAAGTACAGAAAACTAAATGTTAAATGGTTTATTTTCTCTCATGTCTAACGCTGACTTCACTACTGCTGAGGTCCAAATCTTTAGAGTCAAGAAAGATGTCTGTGATTTGAGTGGCTGATAAGAAATAGTCAGTTAATGGCACAACTTTCATGTGAAGAAGGGAAGCTGATAATTAGATTACATTTTGAAAATTTGAGTTTGGACTACAACATTGATTCAGAAATTCCTGTCACTCGTTTTATGCCTGTATGTAAGAGAACACTTTTGTACTGCCAAAAGCAACGTAGAAAATTTTGTCTGCTATCACCTACGTGGTATCTCATTTACAAATATCTTTATACTGATTAATTGATACGTAAGATTTACACTGAAGGGTTAGAAAGCACTCGTATTGGTTTTTGGAAGTCAGAGCTAAATCTTGAAAGGTAAGATGGTATCTTCAGCAAATGGTTGAATGTTTCTGTACTGGGGGAGAACCTTGACTAGTTACTGATGTGATAGGAGTTGAAAGTAAGATTATGAAAGGCTTTTGTAATGGAGGGAAACAAATGAAAACAGCACCTAAAATCAATTTTTCGTTATTATGGCAATAAACCAGCAGTATATTTCATTCAATAGGTGTCATGTGGCAAACAGGACCTGTCCAAAAAATCACATCTGGAATAATCAAATTTGCAGATGCTTGGCACAGCATGATTTTGGTTTCTCTTCTCACCTTGGAGATTCTGGTAAGTAGTTTTGCTTAGAGGATTAAATGTAGTTCCATATTTTGATTTGCCTAAAGAAGAAATTATAAGTTTTGGTTAAATGGTTATTTGTCTTTATTTGTAGTATTACAGACCATTGCTGGTCTTTTGATTTATACTTGTTCCTGAAATACCTCGAGAAGTATGAATTGGATGTTGTTTTTTCACGTAAAAATAGAAGAGTAGGAGAAGACAAAATTCTGATAATTGTGCAACTTCTCTGTTGCATTTCCAGACACGTCTGAAGGATTCCATATTTGTGGGCCCAACAAAGAGCTGGATGAAGAAACCTGTCAGTGTGTCTGCAAAGGAGATGTGCGGCCCTCAAGCTGTGGCTCTCACAAAGAATTAGACAGGGCATCATGTCAGTGCATGTGCAAAAACAAACTGCTCCCCACTTCCTGTGGGCCCAACAAAGAATTTGATGAAGAAAAGTGCCAGTGTGTATGTAAAAAGACCTGTCCCAAACATCATCCGCTAAATCCTGCAAAATGCATCTGTGAATGTATAGAATCTCCCAATAAATGTTTCTTAAAAGGAAAAAGATTTCATCACCAGACGTGCAGGTAAGAATTCAGTCTTTAGCCCTTTTAGTGTATCTAAGGTATAAAATTTGGGGTTGTGTTGTTAGCTGCTTTATTGAATCATTTTGTAGCCATAAATAAATTGTAAGGCTCTCTTAAGTTCATTGTTACCTTCCATATCTTTTATTGTCCCAAAAATAAGCTGTTAAGCTGATCACAGGTATCTGTGCGTCACTTACATAGAGTGAAGTAGCACAAAGCAGTGTTACTCTCTCAGTTACAAAGAACACACTGGTGATATAATCCAGGATTATTAGCACTGAAAACACTGAACAAGATGAGACTAGTTAATAAATGCCATTATTGCAGCCTTCCTCATTCCTTATTGCTTTCTTCATAGTTCATTCATTGAACTAACCTGAAGTAATGTAACTGTAATCCAGACCTTGTATCATAAGCAAATTATTGCAAACTGGTAACTTGGTATCCAAACCAAGCATGCAGCATATTAACTTACCTGCAGCAATGACAAGATTAACCTCAAGCCTGAAACGGCCTTAATAGAGTATACTGTAGTGGTTTTGAACTGAAGTTAGCAACAGATCATAACATCTGTCTTTCACAAACAGGCACCCACTTAAATACAGGTTTCAAGTATAACTGTGTTGAAATTTGAAGCTTATACTTTTCTCTTTTGACTCATTGCCAGTGTCTGGGGGAAAAAAAAAACCAAACCCACAAACAAAAAACAACAACCAGGCTTGTACTTTGTCTCCATTATACACTAGAAAGTATTTAGCATTGTTATTGTAAGGTTACTTTAGGTCACGTTCTCATTTTAATAGAATAAAAAAATAAAAAAGGAAAAGGAAGAGGAGTTCAGGGACAACCACAGATACTATCTTTGTATAAGTCCTGTTCTTCAGTCAAGGAAAAATTCTCCCCCTTTTTAGGTATGTGTGCTTTAATGCTTTTTGTTGTTGAACTTATTTTAATCTAAAAGGGGCTATTTTTTTTTGAAGTTTGTCTTAAGCATTTAGTCACTGATCTTACTTCAGAATACATGTAGATGTAATATGAAGTACAGATATAGCACTACTGAAATCAGAGAGTAGGTGAAGGAGTTTGCTACCTGAAGGAAGTATGTTCTCATTTTCAAGATCGGAGTTATGGGGTGACGTAAACATACATACCATAAACAGGGTAATGCAGGCCCACTGCGTTAGTAAAGAAGGTAAGAAACAGTTCTGGATAGGAAAATGGCAGACTCATCTATTAATCAATTCTGGATTGCCACCTCAAACTTGACAGGATAGAGTATGGTAAGCTGATAGTGAACCAATTTAAAAGTAGAAAAATATTACTCTATCATCTTCAAAATTAGAGGGAAAAACACACAAGGTTTGAATGGAGCTACCACCAGGCAATACTTTAAAAATATTCTTGAGAATCTCTTGGAATAAATCTATCTACAATAATATTGCATTGTATTTGTGAAGAATAGGCCAATTGAAAGTGGTTGCAAGAATGAATATGAAGGATGTGTATTCATGGAAATACATGCACATGAATTTATATTGCTGGTTAATAACAAATATCATGTTGTATTAATGCTCACTCTTTACTTTTTCAGTTGTTACAGACCGCCATGTACAGTCCGAACAAAACGCTGTGATGCTGGATTTTATTTTAGTGAAGAAGTGTGCCGCTGTGTACCCACATATTGGAAAAGACCACTGATGAATTAGCGAAGAAAGCACTACTTGCTATTTTGGTGTACATTTTTTCCATTAGAACAAAAGAACAACAGAAACTTTGCAAATACTTGGAATTAAATGTTCACCAGAGACCCTGTGGGGCTTTCAGAGACAAACACATTGTGCTTTTCTCAAAACGTGGAAAGCAAATGTAGAAAATAACTGGGGTTCATGTTTTATAAAGAACTCAGTAAGGACTTATTTTCTGCCAATGACCAAACAGCCTAGGTTCTACTTCTTGTGATTTTTTTAAAGAGATAATGACTATATAATTTATTTCCACTAAAACCATTGTGCAGCCTTTGTTTATAGCAGTAACAATTGTTAAAGCTCACTGTGATCAATATTTTTATATCATGCAAAGTATGTTTAAAATAAAATGGAAATTGTATTATATAATGATGAGAATGTTTGATCCATCTGCCTATGGAAGGGAACTACAACTCACCTACATTACCAGAGCCCTAAAAAAGGAGAGAAAGAGGTTAAGAGCAAGCACTTTTATAAGAGGAAAACCTCAGATGTTTCCTTGGAGCTGTTGTATATAGCATTTGAAATATAAAGAGTTAATATTTCATAATCCAGTGATATTTCTGTCTTTGGGATGAAACCAGCAAAGCAAGTACAGTTAGTAATTAATGAAAAATTGCGGATCTTACATATACCTTGTACAACTATAAGGTCCACAGCAACTAGTTGTGTTCCAAAATGTACATTTCTTGTTGTCCTGGTTTTATCAGTATTCCATATCATGCCATCATGCAGCAAGCCAGTTGGTACTGGAGCACAGTGCTGGGGAGCTATGATTCCTGGGTCCTGTGGTCCTGTCAGTCTCAACTATTTTCACGTGAGTTCTGGCTTTCTGGGAGGAAGATACACTGAGAAGAGAACAGACTACGCTTCCTGACTACAATTTTCCAGTACTCATGTGATTTCCAATTCTGGGTGATGGGGCGGAGTGCTCTTCCCTTCCAGGAGGCCATCTGTGAGTATCTGCCTATAAAGACTTGGACTCCATCTCTCTCTGTAACAGTGCTGAACATCGCTCGGTAGACATAAGCCAGGCCCCAAATAATTTGTTCCTCTTTAGATTTGCTGAGGCTGCAATCATGCTGTCTTAAAGCTACCTAAACTTTCAGGGTTCTGTAGGTGCTCAGGAGTGAAATTCCAACACACCAAGGGTACCCATTTCTCTAAGGTCTCTCTCAAGTCCCTCTAAACTCCCTGCCACTCGGTGTTCTCTGGATTTGGGGAAGGCTTCCTCCGGATACTGTAATTTCAAATACTGAGTAAAATTTAGTGAGTTTTACAACATGGTTATTGATCAAACATTTCAAAAACCTGTAAAGGATTTGAAGGAGAAAATGGAAGCTTGGATAAGTGTCACACATTCTGTAAAATAATTATTAACTTATTAATTATTATTAATTTATTAACATACATTTACTACATTTACATGGTTACATTTACTAACATATTAATTATTATTAATTATTGGGGCATAACTTCCAGTGTTAAAATCTTACCACATTGTATATAGGCACCAGTTATGTGTTTCCACCAAGTGATTCTAATTTTTTGTACACACAAACAGCCATAAAGAGCAGAGTGACAAACTTAAAAAAGTACCAGTACGTTTTAAGTTCTAAAATCTGGAACATGATAGAATACTTAGCAAGTTGTATTGAAAGGGATAAGGATCAGTCTTTTTTTTTTTTAAGCTAATAAGAGCAAGTTGGCATGGTGCCAGAAATAATTAAAAATATATAAAATAAATATGAAATAATGATCTATTGAAAGTTATTACTATGAAAGTTAAAATGCCATCATTTATGTTAAAGGCTGTATACTACTAAAATAATTCAGAATGTTTTGATGCAGTTTTATTCTGTCGTAGAGTCAGTCAGATATTCTGGTCAAAAATCTGTGTGTACAAAAATACTTTGAAGGAAAACAACACATTTTACACCCCATTGGGGCCATGGAAGGGTTTCCACCGGCCCAGTATGGATCAACATCTTACCTACATAAAAAATTATCAGGACTTCTCTTTGTTAAAGTGAGTGCATGTCTACAACTCTGGAAAAAAGATAAGACTTTTAATGTGCATAGAAGTAGCAACGTATATAGAAAAATCTATTCAAAATTAAAATGTTTCAGAAATTGGAAGAGATTCGTTAAATTACACAAACTTTGTTGTGTGTGGAAATCGAAAAAGTGAAGCAAGCTTTTTGTAGTAGTAGTAAGATCTACCATATATTCAGATGTCATTATTTTCAAGTACTAATTCTAAGCAGCAGCTCTTCTCTTTTTTTTAATAAGATAGCAAGTAGTATTTCCAGCTAATTCCTAGAACGTTGATGTTTGCTTATCTGGATACTCTATCTGGATCTACATTTTATAACAGCTAGGAAAAAAAATGGCCTATCTGGATACTCACGCTCAGATAACACAGCTCTTTAAACTGTTCTAAATAAAAGACCAGCTATGTATTATTCAAACAGCATGAAGTTTACGCATACAGATACTGAGGCTTGTCTTTATTACTGTATTGCGTCAGCAACAACGTGCAGGTTGAACTCTAGCGTACAACTTTGTGATAGCACAACCAGGCTTCACTTCCCTTCAGTTAGATTATTAGTTGTGCAAATCATCAGTGATTAAATTGGCAATGACAGTCTAATAGCAAGAGGCCAGTAGCCAAAACTTCATCCAGTGTTACTAAAGATCAAGACGTCTACTTCTGTGTCTCAGCAGCTTAAAAGCAGCAAAAGAATACCCTAAGAAATCAATTCAAAAGCAAATTCTAATGAAGCTTTAGGAGAACAAACTATAGGTGAAGCTCCCAAAGTAAGCTTCCTAATTTCTGCTAATGTCCAATATAGAAGAGAGGAAAGAATCCAAATCTGAAACCAGGAACAAAAGCCAAGTAATCCAGTATCTGACTGTTTAAATAACATGTACATGTGGTGAAAAAGAAGGAAAACACAACAACAGAGCAAAACTGCATTCCAGCAGGTATGAAGGTTATAAAAAGTGAATGTTAAAATGCTGTAAAATGCTGTAAAACAAACAAACAAACAAACAAAAAACCCAACAACCACTGAACAAAGCAATACTCACTTCAAATAATTTGAAATGCATTCTGTAAAAGAAAAGAGCTAATAAAAATCACTCTATTTCAGCAAATATTTGGATTTCTACTGAAGATATACCAAAGCTATGCTTCAAAATGAAAGTTACTTTCTTGAATGCATTTAAAAAAATTGTAAATTAGGAGACTTTTGATCATAAATGATGTAAATCACTAAGAAAAACTAAGATATAAAGAAAGTAAAGACATGACTTTTGGGATTTATTACAAATCAGATTTATGTTTGGGCAGCAAACTGGTCAGGAATTCTTGAAGATATACAGATAAGTAGAATAATACATGCATGCAATTGATGGCATTTTTGGGTAATCATGCTCTCCTTCCTTACATCAGACATATAGAGGAGCTGATAGATTTACAGCATTTTCAGCTTGAGGTATTATTTCATTTTAATTTCCTTGCAATTTTCAGCTTCAATTAAGTTCTTAGTTCCCTACTCATTAAATATATACAAAAATTAGAAGATGCACCCTAAAAAAAACCCTAAAAATATGGGTGACAATCATATATAGAATTTATTTTGCACTAACTCTGCAATAAAAACATTATATTGACATTTGTGTAAAAAACCATCTACCATCTAGAAAAAATACAGGAACAAGAAAAAAGACTGCAGTCAATCATGCTTAATAGTAAACAGGTTTATGTTTTCATTGCACGAGGAATTTACAACAGTTCCTGTATTCTTTCAATTATTATACTATATGGAGAACATAAATTACACAAAGCAGCATCTCTCTGCCTTTATTAACAGAAGGACATACGATTTACAACATAAGCATTATTAGTGCACTGCCATGTTTGTTTAATTCATTTTAAACATGCTGATATTAAATCAATTCTCTTAGATCAATTTACAAGACCAGTAGGAATTCTTGCATGCCTACTGAATCATTTTGAAAGGCTTAGAATTAGCATTGCTTTTGATATTTTCATTTTTTCAGTCTTTAAATCCCAATGATAACTCCAGATGCCCTTGAATTTTAATGAATTTTAACA
This sequence comes from Gallus gallus, assembly GCF_016699485.2. Classification (NCBI taxonomy): domain Eukaryota; kingdom Metazoa; phylum Chordata; class Aves; order Galliformes; family Phasianidae; genus Gallus; species Gallus gallus. Next base: position 44,042,338 of record NC_052535.1, on the reverse strand, counting down.
TCATTCTCTGTAATTTTCTGGCATGATACCTAGCTATCACATCTATGCCAAAAGCTAGCAATAGACTCATAGAATCATTAAGGTTGGAAAAGACCTCTAAGACTGCCTAGTCCAACCATCCATCCACCACCAAGATTGCCCACTAAAGCACGTCCCTCAGTGCAGTATCTACACATTTCTTGAAAAACCTCCAGGGATGGTGACTCCATGACCTTCCTGGGCAGCCTGTTCCAATGCATTACCACACTCTTGGAGAAGTATTTCCTAATATCCAACCTGAACTTGCCCTGGTGATGCTTGAGGTTATTACCTCTCCTCCTATCTCTGTTACCTGATGAGAAAAGGCCCCCAACTCACCATAACCTCCTTTCAGGTAGTAGTAGTAGAGAGCAATGTCTCCCCTGAGCCTCCTCTTCTCCAGACTGAAGAATCCTGGTTCCCTCTGCTGCTCCTCATAAGATGTGTGTTCTGGACAACCCTTCATTGTCCTTCTCTGGACATGCCCCAAGGGCCTCACTGGCTTTCCTGTAGTGAGGGAGCCAAAGCTGAACATGGTAATTGAGGTGAGAATAATGTATGCAGCTTGGTCTGAGTAATAGAAAATATTTATTGCTGCGGATGCTAGACTGAATATGAGCCAGCAGTGTGCTCAGGTGTCCAAGAAGGCCAATGGCATCCTGGCTTGTATCAGAAATAGTGTGGCCAGCAGGAACAGCTGGGGATCAGCTTCCTTTCTCATGCGACTAGTGATAGGACTAGAGGGAATGGCTTCAAGCTGTGCCAGGGAAGGTTTAGGCTGGATGTTGGGAAATACTACTTCTCTGAAAGGGTGGCCAGGCAGTCAATATAATATAATTTATAATATCAGAGGATTACTACCTAATTGAAAAAAAGAGAAAATTATATTTGATAATGTATTCCATTGATTACTTCTGTTCTCTTTTCTTTTCCACTTTCAGATAAAACTTGAAAACAAATTGAAAAAAAAAAAAAACCAAAACCAGACAACCTTCTGACTGAGCGATGAAGTAGACTAGGTATTTAATTACTTTTTAAAAATGTAATAAACCTGAACAAAGGTCTAAGAATATTAGGCCAGTTTAATATAGACTAAACACTCCAGACTACGCTAGAGTTATTAAATAGCTCTAAATAGATGAAAACATTATTATACAGTAACTATACAGTAGCATATCTTGACTCATCTGTATTTTCACGTACAAATATTGTAATGAAATCTGAACAGTAACAAGCACCAAACTTACAATAGCATAGTTTCTAACATTTAAATAATTTATCATTATAAAAATGTACATTTTATCTACAGTCTACAGCTATAAATCAGGAAAGCTCAGGAATGTGGTGCATCACAAAAAATATCACATTACAGAAGAAAAAATCTTCAAACACAATACTTTGCTGTTTTACATGAGCATTGCCATTTGCTGGCAAACTTGTCTGGAAATCTCTGCTTGTATGGTAATTGTATATTACCATTTATTCTCTATTCTACTAAGCAAAACACCGTCATGAAAGTCACATTGTGTAGATTCAGACATTTTTCCTGGGTAAGGGGGCTGAAGCTGTTCATTACAGATATTGACCTTTCATCCCAGTTTCAGCAAACTGTATCCATTCTCTACATTTGTATCAGGCAATTGTGGTCATTGAACTCTTCCCCTTTGCCCCCTTTCTCAACTTAAATTACTTATCTTAGATTTCTGGACCATATCTCAGTCTCCCCATAAGAAAGGCTAAAAGGGAAGTTACATTATTAACCTATCACAGTTAACTCTATCTCCTCCAAATTGCCTTTTGTATCTTATCTCCCACTGAAAACATAATTGTTTTCCTGTATATTACTATTAAGACCCCTTTCAGGATTTTTTTTAGATTATCATCCAAACAAGGGGATGTTTCCAAACATCTAGTGATACTTTTAGCTATACATACACAAAAGTAGTGTTAAAAAGAAGTCTGAAAGTGAATGAATTGAAGCTTCACCTTCAAAGGCAGTAAATCCCATCTAAGAGGGAAATAATAATAAAAACAATAATACAGGTGAGACCTTCCTAAAACAAGCATGCAAATAAAAACAACACATACAGAAAACACTCTATCAAATTATACTCAAATCATAAAAGGAGATATCATAAATTTACAACATCTTTGTACAAAATACAATTTATAGTTCTGCTGTAAGCCGTCTCCAATCTAACACTGCACTCATGCAGACCTCAGTGATGCCCAACACGGCAGTTTGAAACTACATTTAGCATTGTAATTGAGTTGATGGTCACCTCTCATACACACTGCATGGAAACAAACCAGGGCTCAGGAGAAAGTAAGGTGACTTTTCAGAACATACCTCCAAAAAACTTGAGATCTATGCTGTGTTGAGATCAAATGGAAAGGAAAAAAACATCTAAAACAAACAAACAAAAAAAATCTACTGACCTCTGAGAAGATCATCAAGAACACTTTAGCCAAAAGCAAGTCAAAACCATTACATCTGCAGGAGACAGCTTGCCGCTGACATCACTGATTCTTTCCTCTGATTTAAATGGTATTATTCATTTTAATGGCATGACTGTGATCAGTCTTCACAGTAGCAAGGCCTGGTAAATGTCATCAAGCACTCCTATTCTTTACAAGTTGTTCCAGCAGCACTAAGTGTTCAAGGAGGGAAGAACTACATGTAATCATCAAGTCCATAATTTACTATAAAAATCTTACAGAAAGTTTATCTTCAGTGCCTAACCTTAACTCCTGATGCAATCCCAGCTGGCTGCAGGAAGCTGCCCCCATTCAAAAAAAAATTCACATCATGGTTCACTTCTTGAGGTAGAGGGAATGGCTGCATCTGAAAAACAGTGAGAAAAATAGTGCACTACAGACCTAGAATAGTAATTAAGAAAATATTTTCCCCTTCCCACAACAGTGTGATAATCAATACCTCAAAAAGCCTATTTATTTATTTAAACTTTCCCTCTACTTTTTGTGTAAATCAGTGAATTCAATGACCATTCACACAGAAGTAGATCTCAGATTAATGGGAAATGCTTCATAGGCAGAATTTAGGTACCAACATCCAAATCAAACAAACAGATACTTAAGTTAAGAGTGCTCTCCAAAAAGTAATTCCTGTATTTCATGTTTGTTCTTACTGTGTAAATATAGTAAAAGGAACATGGAAACTTCTTTTAAAGTGTACAGTAAAACTGTTTTTCTACTATTTTGGCCAGTACCTGGTAAATTCCTGAAGGTATACATTCAGATAAGGAACGTATTGTGTCACTGAATTGTAGGGGTTGGAAGGAACCTCTGGAGATCATCAAGTTCAAGCCCCCACTACAGCAGGTTTCCTATGTTTATAGATGAAAGTATGGCTTATTTATACATATATATATATAAACAAAATGCAAGTATATACATGTATATGTCCATGTTTATATATAAATAAGAAAGATCAACAAATATCGGAGATTTGAGTTTCAAAACAAAAGGAAAATTAGGGAAAAAATATTGTTTTGAACTGCTTCCTATTTCATTAGACAATTTATGATTATGGATGAGCAAAGAAGCAAGCCCTGTACTGGATCTTTGAGATTATCCATTAGCACAGCAATTCTCAAAAATTTTGGAGTATCTCCATTTTCCCCATAATGCACCATTTCCTCCCAGTACATATTATGGAAGAATTCCAAGGTGTGATTATTTGCCTACAATTGTATAATCTGTAAGAGATTTTATATATATACACATATATATGTTTAGTTTTTTTAAGAAAGTACATATTATGTAGCACTTCTGAAATGTAATTCTATGTCAAATATTAGGTTAAGTCTCTTTGAGTTTCTCTCTCCTCTTATCTGCTATACTTAATTTCACAGACAAACCTTGAATAGTGATTAAAGTCCCACTATAGGGTTTTCTGTCATTGGCTGTATCGTTATTTGCTCACAGCACAGCCAGTATCATATAACAGTGTTACAGCACAGTGCTGTGTCATACAACCTGATTACTGCTTCCCTAGTAATATGCTGACATTGGAAAAATCATAGAATGGCATGGGTTGGAATTGTGCTTAGTTTCTCTCCTACTAGAGTAATACAGTCTCAAAACTTTACTCAGTGATTCAGAATTGAAGATACTTACATTGCAAAACTGATACCTAACATCTTTGTTCATTACCTCCTTTGAGAAGCAGGTATGAAAAGATCAACTTTCATGCAATTGTACACACATCATCTCCTACTTCGAATATTGAACTACAGAGATCAAACTAAGTTTTGTTCTCTTAATAATGATTTTCTAAGTCCATTCAAGCTGATGAGTTAAAAAAAAAAAAAAAACCCTGCTGAATGTACTTTTTCTAATTTCAACTTAAGTCTAGAATAGTAGTTACGTTTTAGTTACAACCAAAGCTATGCCATTGGGCATAAAATCATCATGAAAATGATTGAACTGTCTTGATTAAAAAGGGAAAAAATGCATTAGCAAGTTAAGTTACTTCAGTGCTTCTCAGCAATTGTCAGCCTATAAAAATATTTCTGAGCTCATTTACTTCCCAAGTATAAACTTGTACAGCAGTTGCTTAAAGTGACTTTATAATTCCATCTATGTCTTTCTACACAGTATAGTAAAACTGGTGAATGAAAACAGGAAATGTGATTGCTTTGGATCAAAGCTGTTGAGTTTTTTTTTCCTCTGGTAGGAAAATTATACGATGTTATGCTCATTAGTTCATTAGCACAACATCTGCACAGTAGTCGGGTATCCACCTATTCCCAAGTGGATGACTGTGGCAACAGTGTTTTTTTTTTTTTTCTCTATTTTTATTTTTTTTTTTTAACATTTTAGCAGAGGAAACCTGTATCTGAATTTTTCAAACAACACTAATGTATGAGTCACATACCCAAAGCTAAGAGCTAACAGACTCAGGTCACCATGTTTCTCAGAATGCTGAGAGAAGGCAGAGCCCTCACAGTGGTGCAAAAGCTGGAGGGGCCAACTGCTCTTTGAGGGCCTCCAGGCAGCAGGTCCCAACACACATCAAGCCTGCAGAATGAACTCTGCCTCAAGCAGCCGGTCACCACCTTCTGCTATTGCCAGTCACTTATTGTACTATGAGTAGGAGAGCCTCCTCTAAAACCCAAGACCCCTAAGAGACACATATGTACCATTTCAACACTAGCTGATTCCAATATAAATTAAAAATTTAATTTATACTTGAATTTGAACTGATATTAGACTTCATTATCCCTTTTAATAGAAGTCACAGTACCTGGCAAAGAAAATAGAGTACACATTCTCCACAAGTAGAATGACTGCTTGTATACTAAGTAATAATAATAATAATCCTTTTAAGACTAAAAAACAGTATTAAATATTGTGTGGTTAGCACATTAAAACCACTACAGTTTTTCCTTTCTTATTGTTACAAAAAATTAAATGCACATTTGTTGCTTACTTTGGGGTCATTTGAAATGCTTTCCAGTTGTATTTTTAATAGCGTGTTTAGAAATTATAATTACACATCACAATTACAAAACATTTAATGCATTTAACATTTTAAGTAGTTTTATCCTCTGTCTGGAATATAGTGTTATTTAAAATAGTATTTTGGATAAACAATCTGGCCAACAGGGACAGATGATGAGCAATAACTCAATACAGTGAAATTTGAATTACTCCAAGCATTTTTTTTTGTGCTCAGATCATCTCTCATCCCTGGAGGTGTTTAAGAGACCTGGGGATACAGAATTAAGGGACATGGTTTAGTGATAGGACTCAGTAGGGCAGGTTGACGCTTGGACTTTATAATCCTGAATTTCTTTTCCATCTCATATGATTCAGGGATTAAGTTAACTGGTCACTGCATAGACATATTTTCCCTTCAAAGTTTCTTCATTGGAAATTGACATTTTTTCAAACATTTTGCATGGCAAAGAAATTAGACCAAGTTGTAGCCAGAAGAACCCAAGAAAGAAGGAAATATGCTAACTCAGATATTAGCAACTCTTTTGAGCTATCTAGAATAATTGATTTTATTCATGGTTGTTTATTAAATATGATTCAATATTTCATTACTGACCAATTAAGCATATATATTCTGATACTATTCAATAATTAGTAGAATATAAGAAGATTATTTCTGTGACTGAATGTAGGTATTTCTTTCTTTCCAATTTAGATGCCAGGTATATCTAATACATCAGTCAGGGCAGGCAGGTATAAATGCAAGGCCTAGAAAGACCAGGATATACTTAGACATCTAAAATGCCAGCAGACATCTTTTACTTTTCTCAGTTAACCATTGTAATGCTTTGGCTTCTTTCCTTATTTCTGTTTGAGATATTTACTTATTCAATTAGTTTTTTAGCTAAATCAGTTTTATGAATAAAATTTTTAACCTAAGATGCATTCAAATTTAATACTTTATCTTTGTAATACCTGCTAATCTTCTGCTAACTAGTCTAAGCAACATTAGTATTTTCATGCATATACACATAAGAAATCTCATTGTAAGAATTTCTTATTCCAGTTACACTGTCCCATAAAAGTTTTTATTTACAACCTCCCCCGTGACTCACTCTCACCTCATGAATTAAGAACATTTTGAGTCAATTCCACCATTGTTCCTATCTCCTGCTACACCTGAGAAGGCATTTGATCTCATACAATATGAAGCCGTTGCTATTGTTCTAAAAATGGCCTCTACCGCATTTTCTGTGTGAACCATTTCTGAAAATTATGATGGTTGAATCTGTGGTCAAGTCAGTCATTCTGAGAAAGCTTATAAAATCCCAAGAGACATGCAAAGAACAATCAATCCCTACACCAGGAAGCAAAAAGGAAGTGCCAACCCAGTGGAAATTTATTTATTACACGTTTGAAGTCTGCTGAAATAACAAAAAGTTGGACTTAACTGTCAAACGGGGCATATACAAAGGCAATGGAATTAAATCTTATTTTCAGACAGGGAATGGTATTCATGTAGGTATTAAAAACTTTTTTTATTTTATTTTTTTTTAAGTCAATGCTATACAGGTTAAAAGAAAAGCAAATGTGATCATATGAATTACATTATGCATGAGTGAGAAACTTTCCTTGAACTATATCCTTGCAGGAAATTAGCTAAATGCAGCCCCTTGGCGCCAAGGAGGTCATGAGCTCTGCGTCAGTGCTAATTCATTTTTTGTGACCACGTTGTGTTGGGAAATCCTGATTCCCAGTGTTGATGTGTAAAACAAGACCTTAAACTCTATTGGGTTATGCACATGATATGCCAAACATGAATGCAATTGAATTTCCCTAAACCTGTAAGGAGTGTATGAATATAGAACATATTCCATATATCAGTAATAATTTTACTTTCTGAAGTTCTAGATTTTTTTTCCCCCAGAATGCATCCCTGAATACAGAAATCACAGCATTTGGCACTACCATAGAATTTTTAGCATGGCGAACTTTGGGCTACGTTTCCACCATGTTTAATAAAGTCAGGGATAATTTTGAAGAGTTTTACTTGAGAGAAAAAATAAAAATCTTTTCATCTAATGTGTAATTACCACACACACATATAGATACAAACTAGAATTCAAGGCACTGTAATTCAGGATGGATTTTCAAAGTCTTGTTAAAACTGCCTGAAGGGTCCCAGCAGTTCCTAACACCTGCTGCACCCATTAGTGTTACTGTTGTTTGTCTAGCCAGAGCTGTCCTGAACTAGCTTCTTCTACAATAGGAATGAGGAAGGGCATGCCACAAGAAGCCACTGAAGTCACAAGAATCAATTTCTGTCTGTGAGGCACTACAGATGAAGGGCTCCACAGAGTCACAACTGAAATGGCATAATGAGCATATTCCTGTATCCACAGCTGTCCACAGATCAGCCTCCAGAAGTGCCTTTTGCAGAATTTAGGAAAAGGCTGACTTAAGCATCAGGGCAGAGAGGTTTAATAAGTTAAGAGCTCTTCCTCTTACTGAAATGACATGATAAAAAGTTGGTAGGCAACATAGGAACTGTTAGGAGTAGGACATACATGAATCATCATCAATAGGGAGCACCAATACATTAAAAAACTCAACATATTTACTAGATATATTACTTGAGGGGGATAAAGTACACAAATGTACCTACCATGGCAACAAACACCTTCTTACCAATATGCAAGCACAAAGGAGAGAAATGGAAATCAACTCCTGTACTCAATTATCAGTCAACTTCTTTCCTAATATCAAGTTGTAACTGCCTCAGTTTTGGAACAGACTGAATAGCTCAAGTCCTGTACCCCAGAGCTTTCACTACAGCCAGTGCATTTTTTTTTTTTTTCCTTTTTCCTTTATTTATTTTTTTTTAATTTTAAGTGGAAACCAACCCAACCTCTTCTACTGAAAACTTGACAGCAATTATGGGTTTTATGCAAACCACTTCCTACCCAAGAATAGCAGCAGTTGAGTTGCAAGTTCTCTTCACACTTCATTTTTGGTCTATACTCATTTCTCATTTTCTTAGGTCTCTTCTTGGTTTCATGCCCTTTCACCACATGCTAAAGGAATATTTTACCACATCCCACTGACAGTGGTTTGTTTGTTATCTGTTCTTTAAATAATCCACATAAAAATAACACTCATTATGGAGGTCTGAATTCCAAAGAGCAATTAGATTTAGAACAGATTTTAAAATAATGACTTTCAGAGACATGTGATATTGAAAACAGCAATTCAGATAACTAAATTATTACCCAGTGTTGGCTTTTAGTTATCAAGATGACACAGAGCGTTTGTGTGAAAGGGTAAAAAGCCAATCAACCGTACTGAACACACTTTAAAGATACATGAGCAAAGAAAGCATCTGAATTTACAGTTATGTGCTCTGGTCATATTAAAAATCCATGTATTTCCTATGAAATTACTTACTCTGAAGTATTAAATAGGTACTTCGTAGCATAGAGAAGGGATTGATTTTCAGAGCTGGCAGTATTCAATATTAATTGCCCCAGGCAAGGCAAAGAAAAAAAGTAAAAAATAAATTAAAAATAATAAAAAGTAAAGTAGGCATCCCAGTCCTTAGTTAAACATTAAGAAAGATTTTGTTGGTCAGTCCTCTACACTCATTTCTCTGAATACAGTCTGTGAATAGTAGCTACTGTCTCTTTGGAAAAAAAAAAAAATCTAATAAAATTTGTCTTTGCTTGCGAAAAAGAAATTGTGGTTCAAAGCTCCTGGCTTTTTTCCACAGTGCCACTTGAAATAGGTGAATTGTACATTTGGAAAGCAGATTTTCTCCAAGGTCACTGGAGAGCAAGAGTTTCTCACTGTAGTCAGGGCATTAACTTCCATTAATAACCAGTGTTTATAATGCATTCATAACGTAGCCTTTAATCTCTCTCCAGACCTTATAGTTAATTCCTTTTTTTTAAATGGTAGAACTGCACGATCCTATATTTTGAGGGCTGGAGATCTGTTTCCTGCCTTGTGAACAATAACTTATATAGGCAGCTTGTGACAGTAGGTAAGCAGGCAACCATTTACTACTATTTTCACAAAATCACAGAATCACAAGGGTTGGAAGGGACCACTGGAGATCATAGATCCAACCCTCTGCCATACCCTACAGTAGGTTACACAGGAAGGCATCATTCTATAATGGGCACCATTCTATCCCAAGCAGCTCATCCAGGAAGCATTGGGTTTTGGTTATGACCAGCTGGCATCACCACTTATATATATTCGCACAGAACACATCTTACAATGAGAGACAAGGCAAGAATTTACGTAGCACCCAGCACAAGGGAAGACAAGTTTTCTGGAGTGAAATTTCATGCAGGCGTAAGGCATCAAACCTCAGAATCCAAGTGATCAGGCAGAGAGAATCTTGAGAGTCCACAGATATAATGCACTCCACACTAGCACAATACAAGCCATAAAGTATTCCACCGCTCCACAGCAAGTGTTGAACACTTAATACAAAACACAAACCACAATTACTGCAGTACACACAGAAGTTGTATACCAAAGCTTGAACAACTTTTAGTTAGGATAATTAGAAAATAACTAATATACATGATCAGAATTAGAAATTATCTTAAAGGTCATGCTGTTTCAGAAAGATATATCATTTATAAACTTAAATTGTAGCTTACTCTTTCAACTTTTTCTTTATGAAATAAATGAGAATATTTAGGCATTAAAATAATGTAAATAAATATTCTTATTTATTTTCGTAATACTTGCTAGCAGATCTGAAATGTCAAGTCTTGAAAGAACTTACTCCTTTTCCACCAACAATCCATTTGGAACACTTTACATTCTGAGCTTCATTTTTATCAATAAGAAGGTGATTTCTATTATTGCAGGATTATAATAACTAGGATCAGGCTTTGCAGACTTTCTACACCACCATTTAAAACTAAACCAAAATACTGCTCTTGTTTTGAGACCAATGCAAACGGATCCTATTTTATCTATCTAAATCATCTTTTTGTTTGTTTGTTTGAATTTCCATGTAGAGTCTGTTTCAGATCAACTTCTGGCAATTCTAACCTTTTCCTACTTCATCTGACCTACAAGATATGCTTCTCTTTCATGCTGTCTTGCAGAGGGGAGGTTTGGGCAGAGAGGAGACAGCAAAGGGAAGAAATTTTTTCTTAGATCACCAGTCATGCAGATAAGCCTGGAGACCTCCTCTAACAATGTCTATTTATTTATTCATTTATGCTGACTTCAAAAGACACTGAATTCCACACTGGAAAAAAAAAGTCATATTTTCTACATGTATTTTTATCATTTGTTTTACTATCTGGAAATATTAATACTAAAATGCAGCTCTTCGCAAATTCAGATGATATTCTGATCTCCCATACTTAGTCAAATACTTTTTCACTTTTAAGTAGTATACATAATTTGAAACCCAAACAGAATGACTCTTTCCAAGTTAATTAGTTTACTCAAGGGCTGCCACACACGTATGTTGTAGGTCAGACAAAACGCACATTAGGTGTTGTCCCACATCCCAAGGATGTTATTTGATGTGTCAATAGTACAGTTTTTATTAGTCCCTGGAGTTGCACTAATTTTGACATCTGCTAAACTCATTTTCTTACTTTTTAACTGCTGTAAAAAGGTCATAAGCGGAAATATCTTCCTTCGCTCATAACGGAGGAAAGCTTTTTTTTTTAAAAAACATGATGAAAGCAAAGCAATCAGTTCGAGTTTTTCTTTCCATTCAAGGCAAGGCAAACTGCCCAAAGCTGTGATCTTTGTCCTTCTGCTGCTCCAGCCTCTCAGAATTTAGAATATAGCTACCTAAGTGCTGACCTTTAAAATTACGTATTCTGACATCTCCTAAACTATAGGGATAGGCTAATGAACACTTGCTTCACTGAGAGTTTTCTGAAGTCAACTACAGCATCAAATCACTAATGTTACTCTTTAAACAGACCTCCTCTGAAGAAATATCTTACCCTTTGAATTTAATTTAAGCTGAAATTTATTTTAAAAGGAAGATAGGAATTGGAAAGGCGCATCCTTCTGGAGGAACCACTGTCTTTTAGGATTGAGCGACAAGTAGTGAATAGGGTCTAAAATGGGATTAGTGAAATTAAACATCCAAACTACCATCATAATTGAAGGATGAGTACCTGATATTCATTGCTTTCATGTAAACGATTCTTTCAAATGAATATCCAGAAGCAAGCCTGGAAGCAAGTTTCACAGGCCAGAATCTGAAGATATTGCATATGCCATTAGAGATATACGGACGTACCTTCCCCTCCAATTTTCACACCATGAAGCTATTCAAAATACACCCATGGCAACACTTCCAATAGTTCTAATTATAACCAGTGTTTATCTGAGAAGTTTTCACTACAAGTACTCCTTCTTCCAGTCTCTTAGAAGTCAGCAAAACCATTGTCTCCTCACCTGACCTCCACCACAATTAATTTTTTTTTTTCTCCTTATTATATGACAAATTTTATTTATTGTTTAGCTGGCTATACTAGCATTGTGCTTACAACTAGATAACTTTAGACATTCCACAAACCTTCAGTACTGAGACCCTCTAGGAATTTATCTAGCCTCCCCTTCAAAAATCTCACTAACCTCATTGAATTGGCCAAAAAGGACAACTCCATATTTATTTGCAGATTCACTAGAACGCTGCCATGACATCAAGACAGTGTTAGTAAACAGCAATATGGAGGAATTATCTGCAGGTTATACAGCCCCGTACCAACTGCAAAATGGAGTTAACAGGAGCAGATACCCAATGTCCCTGTTGCTCTGTCCAGGCATATTTCTCATCCCACAGCTGACTTCCACAGAAATGAAGTCTCAAGGATAGTTGATTCTATCCTTACTCTTAATATGACTTATAGGAGAATGGACTACAGTATCCTTCTCAACTTTTAAGAGTTCGTGAAGAAATAATTCTGCATGCTGCTCTGCAAAATACTGTTGTTCTTAACTCACATCTTTAAGGTTGCACAACAGTATTACTTTACAGAACATTCACTTATAAACACCCTCAACACCACCATAAAAGTAATATCTTGAGATATTCTCATCTTGTTGCAGAACTGAAGACAGTCAAGAGTGACTTAGTGGCTATTTTAAAAGACTTGCCTTTAACAGCACCCTTAAAGGAATTTCCTGGTATTGTCTTTGGAAAGCTGTATCAACTGTTCATTTTCACCAGGGCCTAAATTGACAGCATAATTTTTCAACGCATCCAAGTTTGAGTGCTATCTTCCATTTTCAGTGATACTTAGGCTCCAAAATATTAAAATATATAGTTTTCAAAACTGGAATTTCAGCTTTTAAATCTTGTAATTGTTTTGAGGGAGCACTACAAGGCAAGAAATCATAAATCTGTCTCGAAGAACACACTACCTGTTTCCAAGGGTCAGCAACCTCCTATAGTATTTTAGCAGATTTACTTCACTTCTCCCAGCTCCATGCACATGTATTTTTAACAACAAATACCTCCCTTCAGCATATATTTAGCTAGACTAGCATCTTTACAAGTGTCAGGTAATGCTTTCATGCTATTAAACTCTATTTCAATTCCAATGCGTGTATTTGAGTATCATTTTTGCATTAAAAATTTCATGACGGATATCAAGTTATTCACAATTATGGAAGTATGACTTAAATTACACAGTAGGCTGCTTGGGCTTCTGGGGATTGCAGACTTAGTTTTAATTTGCTTTCTCTTATCAAAAAGTTAGTGTAAGCAAGAAGTTCAGTACATCACTATTAATATAATCAAAATCTCTCAGACAATACGTACAAAACTAGAATACTTTTCTGTGACTTGGACTGAAATAATTTTCTCGATTACTAGGCATCAAATAAATGCACAAAACTCTCACAGTGCACACTAGTCAAAACAATTTGAAAATCTGTCCACAGCTTTTATGTTTTTCATTTCTCAGGTGTTACAGAGATTTTCTCTGATTTTTCTTTGCCTATACCCTTCTCTTTCTGCCCCAAGAAACACATACCTGCTAGTTTATAACTGTCTTACATTCCTAGGAAAGAAATTGAGCTATTTTCTGCAGAAAGCCCAAGAGTGGTTATGCACTGCTTCTTTCAATACCCAGTTTTTCTACTGCTTAGTCCTAAAGAACACAAGCTTAATACCCGATTACGGAATTATGTCATATACATCATTCATAGTACTTCTCTGCCTACAACTATCACCTTAAGACACACATACCATCATATTCTAGATGTGTAGCTTGATTTGTAACGTAACAATACCTCAGTTTGCATTGTCACAAATTGTCTTTTTTAAAAAAGAGTGTATTCTCTCATTAACAGCACTTTTTTTTTTTTTTTTTTAAACGATCTGTTCTTCTTAAAAGACTCAACCACATTCATCACACTCAAGGGTATCTATCAGTACTCTTAAATACTTACTTCCATGATACATTTTCTTCTTCCTTTTGGTTTGTCATTTCTGTTTAGATTTATGTCTTGATTTTTTTTTTTTTTTTTTTTTTGCTATATATAAGGAACCCACTCTATTTAAACTGGCAATCAGCAATTACAAAACATTGTATGCAGTATGGTAGACTTTGTGTAGACTGAAAACACAGCAGGAAAAAAAGAAAAAGAGGTAGTAGTACAAAGTTTCTCTGAGTGTCCTCAAGATACCCTAACATCTTGGAATGTACTGTAGGTTGTGAATCACCCACACTCAATTCCTGAAAAAAAGAAAATTAAAACTAGAAAGAAATATTCAAATAAGCTGTGAGAGAGATCCCACAAGCTAGGCATTCTATTTATCTGCCCTTAACACTGACAGGTTTCTGTCTTGCTTTTTTTGTCCTAATTGCAACTTGAACCCAACTGATTTCTGTATTAACTGCATACAAGAAAAAAAATCCAAGAAAAAAAAGAAATTTCTCTGCAAAAAAATGTATAAGACATTGTAACAGGAGAAATCAGCTTCAGTATCAACCAACAGAGCTGTAAATTTTTTACACAAAAGGAAAAAAGAATGTACTATTAAATGAAGAACAGTTCTTGAGGGGAAAAAAAAATTATTATCAGATAGTTATGATCATACACCTAACCAATTTAAGACAGAATCTACTCTTTTGGGTTCTTACAATGGGTAAAAGGCGCTCAAGAGAAGTGTGTCACTCTTCAGTCACCCCTGGGATCCAAAAATGAGGAATGTACTAAGTCTATCTATACAAAAGAGAATTCCTCAAGCAGCAGATCACACAGATGCCTCAATCTTTCTTCTGAAATAAGCCCTGAATTCAGGTCATAAGCAAAGCTTAGGCACACAAACTCACACTGTTACTCCTTTTCATGGGAGTCCAAGAAATCAGTTGGAAATAGTGCGCACAACCTCGCTGAAAGCAGATTACTACTAAATAAACCTTTGGAGCCAATTTGTAAACAGCCAGAAACATGCAGCCAGTTTTCTGTAAACAGCTGAGTCACGCACAAGCGGAGGACAGCAGTCTTCTGCAGAAGGTTTGGTTGATATTTAACAGAGTTACCTTTTAAACCAGTGAGTAGTCACAGGTATTATCGTTGTAATTTGATTGCACAAACTAAAAAACACTTCAAAAAATGAACCACAGCCTGCTCTGATCTGGTGACACTGAGAGACTGGTGGGACAGAATAAATCAGAAGGAAACTCAGCCATTCTTCTTCTGAAATATGACAGGTATATTTATACCCAGTTCATCCTCAACCCTCACAAATAAACAGAAAAAATTAATTCACCTTGAGTTTACTCAGAGAGACAGACTTCAGTGCAAATGCCTTGCTTGTCTTTCTGCTTTACGCTTACCCTCCATTAACATACTTCGAGAAGGAATTAAACTGATCATGTGAATGACTTCCCTGACCTCCAAGAGTTTGCAAGATTTAAAAGTTGTATTTACTCAAAGCAATAGTGCATATTTTATCCAAAGTAATTATTATTTTGTTGGGGTTTCTAACTTTTTAAAATTTTATTCATTTATGTATTACAAAGTGAATGCATCATATCACACCCACAGGAACTCTCTTTAACCAACTCAGTCTTTTAATCCTGTCTCTTCAACTGTACCTTAAATGTAACTAAATTACTGTAAAACACTCAGTGCCACAAAAATAAACATTTATCAAATTGGACACTGTTCAGGTTCAGACTGCTTTTGCGAATTGTTTGGTGTAGCTTTTCTGTCTCCTGAGAACTTTTTACATTGAACATCAATACAAGAAAGAAAATTGTTGACAGAATAAATACATTTATGTTTTCTGTACATTTTTTTCCCCCTGCAGAGATAAATTACCTACTATCTGATCTCTGTTTTGCTGATATAAACCAAACACTGTAGGACTTCTACACTCTAGGGTTTTGAACATTCATTTTCAGGTTTTACAGAAGATATCCCACAACCTATTTCACCATTTTTATTTTATAGTAATCATGACTATTATTTGTAGTGTACATAACCTAAGACAATACTAAGCTTAAAATAGTCCTCCTAAATCTCCTCTTTTTTAAAGAATGAAAAAATGCATTGTCTTCCAAAACCTGAAGACTGCTAAAGAAAATTGAAGAGATCTAAACAGAAAAGCTTAAGCATAACACAATCCTGTTGCTAGTGCAAATTTCTTAGAAACTTCAGTGAAGTGTGAACCTAAAAGGAGGAGGCCAGAACTTTCAAATACCTCCAAGCAAGAGAATAAGACTGGTTAACATATTTAGGGCACCTTAATATCTGTGATTAACATGCAAAAATGTTAGGAATTTTGTTATGGCATGAAACATTCTGAAAACAGTCTCACAAACCTAAATTCAAAAGATTTCTATAGAACTACAGATTTATTCCTCAGAGTTCAACCTATAATTCATTATCTTAACATCAATTGTAAATGCAAAGGATGTGATATCACAAAGAAAAAATCATAGATTAGGTCATTGTCAACTATTCTTAAACAGAAAGAAAATTGGATGGCTGGATTATTACTGGTCAAGCTAATGACTGATTTTTTTAATTTATGAATTTTTATGAATTAAAAATACTAAGGTCATGAGGTTTATGCTTACTATAACAAAACAACATTGGAAGAATGTTACAACTAATATAAACATACCTGAATATTTACAAACATTTTATATCTAAAAACCACAGAAGTAATCTTTGTTCTTATTACAACTAGTTTGATGCAGGAGACATTATGATTGGCCAACGGGAGAGGTAGGAAAGAAGTTTTCACGTTTGCATGGTTGGCAAGATGTTCTCCACATATGCCAAGGAACTAATCAAGAAGCACATTTAGCAGTTTTTAATGTGGATTGGCAACTACTGAGCATCATCTTTGGCAAGAATAGTTTAGTAATTTTTGTAAAATTTCTGTAAATGTTATATATTCCCAAACCTCACCAGTGGTAAGAGCTAAACTTTTCTAGGAGGATATTAGTACCATGAGAGATATCAAAGAGAGGTGCTCTGGAAGGGGAGAATTCTGAGGGACTCAACAGAATTAAATCTCTGAATTGAAGTGATACTTGATTAGAACAATTTCCTGTATTCTTTACTTTAGAAACAAACAAATCCACAAACATAAGAGAGAAACCCTAACTAGCCAAATAACCTGTCTTTAGATATTGAAGCTACCAGCAACATGAATATGGACAAATTTTACTGTATGAACAGAAAGAACTTTCGTCTTAGGTCAGTTGAGGGGGAAAACACTGAAAAGTTTGTGGCCCAAATCACTCTTCACATTGAACAGCTATGGAACAAGGAAGGATGCAATATGAACTTTTCAAAATCACAAAGATTCCTTAGAACGTTACTTCATTAAGCTTCTAGAAGTATACCAGTGGTAAGTTATTTTCTACAAGATTCCTTTCCAGCTTTAATTATAATTTTTTGATTACTTAATAAATAGAAGATATGATGGTCTTTTGTCTAAAACTGATAGCATCTTTCTCATCTCAAAATAAGTGTTCATTGTTTCAATTTCCTTGAGGGAAGTAGCATTTTCTTACCCTGACATGTCATATTACGGGATGTAACAATACAGCTCATCCAAATTACTACAAGTTACCTAATTTTTCTCATCTACTGAAGCTAGCCTAAAGATGTGAGTAAAAAAAGATTATTATTTTTTTTAAAAGTAAACTTCATAGTTACCAAGTGCTACTGAGAACTGTACAGTATTCTGTTCAGAAGCCTAACAGTGAGAAAGGCAAGGTGTTTCCATTCCTGACACTGAAACAGCAGTAAATCTTTTTTTTTTTTTTTTTTTTTTAGTTATGAAACTCTAAATAAATTCCACTTTACAAAAAGATAAAAGGAAAATAAATCTCATGGATTGTATACAATTCCCATATCTAAAATATATTGCTCTGAAGTGCTACCCAATGGACTACAGCTCTTGATGCCCCTTGGTCTGAGTCTCTATTAAAAAAAAAAAAAAGCTTATGCATCACAATTTGTTCTCTGCAGTCAGGCAGATCTGGTAAGGTCACATGCCTCACTAAAGAAAAGGAATCCCCTATGCAGTGCAACTGAACTCCTGCTAGTGAGGAGCTGCTGCCACTGCCTTTTGCATGGCAGCAGCTCTGACACAGCAAGAGTGAGGTTGGGAGCAGCAGCGCCATCATACCCTGCAATTACAAAAGTGACCCGGAGGGAGCAATTTTATAGAGAACTGGAAAAAACGTATCTCGAGAAGTTGGAGCAAAGATTTCCTGATATTTGCACTTTCTGTATCAAAGCCTGCTTGAAGTTCAAATACAGTCAGTGTTGGCAGCATGCTAGTACATTTAAAAGTATTCTATTCATTCTCCAATATTGTTAGACTTAATTTATTGTTAATTTCTGCAATATATCTACCTAAAGCAAAGAGAATTCTTTTTGACATGATAGTAAACATCTGATGAAACCTTACTTGTCAGTGGATATCAGCTTATAATTGCAGTTTAACATAAGATACTGGATAAGAGAAAAAACAATGTTTAAACAAGCTAAAAATTTGTTGTAGTAAAATAGTATCCTATTAGTGTAAACCTAATAAACATTGCTCTCATCACTGGTTTACAATTCCATGTTGCAACCAATTTATTATACATAGCTAGTTTTAACATACCGGATACCTCTTTTTCTCTTTGCTATCCCTAACAGTGGTCTTGCCCAGCACTTCTGTTGTGACCAGGGGAACACTATGTTGGACTGGGGTCTCTAGTATAATTTTTAAGACTACCGCTGATATTCCCTGCCCCTGTTCTTCTACTTCACATTTTATTGCAGGGTGAAAGATAGTCCACACTACACAGAATAATATCATATTAGTACCAATTGTTAAAATATATACATCCATAATGCAACATAGAAGGCAAACCCATGTCCAAAATTTGGATCCTAAGAACAATGAGAATCAAAATTTATTGGCCCTGATTTCACTTGACCAAAAAATTAAAACTTGACAAATGAAAGCATGCAATGCTGCTCCTAACAAATAAAAGATCAGTAACAGCATCTCAAAATGCTCCAAAAATACATACAATTTCAGAAGTATTTGTGAAATTATTAAAAGCTGACAGCAAAAAGTTCTATCTTGACAGTAGGAAAGCACAACAAATGCATACTCAACAACTGCTATTAGGATTACAGCACCACCTAGTGTGTTCTAGTACTGCTCCTACAAGAAAATATTTCATTTGTGTTTTGCCTTAGAAATTGAAATCCAGTTTTTCTGGATTTCCTTTTTCTTTCTTCCACGATACTTTTGATTAGTATTGTTCAATTACAGTCTAAATTTCATTACTTTCGTGGGTTTTGACTCCATAAGAATGTCACCAGAGGAAGTGTTGCATACTGTTACGCTATTGCGTACTCAGCTGCTAAGAGAAGACTTACCCTGTTGCATAATGGAAAGAGCCAATAGGACTTTTTTTCTCCTCCAACTCTCTTTTAAGACAATAAACATAATTTCCTTTTCACTCTTTGAAAGAAGAACTGTGTAGGAAAACAGTGGTATGACCAGCTGCCCTCATAAGGGCATAACCCCCTAAGTCTGGGCTCTTCTGCTTCCCAGATTTTTCAAAAAGTAGATGAACACCTATATATTTACCTTGAGTACACTGAGAGACTATAGAATAAACCCAGTATTTGAGCAATTTGATATATGGTTTTTTTTTTTTTTTTTTTTTGTGTGTGTGTGTGTGTGTGTGTGTGTGTGTATTTGTTAGTTTTATCCCAGCTAGTCCTAGGCACAGTTTGATGATACCTGATATGTTCCCTTTTATATCTCTTTCCCTGATAGCAATGCTTATACAAGAGAGGACAGCGGTTAGTTTCAATATGTAACTTAGGTTATTTATTTACTTATTAATAAAGGAAGGACAGAACTAAAATTTAAGAGGAAGAAGAAACAATGAATTAAGCAAGACTGAGTTTTTACTTGTAAAGTCACAGTTCAGTTGTATCACTCAGCTACTTAGAGATCTGAAATGGATGCACTGGTATCTGTTTTTTATTTGTTTTCCATAAGACAGAATGATCAGAAGGACTGGAAAACTGCAATCTTATAAAGCATTCTACGGTGTATTTGTAGATGCACTATTTAAACATATTTAATAATCTACTAGTTGTAACAATTGAAATCTAGTTTGTAAATTCCAGTTTCAAATTGTCTAAGCTCATCCTTCTCACTGCAAAAGGGGAGTTTGCACAATTGCATGATTTTCTTTTCATTGCACGTCTGTCTCATACAGTGAACTTACTGCTGAACATATATGCTGCTCAGAAATAATTATTTCTTCTTATGTTCTTTAGATACAGCTTCACTGTATGTTGTTCAAACTCAATGCTGAAGATAAAGATAGTCAGGTTTCTCAATTATTATTTCAGCCATGGAGAAAGACAAAAAGAATTAGCAATGGTAGCAGCTACCTATCTTTCTACAATCTTAGCACAATCAGCCGGTCCAGGAATTAACAATCCTTCCTGACTGATAAGCTATGAGTGGGTTGTAATGGACTAGTCTGCTTTCCCTCAGTGGTAAATGGTTCCCTATGATAAAAGGATTCAAATATTTAACTCACGTGAGACAACCTGATTGAGTAGCCTCACAAAGATGTTTCCCATGGGAAGTTATGCAGTCTTCTTACAGTTTACTGTGCCACTTCTGCACTTATCTTCAATGCCTCTAAACAAATTTCTCCAGGGATAACCTATGAAGGAATCAAAGATTCCATTTCCTCTGTCTACTGAAATTTACCTCATCACAAAATTTCAAAACTGAAGTTCTTTAACTTTCTCAAGAATGAACACAGAATTTACTAAATCGTAAACAAATAAAACCCAAGGATAGTCCAAATATGTAAGACCAAAATTGCAGACCTGATCATAGTTACACTAACTACAATCTGTTCTACCTTACTAATATCTTTATCTGTACTGTTTGTTCATTTTTCATTTTTTCATGACCATACTTCATGATTTAATTTTCATAAAAGTCATGCAGCACGATCATTCCACCAGCTTTTTTTTTTTCCTCTTTTTTTAATACATTGGCAAACTTATGTGAACAAGATCAAACAAACCAGAAAGTTCTTAACAACAGGAATACAGAATGAGAACCCCATTCCTGAAAGTGCTTAAGATAAAGCCAAATGGGTCTTTGTGCAACCTGATCTAATAGGAGGCATCTTGAGGGGAGCTAGGGGAATGTTGAAACTGGATGATCTTACAACCCAAACCTTTATATTATTCTATAATAGTTCAAATAATTCAGATTTTAAAGTGTTCACTGTAGAAGGGAAGAGATCAATTAACAATCACGGTCTGCCTGTATCGAATGTGTCTCCAAAATCTTTCTGGACTAATACATTAAAACATGAGAGAACGCTCTTCCAAAGATTTCTGTTTCATAAGTAAGCAAATAAAATTGGAGGGGCAGGGGAAGCCTGGAATTCGCCCTTATCTTCTTAAACCAACAAATGAAAGTGTTCAAAATATCTACGTTGTTACAAAATACCGTAGTACTTACTTCAAAAATACCTCCAGAGACATTAATAGTATTAAGTATATAAAAACATATTTTATTTCATTTTCATTTCTCTCTACATTCTAATTAAATTAAGGGTTTAGAGTAAGGAATTGTCTGAAGTTTATACTAAGGTTAAGAGGGCTCAGAAGCTGATGGTCAGTAACTTAGAATTCAACAGACAACATCTTTCCTTGGATTATGTAAAGAAGTTCTTGAGAGGTAGGGAGAGTGAATGAACAAGAAACAACAACAGTTACACTCACTTGTAGATCTTCACTTAAATTAACTTCTTTAGACTATGTGTTCGGATAAAAGAGTGGAACAAGACCTTATCCATATCATACACTAGCACATTTTTAATACTGATTACAGAAATATCTGACTTGTGACAAGGCAAAAAGTAAAGGAGACAAATGAATAAGGTAAAGGAAACCAAAGTAAAAGCAGGAAAGTTTAACAATCAGAATTAAAACTAGCAGTATTTTTTATACTGCATAAATGAGATATATACACACAATAACCTCTCAAGAACATAATCATCAACAAAAAGACACAAGACAAAAACAAACACACAAAGTGCAAGATAACATTTAGAGCAATCTGTGATATTGTGAGGATGAAATATTCTCTCCAGATAAAATAGAATTATATCCTCCAAGGAAACAGGCCTTCCTATTTATATGTCTTCATATGGCATGAAATCAATTTTTTTTTTTCCCTATGGAGCCATGAGTACAAAGACTGCTTGACAGCTCAGAAACTTGGCAATATTCAATGGTAGTATGTTACAGCGGCATATTTTAAGAACAGCTAAAGCCCCAGCTTTTCTTCAGTTGTATTCAGTAAAGATAAATTTACCATGAAGTGTAAAAACTTTTTGTGAGCCTCCTTTTGTTGAAAGATGTGTCTGGTCTTTGAATTTCAACCTAACATTCCAAGAAAAACAAATACAGAGAAACTGTCTTTTCTTGCATACTATTGAACATATTTGAATAAAAATGAATACAAGTGACTTTTCTGCCTTAAATATTCTTCAGTTCCTCACAGTTTTGAGGGTCAGCTTCTAGAGTGGAAAGAGGATAAGGCTGTTCCGCATTGCAACACAGTTATCACATTACAGAAATTTTCACTCGAAGACTACTTTGTTTGTCCATTAATTATTCAATATAATATTTTCTGTTCAGTATTTTTAGTTATTAATATGATTTTCTCATTTTTATAAGAATTTAAGTATATGAATCTCCCAGAAAAATTTAATAGACAGATGCAATAACATGCGTATTTTCCTTCTGCACAAAAATTCCATCAAGACAAATTCACCTATAAGTTCACCAATCCCCAGTTTACCTTCACCTGAGGTGATAGGAAAGCTTTTTGAGGATGACATAAAAACTCTTATATTTTCTCTCATACCAGAAAATGCTGAGGAAGTTGCCTGATGCAAATACCTATCATAAATACCCCTGGGCCTTTTTTTTCTTTTCATGTGGAAGATGAAGCAAAGACAGAAAAGGAAAACTAAAAGTAAAAGGTAGAAGTAAAATTCTAACTGTCATATATTTCCTTGTAATAACAAACTAACCATTCCATCTAGAGGCCTTAAAATGGCACTACACGATCTTTTTTTTTTTTTTATCCTAAGCCTTTTCCTTTTCAGAACCAAGATCTTGCTGATGCCTTCATTTAATAAAATTTATCAAGTTTTCACTCACATGACTAGTTGATCCGAGAAGATGAATATACACAACTGTACCCTATGTACAAACAAGGGGAACAAGACAGTAGGATAGGAATGAAAAGCATGTGGGTAGTATCTAAACTCCTTATGGATGTCTCTTGTTCTAGCATATTTTCATAGGCACGTCTTACGATTTTCCTTCTTAGAGTTTAAAAATTGAGCCTAGTTGCCTTAGAGACAGGTTAGCTGCACCATCACTTAAAATATAACTTGCTACAGGGAATTTACAGGAAAAATGCACTTAATAAAAGAGTTCAGAACTACCTGTGCCAAAAGCCCACCAAGTATAAACATATGCTGGCAATCAAAGCTGTTATTGTTTCTCTGCCCTTACAATATAACCTATTTTCTTCTCTGAAGTTTTTTTTTTTTTTTTTTTTAAACAGGTTGGCTGCATTGCTAAAATCTGGATCGTCACTTTTTAAGTACTTGCTTAAAGATGTTTTCACACATACATCATGATCATTATCACGTAAGGAAGCTAAGTATGAATTTGGGAATAGAACAAAATTTATCAGTGGAATGTGTATTTGACATTCTAGGCATGTAAACGATGTTGTGAAAAGTTTCTCTAAGGCTTATCAATGTTTCAGAGAAAAACAAGATTAAAAAAATATTCAATGTAAAAAGCAACATGACAACCGTGTACTACATAGATAATGATTAAATCAAGCATACTAAAGCTAAAATTAACCAAGAAGGAGCACCACCACCAATACAAGCAACAAAATCAACCAATGGAAAAAAATATATACTATAAACAAATGAAAACTGAGTTGATTCCTAAAAAATACCTCAGGCACAGTCTTCTTCCCAAGCCTGTGAGTTAATTCCCTAAAGGATGCTATTAAATGAATGACTCATTCATCCTTGATAAAACCCTGAGTTCTCTCTCATGGTTCGTTAAGGTTCTGTTAAAGTCAATATATTCTCAGGTTATAAAAGAATTCGAGAGCTGCACCAGGGAAGATTCAGGCTGAACATTAGGAAAAAATTCTTCATTATGAGTATGGTCAAACACTGAAACAGGTTTGTCGTGAGGTTATTGATACCTTGTGCCTGTCAGCGTTCAAGAAGCCTTTGGATAATGTTCCTAATAATATGCTTTAATTTTTGGCTAGTCCTGAAGGAGTCAGGGAGTTGGACAAGATGATTTTCGAAAGTCCCTTCTAGCTATTCTATTCATAAAGATTTATCTACAGAAATAACTTGTTGTGATGTAAAGAAAGATTTACTTGTATAAATGCAAAAAGAACAGAAAATTGATTAGTCAAATGCATCTTTAGGCCCTCAAACTGGGATTGTGCAATGCAGAGAAAAGACGAGGCTTTTGCAGGGTTTTGCATTTATACCAACAGGATGTGAATATCTTGTCTATAGGTGACTTTTTGCCATTGGATGTGAATATTTTCAGGGGTGTGTTAGTGAAGCCAGCTTTGAGACAGTTATTATCACTAAATAATAGAATAGAGATTAACATCAGATTAATAAAGCAGCTTAGTCAACATGAGGACAGTCATGCTGTAAGTCATTCACAGCCTTGCCACTGCTGATATAGAATACTGTAATTCTGCCTGTGAGTAAAGGTGAAAAGAACAGGGCTTTTATCTTAATTTTTCACATTTTGAAGTCAAAATTAGGTTAGAGTGTTACAGCCAAATCTAGCTAATCCATCACTTCCCACTCTAAACAAGAACGTGTCAAGCCCTTTCAGAAAACCTGCAATTCAAACCTGCTGTTTTAGATAAGCAGAAGTTAGTGTCTCATATGTAAATGGAAACTAAATGTTTCTGGTTTGACCTTGAAGTAACTGCACAGTTATTGCACTGAATGTCAAAGTCCAGCATAGCTGTAGCTCTGTATTCCCACAGGTAACACCAACTGAAGATTCCACTTTTATTTCACACTAATTTGGGTTCTTCATAGTTCCCCTAGAAAATCTCTTTTGCCCTATTCTGAACATGTATCTTATGCTCTAAAGACTCTATCAGCATCTCTTCTATGCCAAAAATAGCTTCGTAAACCAGCACAAACTCTGTCATTGTCTTTATGCTGATGAATAAGATAACTACTGGTTCTCTTCATTATCGTCTTCCTCCGTTCGAAGTAAGATCAGTTTAGTCTCTTTCTAGAGGTATATTACCCACAGAAAGTCATCAGAGCACTGAGCTAAGGTTTAAATCTCCCTTTCAGCAACATATTAATGAGGTAAAAGTCCCCACATGTATTAAAAAGAAAAACCTCGAGTAAAGAAAGTGATGATAGCGAAAAGGTTTAAACCATTGCAAGCCAGTTTGACAGCTTGCAGGCAGGCATTATTGACTGAGGGAGCAGCTACAGATTTTGACATTTGCTCAGAAGATTCTTCCTTGCCAACCTTATCTAGATTGCTACCAAGCCAGATGGCCTTAGTCCAGGGTTTGTAATCAGCCAAACGCAAAGGAAGGCAACTGCTCTAGCTGAAAAGGAAATAAAACAAAACAAAACTTCAGAAATACTAATGACAACCCATGGTAATGGTGACACACATCCACCCATAGATCTGCTGTAGTAATTGAAAAATAAAAAGATGCTAAGCCTGTTCTTGTATTTCTGAGGCTGTGGCTTTAGGTGGAGAGATATTTGCCTCTGTACCACATCCTGTGATGTCTTAAATAAGAATGAATGGAACTACATCATGATCTTTCCTTCTATATCAAAACACTCAAAATCAACAATAGCTCCTGCCAGCTAGGGTTGAAATTCAGTGAATAACATGCTTCAGTTCTCAAAATGATATCTTTATAAGGGGCAGGAGGAAAGGTTTGTTTTAATCTACCTGAAATATTTAGCCTAACTCTCCTTTAATTTACACTGATTTCTGAAGTGGAAATAGTATTTCAAAATGAGAATTAGAGTTCATCCAAATAACAAATTAAACATTTATATGTTTATTATTATTAAAGTGAAAAAAAATAATCAAGAAAAGGAAAGCTTCAAGAAAAAAAAAGAGTAATAACTTTGGAAAATGCCATAAGAATACATGGAACTGGGCAATGGAAATAAATACCATTATGGATTTTAATTCATTTAAGTCTGTTCTAAATATCATATGTATCATTCTTTTTCTATTACATTTCTCATGAAGTCTTGCTATTCAGTAATATCTGATAGTTATCAGCAAGCCAGTGGATATATTTAAAGGAGGTTTTCTTTTCAGTCTTCCCTCAAGAAACTACACATATCTTGATGGAATGTAGGCCTAGCAGCTATTTTTCATCATTTGTTATCAGACACAAAGGGGTTGAAGGTAATTTATAATTTTTACAAAGAATATCTCAAACATTCAGCATTTAAAGAAGTTTTCAGCTGTTTCCTTGTACTCTGATGAACCACCATAGATTTATTTTCAGATACCCACACGCTTATCTGTCAAGTAAACTAAGACATACTACTTATTAAAATAGAAAAAGAAGGCATGAGCTTTTGCTGCATACTCTCATTGCTGAAAAAGTAGGAAAGATACTTCTGAAAGTCTTGCAGATCACTTTTCAGTACTTCTAATCCCATACAAATTGATGAACCAGATGTTTTCCAAAAATTTCATCTTACTGAATGCTACTACTCTGCAAGCTCAGACTTGCAGTCATGTATATTTCTGACATTTCAACTACAGTGAAAAACAAATGTGAACAGCACAGCAGGCTGTTAATCTCAGAAAATTTTTCATATGTCAATAAACATTTTTAAAATATCTTGGAACAAAACAAAAGAAAAAAATAAATCAGGTTTTTGTCTTCACAGAATGGGAAAAGAAACGTGAAAAGGTTTACCTTAGCACTCACCATCAGATAATTTCAAAATCTTCAGTTTACTAAGAAGGTAATCTCATTACCAGATCTATTTGACAGCTATTTTGAACCACAGACCAAAACCTTTACCCATAATGAGCTAAAATATTATTTACTGAAGTTCCACAAACTTTAAACAAGTAAGAAGATCGATGTTTAAAATATTTTACAATTTATAAATAGGCAAATATTTTGTATATCATGTCATCATGGAATTACTTTGACAAAGTTGATTCACTTTAAGAACGTCGCTCTACTTTGTATTGATTTTTCCTTTTGGCTATGCAATTATTTGTTGTTTTTGGATGCCAAAAGCCTCCAGAACTAGTCTTTAATGAGCTGAGGGTATGCATGAAGAATGCTGTCCTCATCTCATCTCTTCTTTAAGAAATGATATTCAGCGGACTGCCTGTACTCTAGAACTTATATGCAAGCTCCACACATTTGTCCAGTAACTGCTGGAAATAATTACTTAAGTAACAAAGATAATAATGCAAAAAACAAAATAATCATTCTTATCTTTACAAAAAAGTTGAAGCACAACCTTCATAACACAACATTATTGAGCCAGGTTCCTCTTTGTGAAAAATTGAAAGACTCCATAAATTTATAATCACAATCACCTGTTGGCACTTATCATGAAGAGCTAGAACTGAACTTGCTAGTACAGACTTATCCCGTCACAAGCCATAACTTTTCTCATAACCATCTCACAAATCACCAAGCTCTGTAACTTTTCCTGTTGGCATATCATGCCAATTTTAATTTCTTTCAGTAAACATGAACTTATTTTTCTTTCTAATCTAGTTCATCAGTTTCCTGTTACTTCTGCTACTGTTTACTGTGACGGTTTTTCTCATATTAGATTGTAACCATATTTCTATTATGATCCTAACAATCTGTCTTGTACTTGCCCACCCTTCTTTATCTCCTGGATCATTGTTTACTTTATGTCTATACATGAAATGACTCTCAGTGACAGACTCACCGGCAAAATAATCTGAGTCTGTCCACTTCACATACAGATCTCAAAAGCTTTGACATTCCAGTACAGTGTTGCTCTAGTAAGCGTGAATAGAAAGTATCACTGTCTACCAAGCAGTACTTAAGTTTCTTGACTGTGCACTTTTCCAAAACATAAATATCTGGCTGTAGGTGCTCATTAAAAAAGTTAACTGAAGTTCACCTCTTTCTTTTACTGCTGCATATAGAATTTATCAGGGACTCTGCCAAATATGTAGGTTGTTCTTACCACTAGTATACATCTTTTTGAAGTAAGGCAGATTACACCTTGGAAGATTGATACCTTTAGGGAAAATGTCCAGGCAAGCATTAATATTTAGCATTTCCCCATAATATAATCACCCAATTGATCCACTATAAAAGTCCATGCCAGTAAGTGCATAAAAGTCTCAGCTTACCAAATAGGCCTTGAAATTGATCAAGCAAGAAAACATGCCCTTTTCCTTTCTTATTATTGAAACACTAAACACTCCACACACTAATTAGTGGAATAAGACTTTCAAACAATGTACAAGCTCTACAAATACATAGAGCCAACTGTGAGCATTTATTATCACCTATAATTCTCAGTGTATTTATGGATTAAGTTAGTTAACACCCTAGTGGGGACTGAGCTGCTCAATTCAAGCTTCACAATAGCCAGAGAGAGCTGCCAAGTTTCAGTAAAATATTCCAGAGCCAAGATAATTTTGAAATGAAATCCACACTCATGAGGGTGTGCATAAGAAAAGTAGAAAATTTTAAATAAGATATTGTAAGTCAACAGCTTTTCTTGCTTTTCTTTTATATTTCTTCATTGTACATCTCTTCATATATTTCATAAACAATACATGAAATCACTGGTCTTTTTTATTGTTAAGACTCAAGGATGAGCAAGCAGTTCACAAAGAAACTGCATATTAATACAAGCTTGTATTTCTAGATTTGGGAGTTTTGCTTTCACACAGCTGATATTGAGATGAGCATACGTGTGTTTAAAATACAGACGGAGAAAGGCCAACCCTTCAGCCTTAGCTTGACAGAATCTCAAACCCTGAGGGACATCCAAGCAACCCTTTTATCAGTACATCTGAAAGTGAACAGGAAGTACCAGCCCAATGGACCTCCACCTATTACTTGTTTGACAGCTATGAGGTAATATGTGAGCAAGTGGACAATGGACAGACATGATGGGGTCATCCTTAATGGTGATAAATGAAATCTGATAAAGCACAGGATTTTACAGGGTTGCTAATGAAGGCACTCCGGAAGCAATGAAAGGATGACAAGCACTATACAACATTTTTTCCATTTTCAAATGTCTTGCAATAGGACTCAAAATTTTAGACTGAACTCCTTTCAAGCACTAATGGACAAGGGTATACGACATCCTGTTTCCTTCTGCTCTCAGAAGTACAAACCCACAGCTCAGTTCCTGAGGGTAAAGGTCTACCTAAATACAAAGGAAATGAAATTAGATCTCAGCCCATTTTGTTGTCAAAACTTAGTTTTCCTAACAATTACGTTTAGCATTGTTAGTTAGCCAATGTATTATTATTGTGAACTGCCCCATTTAGAAGCAAAGCCTTAAAGTAAAAGATCCACAAATCCCTTACTATTTTAACGATGCTAAGTACCAGAAAATGAGCAGAGTAGCTCTAGTATTATACAGAAGAACAAAGATGGCAAAAATACCTAGAAAAATCTTAATCATTCAATATATTATTCATGAAATCCTAGGAAGGCAAATGAAAGACACTGCACGTGTGTTAATCAAAGATAGATTTACACAGCAGTTAAACTGCTGTGTAACTTGAGAAAAGGCCATGTGCCACCTTGCTGTGGTTCACTTCTATTTATTAGGTACTGTCTAGCCTACGAAAACCTACAGGATACAAAAATACTAACAGGAAAGTTAGGAATTCAGTTAGAACAGAGATACGCAGACACACACACAGACATATACACGCACACACACACTCACAAACGATGGTATAATTTCAGAAAATGTGCACAAATATAATAGAGAGAATGTATGCACAAAGCCCCATCGATATTTTAAGAAGTGCTACATTTTTCTTCCTAAAAATCAAGTTAGACTTCAAAACACAACAAAATGCACCAATCTTATTTATTTGTTCAACAGAAATGAAATGAATTTGTAAATCAGATTAATGACCAATTATCTCCATAAATATTTTGGGCGCTATTCAGTCTTCCCCTGCATTTATTGGAGCTAATTTAGTTAACTAGCTAATTTGCCTTTTTGCTTTGAAAGGCCATGAGACTAAGTAGGCAAATTATATTATTAGCGTTGACTTATTCTACCACCACAAGAATTAATTTTTCCCTCTGCTCCTTCCATGCCAGAGGACAAGTTCTCAAACTGTTCCTCCTGTCCTCCCTAAAATTTATCATTTCTGGACCTCCTCTATCTGGCTTAGTCCCATCTTTGCACATGAGCAGTTTTCTGCTGTGCTCTGATCCATCTACAGTTGTGTCTCTAAACACAGGCACAAGGCTCCCTTCAAGCTATCTAGTCCTTTCCAGTAAATACGAAGATCACATGTTTAGCAGCAACCACTACAGGATTTTAGACTGCAGAAAGAGTACTATCAACTTTGCCAGGTGTTTGCACATGGGAAAAGAAAAGTGCGCACAAATTGCTGATAGGGGCTCATAATTATATGGGAAAAATCTTTGATAGCTAGGAAATCCTGCCTCCACCCTATCACTTAACTTTCATTGCCTATGTAAACAAATAAAGTGTTCTATGATTTATGGTCCTTAATTAGTTTTCTTTTCTTGTTTCCTTTCAAAAATCAAATAAACATTTTTAGGCATTTAAAAAAAAAATTGTTATTTTTTTCTTAAAAACTATAAGGAAGACAACTTGTAAAATAAATTTTGACATTAGAAAAATGTGTCAAGGATCTAAAATGTTACAGTAGTCAGAATACTGATGGATATTTAAGTAGTTTTTTAACGATATTAAATAATGTTCTGTATAAATCGTGCAGCAATATCCACAAGTAAAATCTTACCTAATAAACACAATTAAAAGCACATGTATGGATGTGTGTGACAAAGAGACGTAGAGTTCATTATAAAAAAAAAAGTCGCTCTTAAATTATCAGGTGTCCTGCAAGGCCAGCAAGGTGGAGGAGGTGATTCTCCCCCTCTGCTCTGCCCTGGTGAGGCTACATTTAGACTGCTGTATCCAGTTCTAGGCTCCCCCAATTCAAGAAAGACAGGGATCTCCTCAAAAAAGTCCAGTGGTGGCCCACAAAAATGATTAGGGGTCTGGAGCGTCTCCTGTATGAGGAAAGGCTGAGACCTGGAATTCTTCAGTTTGGACAAGAGAAGGCTGAGAGGGATCTCATCACAATATATAAATATCTCAAGTGTGGGTATCAAGCCCATGGGGGCAGACTTTTTTCCGCGGCAAACATCAATAGAACAAGGGATAGAAAGTGGAACACAGGAAGTTCTGTACTAACATGAGGAGGAGTTTGTTTACTGTCAGAATGAGAGAGCATTGGAACAGGTTGCCCAGAGGGGTGGAAGAGTTCATCTCTGAAGATAAACAAGGCCTGTCTGGATGCTTACTTGTGGGACCTATTGTAGGAAATCTGCTTTAGCAGGAGGGGTGGACTCTATCTCCAGAGGTCCCTTCCAACCCCTGCAATTCTGTGGTTTGAAACAATCAAAACCCGACTAGAGATTTTCATATCCTCTTCACATTTCTCTTTGTATCTGTTGCATTGACTGTCAGTGGGCAAGGAGCATTTATCAGGTTCAGCTCTATCCTCCATCAAATTTATACTTCACGGAATCATGTTTCCCCAACTGCAGTTTGGACGTAAAATAAAGGCAATCTTTTTCAGCATCTATTCAAGTTTAAGATATTGACACATTTCATTGCTAGGTAGATTAATGTCACAAGGTAGTCATTAGGAGCATCCTGACATCCTGC
Organism: Gallus gallus; assembly: GCF_016699485.2. Taxonomy (NCBI): domain Eukaryota; kingdom Metazoa; phylum Chordata; class Aves; order Galliformes; family Phasianidae; genus Gallus; species Gallus gallus. Next base: position 44,010,263 of record NC_052535.1, on the reverse strand, counting down.
CCAAAAAAATAATCCTTCATTCAGCCCTTCCTAGCCTTATCATGAACAAAAATATTTCCAAGCAAACATTTCAAATCAAAATGATGATAGTCCTCCTCAGATACAGCAGATAAAGATTTAAAACTTTACAAGTTCCAGTGAAATTTCAAGTTGTAAAAAAAAAAAAACATCCACCTGTAACTTCTGTAAAGATTTCACATTGCATTATTCTCAAATGCAAAACGTCTAGCTAGCCTACAGATTATTGTTTCAGGAATAGAGAAAGCTTCTGTGAAGTAAAACGTTTTTAATAAACTATCATGCTAGCTTAATTTTTAGACTTGGAGAGTTGAAGCTGCTGTTGAGAAGCTAAATTTAGATAAAATTTCTACAAATTAAAGTCTTACATTTATTACCTAATGGAAATTTTTGTTTTATTTATTTATTGAGAATTTCATGTCTTTATCTCATTTGATAAAAATGAAAACCTACTCTTTGAAATCCATGCAATTTCCCCGTAGAATGGCTTGGGTTGGAAGGGACTTCAAGGATCATCAAGTTCCAACCCCCTTGCCACAGATAGGGCCACCAACCTCCACATCTAATACTAGACCAGGCTGCCCAAGGCCCTCACCCAACCTGGCCTTGAATACCTCCAGGGACCCCTGCTCCACCCAGGGGAAAATCAAAATAATTTTCCATATGTCAAGAAATAGTTTCTTTAATTGTATTTCAGAATAGAACAGCAGTGATTTTCCAGGCATGATTTAAGAATCAATCCTCCTACACCTCCATACAGCATCTGCAATATTACTATCCACTGTTGTGAAATAAATAATAACCTTTGTAGCACTGTGCAAAATATTTTTTACTAATACATTTTTGGTTTACTAGCTAAACAGAAGAGAGAATAGCTGAACATCAAAACATGACCAGTACTTTATAATCTACAGCAATGTCTGATTACAATCATCTTATGCATACACCAAAACTAACTGCTAGACTGAACGTTTAAGGAAATAACTACTGTACATTGTTCAAGTAAGAATAAGAGTTAGCTGTTCCTGTGTTTTGATCTTTATTGGTATTCAAGTTGTCATTTAATCAGAACACTGCCAAAGCATTTAATACTGCTAATTAATAGTAATAGATTACTGCCTAATCACATGCATTGGGTGAATAAAACATTGAAAGAGATTAAAATAAATTAATCAGTGAAATTAAGCTTCTTTCCAATAGAGGAATCTAGTTGTTTAAGGTCTTCATTTTCTTTCTGGCCTCTCTTAATTTATTTTCTCTGTTTGAGATGAAAATAATCTGAAGAGGAATAGACATCTGCTTGAACTTTGTTTTGGTATTCAACAAAAGACTTGACTATAATTTGATAAAATTGATTACAACTACTGCACAGGATATGCCATCATTATCACTCATTAAATCTAGCCAATAATTTTTGCTTTATAGAAAATTCACAGAAATTCTTTTCCTCCCTTTTGAATTTTCTTCTCAATCATTCATTCACTAATGAAAATACAATCACTATAGAAATCAGTTTCTGTAAACCTCCAATTTTGAGCACATTAGGCATTCTATTATTTAAAAAAATTGGGAAAAAACTATACCTCAGATTGATTTTACAGAACAAAAATTGTTACAGGACAATTGCATTTTACCGCACTGTAACACAGCCAATTAGCACTATGGAAAAAAAACAAAAACCCACACAACAAAAGAACCTATCTATCTCAGAATGAAAACATTTAGTTTAGATATAATCTTGGTGAGCTAATCAACTAAATGTTGTCTTAAGGCCAAGGTACTGAAGACTACAGTGACACTTAGATCATGTTTGGCATGATCCAAAAAAAGCAAGTATTTGAGAGGCATGGTTTTCTAAAACTTTCCTAATAGAACAGGTGCAAAACGAAGTTAAAGGGAGTCTTACTGCGGAGTATGCAAGAAACACCTTCTCATATACCTATCTGTTATTGTAAAGGGACAAGATTACCTTATTTCTATCTTTCAATTCAAGCAATGAATTTTGACCGCTTCCCTCTTTGGAAAACAAATTCTTAGCAAATGCAGCTAAGGCTTTTGAAAGATACCATCCTCTAGAAAAGCTGCCCAGTGGTGTTTCCTGTATTCATAACAACCCACATTGATTATATTCAGCAACATAATTCTATCTGAACCCATAAGATACTTAAAAATTCTGTCTAGCTAAATAGCATAATGCCCGTACTCAGCAAACTGCTATTTTGTTTCACATCCACTATTACCACTGCTGATACCACACTGCATGAATTTGTATTTTTTCTGACATTTCACTTCTGCTGAACAACTTAGAGCAAGAAAAAAAAATCTTTGTAGATTTTGTGGGGGGATATTATTTTACCCTGTGTTCTACTCACAAACCAGAAAAAAAATCCTTGCTTAACTAACACAACATTCTTAAAATACATAAAAGCAACATCTTAGAAAATCTGGGTGATCATTTGATCAAATAAATCGCAACAGCTTTTTTTAGAAGCATGGAAAGACGGTAGCCAACATGACTTCAATTTCACAAAGTCCTTTTCTAGTGGTAAGTATAGCAAAACACTCTCACAATTTATTTAGGGCTGCTGGAGATACACGCACAGTTGGGTCTTAAATGCTTTTTAGGAGCTACAAATGTGACTCCCTTGGGACTAAGAGAATAATCTATGCAACTTCTTTCCCTCCTTTGAAGACTCAATTTCTGCAGCTTTCCATGATTACTGATTCAGAATAATTTTCTTAAAATAAAATAATAAAAGGTGCTTCTGACTCAGTTGCAAGAAAGAGAAAGATGTAAGGCATACAGTTCACCAGAGCAATGAGTTAAAAAAAAAAGAAAAGAAAAGAAAAAAAAAAAAGAGTAAAAAGAGTAAGTCACTTCATATTGTGGAATAGGAGCCAAAGCTATACAGGAACTAAATGACTCATCTGTGGCAGAACGCACAAACCCACTCCCCCTTCAAAATAGACCCAGGAGTTGTTTATATCTAGTTTACTTATATGAAGGCTTTAATTTTCTGTCTCTCTCTTCAGCCTTACAGCAACACAGATAGCTTTAAAGTATTGCCTACAAGATGAAACATGGAATGTCTGTTGAAAACAACCCGGGGACACTAGATTGAAAGAACAGTTTCCCCATTTTCTTTCTTTTTGGTATAAAACAGGTTACCTAGGAAAAAAAACTCAGTGATTTCCGTAGGATCAAACTATACATTTTTCCCATGTTCAAGACATGTTTTTTGCATTAAATCTGTTTGCTATTGTAATTTGTCCTTAAGCAGTGCGTACAGAGATAATATTAAAAGTTGCCAAGTAACAAATGAAATTTCCTCTTATTGTGAAGAATAAAGCACTCCTCCTTGGTCATGTTTAGTGGAGAAGAAGGGGGAACAAAGTTGCAAGGTTGTTTCTTTATTTAGTTATGGTTGCCAAATTGGACCATATTCACATCCATCAAGTATTTCAAGTGAGTTCCCTTCTTAAATTGTCTACAGTATCTCATTTGTGTATATAGTTCAATTACAAGAGAGGCAGGTTAATGCTAAAAGTTAATTGCAGCATTGAATTAAAAGCTCTGCTTTGTCAGAATACTTCATTTTTTATTTTTTTTAAATGGGGACAGCTTTCTGACAAAGAACATTAAAATAGCCAGTAATTCAAAAATATTTTATAACAACTTTTGAATGAATTCATTAAACTGTAAACAGTCTTAAAAGTTCACTTAGAAAAGATGCCTTAAATATATATATATATGTACTCTATATTTAGATGTTCCCTACAGTAGCTTGTACTACAGTCTATGTTACAAATACCAGAACAGAGTGTTTAATTTGCTGAAAGCAACTTGCCAAATAATATTGGTTTAACATAGAAATAGCAGCAGCTTCAACATCCTCTCTGATTTCAGCATGGAAATTCAAACTTTCATAAGGATAAGAGAAGAACCCAAAGTACATAAGACAGTTGCAACTCTTAACTGCAACTATCCTGTTAAAAATAAAATATTTGACCGATTAGGTCATTCATACTAACAAGGTCTTGGGAAATACAAAGGTGTAACTTCTGAGAAGTTATGAGTTTCAATAACTTCATATGAAGTTCAACTGTAATTCAAGTGAGAAATGTTGATATCTTCATTCTGAGTAGTCTCATTAGCATATTCAACCACCAGAGGCTGTACAAGGAAAATGATTAGTGTCTAATACAAATACCCTCATATCACCTCTCTACTTGCTCCTTTAAGCATTATTGTACCTGTGTGCAATTTCATGGGTTAACAACTTGTGCCCTCTTCCTCTAAATGAGACTCACACATACTAAACATTATTTCCATTCTGTTTGGCTACCATAAAGCTACAAATGTCCAGAATACAGTTCGTTAGATCTTACAATAGTTTTGAAAAAGATGTATGAATGAAGTATTATCTGCAAGTGCAGCAGTTCAAGTTTTAGTTATATTTTGTAACGCATCTCACTGCAGAAGAATAAGATTGCATCAAATCTAAATTTGTTGTTTTTTTAAAAAAACCTAACGGAAATATTTTTTTCACAGAATGCTGATAAAATCTTGTGAAAGGTGCCAACAGTAAAAAATAAAATGTACATTTACAAATACATTGAGACTGTTAGGCATCATAGTTCTCATTTTCAACTTGTAATATTTTGCCCTATTTACTTTATTTAATTGGAAGAATTTGACTAATAATTCAGGTAGTTGCCCTAAACATACAAACTGCAGTACTTTTCCATGTAAGGTAAACAAATGGATTTTCTTTAAATGAGCTTGCTTGGCTATCAGAAATAGTCATACACTGATACCAGGAACTTTGTGGTTCATGTGAGACCAGACCTTTCCTTACTACTCAGTCCACCAATACTGCCATCTTCTTTAGTTCTTTATTTCTTTGTGCTTTTATATTCATTCTTCTTTTCCGAGAACAGGAACAAGTTCAGAATGGCCAAAATAAAGAATTCAGGTTCAAAATATTAATCTCGGTGCTTTAATGTAATTCTCACTAGCGGAAATGTAAATTCTAACCCCCACACTGATGACACGAGCTGTGAATGCAACGTAGACCTCCTCATATAGCAAAACAAATAGAAGATTAAAAAAAAAAAAAAAGCATCCAAATCTACCTCAAGTACCTATGAAGAACACCGTTGTGCTGTTGTTTGTTCTTCAGAAGAAATTTTAATATCTCCAGAGAATGCTTTTCTAATGGAGATCAAGAGATCATATTAAGAACATTCCACCCACAGTGACAACAGCAGCATGTACATTTTGATGTGCCTGACTTTCTCACTCATCTATTATTTCTAACAACTAGAAAGAATCCCCATAAGGCTTTCACTGATTGAAAAACCAATTGTTTTCTTTAGAATCCAGTACAAAAGACATCACTCAGCACATAACCTATGACAAGGGTTGGCTTGATGGCTATTCAGTCAACGTGACAACGAGAAAGGAACTGAAGCCCTACTGTCCTCACCACTTCACAATGAAACCTTCAGGTTAGGATCAGATGATGTCCCATTACACTTTCTGTGTATTCAGTTAAATAGGAAATCAAAGAATGTTTCTGACATGTGAGAAGTAACGTTTATATCACCCACAGGAAGATGCACAGGTATGCCGTAATCAAATTTTATACGGTTAAGTTTTTCATTACTTAGAACAAATCTTATTCTACTTGGTGTCTGCTTTGCATGACACTGAATCACCCACAACAAAGACAGACTGCTACAGAACCTTGTTCTTTAATTTGTAGAAGTAATTTTTATCATGCCATTTGTAAATATCATTTGTGGTATAAATTTTTGCATGTTTCTTGCCCCTCATATAGGAAGACCTCGTGGGGAAAAAAAAAAAAGATTGTAATTGGGAAAAAAAATCAGCTATTATATTTAGAAGTCAACATCCAGTTAAGAGAACAATGCACATGTAATGAAAGGAATAAAATGATCAACAATAAATAAGTGTACAAAGCAAGTGTACAAACAAGCATATGAGTTGGTTTTCAGATTTTAATCAGTTTTCTTCTGTTCTTCAATAACTACTTAAATAAAGGAGTATCACTCCTATGTTACTTAGATTTTACCCAGCTGAAAACCAAAAAGATCATTTTTTTCCTAGATAACTTAAATTCACTGTGACCAGAGTTCCATAATCTGTTAAAAGCAAAATCAAACAACACACTGATTCTGCTATATGTGTGGTCTAAACTGAATATGTATATACACATACACTAACTGATGGCTCTCTAACACATAACCATTAACTGATCTGGTTAGAAAGACCTACAAGAAAGCAGTACAGATGAAGAGCAAGCAGAAAGAAGCGTAAACTGAGACAGGAGGAAGCATACACAAACTCATCCTCTGGTGGGACACCCAATTACTCCACAGAATTATTAAGGACTATAAACCTGATGCTAAATCATATAATATCTATTAAGCGCTTGGACTACAAATGTTGCGTTATCACAAAACAACAACAAACAACATAATATGCTTGAAAATTGACTTCTGGGGGAATGTATAAGCATTTGGAGTCAAATATTTTTCATTCATCTTTATTGTACTTAGTAAGAAAATTCTTAAATATGAATGATTGTCTTTTAATATATATATTATTTCTTTTTTAACCAAGTGACCAAAACAATGCTGGAAACAAATAGTAGCCAAGGCACAGCCTTGAACAACTTGACACTGCTCAGATAGGCATAAAAACTGTCAGCATCAGAAAGCAGAGGAACAGAAGCAGTCTATTTATACGTTTACTGACACAGTGAAACTCAAAACTTTGTAACCCTGTGCTTGATGCTTTTCCAAACTACAAAGCCCTATGTCTAAGGCATAAGGAGTTCAGCTTCATAGCCTGAGATCAAGTCAAAGAAGAATAGAAGCCAATATATGTGACATATAATAGGTACCCTGTAGCTCTTTAGGCTTTAAGAGAGCATTACACATTTTAAGGTAATGAGAAAATAATTAACCAGAAACATCCTCCTCCCAGTCACTGAAGATAGAAGGCATTTCACAGCTTATTCTTTAGGTAATTCAGGTATCTGATCTCAGTTGAACTGAAGTTGCCCGCAGACAAGTTTGCACAATAATTAGCCTGAAGTTTTGTTCAAAGGACCTCCAGTGAAGGAATCTGAAAAGTCTGCAATGCAAATTTGTCACAGATTAAATTATTCCATAGATTACTCCTTTTTTTTTTTTTTTTTGTACACAGCAGAAGGTTGGCAGAAAGTCTCCTATGCCTCTGCTTTTTAGGACGTTATGCTTACACAGACATTTTTCTTCTTTCATTGTTACAAACTTATTTCTTTATAAGAGCCCCTGTAAGTTATGGAACTGTAGCCCAAGCCACATGGACTAGTTTTAGGTTTGGAGACTGCTGTTGTTTTTTATTTGTTTTTAATACTTCTCATTCTCCCAGGCCAATCTGCCATTTAATTTGCCCAGCAGCTTTTGCTGAAGGTATTCTGTAGATTTATTTTTCAAGTGAGGAGTTGGCAAAACTCATCCAGTATTAGCCGCAAGAGCTACAGTTGAAGTTACTTCCAACCTGAGAAGTTAACACCCTTAACTCTGTACCTTGCCCTACGCTGCTTCAAGATGATTGCATTCAGCTAGGGATGCACATGCTACAGCTTAGAAGGCTCTGCTCTAACATGAATTCCCTGGAGGTTTCCCCAAAATTCCTACTTTGCTAACCACTACAATGGCTCTTTTTTCTTATTAAGCTACATTTTCCTCCAAGCTCTGAAGCAGAGCGATCAGGAACCAAGAATTAATTTGGATTAGTATTTCAAACACCTCTCATGTATGATTACTTTGATCTAAAGTCTGAAAATATTTGGCTGACTTAATACAGTGTGAAAGCATGGGCTCTGTGAGTAGTTTCTGTGCCCATGTTTGTTTTACACTAAACCCAAACCAACTGACTAGTGGCATTAATCTTGACTTAAGTGAATGCATGCATAGTCATTAATGAAGAAATAAAGTACATATCCTATGGGTATTTCACATCACAGACAACAGTTTTCCCCTAAAACTATAGAGGTTTTCTGGGAGAGGTCCCTGGTTTGTTGAAAAGCTTCATTGTTTTACAGCTGACACTATTTCTGTCGATGCATTTAAAGAAACTTCCCGTATCAATGGATTTCAGATTTGGCACAAGAAAAAAGGGTTTGCACTAGTTTCTATATTTGAGCTGTCTCACTACCCATACAAAGCTCATAAATCTAAGTGTTAAGCTGCAGTATCAAAATTAAAGTGACCTTAGAAAAGGACTGACCTGGCCAGCAGCTAAGCTCCCAGCTTGCTCCCACCCAGGAGGAAAATAAGACTAACTCATTGGTCAGTACAAAGACAGTTTAATAAGTGAAGTGAAAGAAAAACATAGCAAACAAACAAAACAAACCACAACCCAAAGCAAAACACAAGCGATGCAGAGGCAATCACTCACCACCTCCTACCAGCAGACTGATGCCCAGCCAACCTCCAAGCAACAGCTACCTCTGAAAAGCCCACTCCAGCCCACTCCCACCACTTTTATTGCCAGGCATGACTCTACACAGCATGGGCAACCCCTTTGGTCAGCTGGGGCCAGCTGTCCCAACTGTGTCCCCTCCCAGCTCCCTACCTACCCCAGGATCCCTGGGAGGGAAGGCCTTCAGGCTGTGCTAGCAGCACTCAACCAGAGCTAAAAAATGGCTTTATCAACACTCTTCTGGTCAAAAACTTAAAACGCAGAACCATACAGGCTGCTAAGAAGAAAATTAACTCCATCTCACCACACCCAGGAAAAATACTAAGTGTTAGTGAAAGGTATTCTAACCGCACGAAAAAAAAGTGACAAAATCCAAACTTAGAAAATAGATTGACAGCATTTGTCTCAATAATGTTCAAAGTTAAGCCATAACTCCCATCAAGAAGTATCTCTCTATTGATATACCTACAACACTGGGTTCTGTTGATAGCCAGGTAAGAAATAAAGCCCTTCAGACTCGAACAAGCTCTATGAGCTCAACTCTGAACTCTTCTACAATCTATCCTGAGCACTATCATTTGGGTTTTATTAGTAGGAAAAAAAAAAAACAAGAAAAAAAAAAATCAGTCAGAGCAGCAGCCATAGCTGAGATGCAAATGAGCCTGAATCAGTCATAGAATTAGTTCACTTTGTTTTAAAAGGCATTTGTATACTTAATCAAAGGAAGTGCTTATAATGTACAATTATTTTTATTTTAATAGTTAATGCCTATAAAAAGTAAATGACTGGCAGCAGGAAAAGGGGGAGACAATGCAAACCTCCTGTCCCACCAGTGACCTCTACCATGAGTTACAGCTACTGCATTCTGCAGATGTCAGAGGCAATTTATTATTTGTGCCCCTTCACTCCAAAGCAGCTCCCAAATACAGAATGAAAGCAACAAACACCTGTGGCAGACACAGCATAGAGCTAAAGTTTTCAGACCCCTGAACCAGCTGAAGCCAGCCACAGTCCTTCTGAAGTTGGGATCATGTTATGTTAAGATCTAAACTGCTATTCACTTAGACTTAAAAACATTTTGGGGGCAAACAGATTGACTTTGCAAAAGCAAGAATAGCAAATCTGTTATATGTAGATGCTGGAGCTCTTCCTCTAAGTAGACTGGCTATAGTCCTCCATGAGAACGTTTTGAATTAGTTAAAACGGATGTGCTTAAAGCTGTCAAAGAAAGCAGCAAATCTGAAAAGCAGTACAACACAATACAAGCCTCAAAAAAAAAAAAAATGCCAGCTCTTTCAGAGGCCATTTGGTTGACATGAGAAGAAAAATAATCTTGAAAGAAAAATTGTAGGCAATCCAACACACCTGCTTTAACATTTTACCCTGAGCAGCAACGTTCACTACTGAAGCATACATTGGAACATGCTGACAAAGATTTCCATTCAGGCTCCTAACAATACAGGGCTGTAACTGTTAGAACTCCAAGCCAGAGATGCAAGCAGACCTCTTTTCCCAGCTCAACACAAAGGCTATAACTGTCCTTAACCTTTCTTTGTCCTCAAGATACTACAGTCTGCTCAAATAATTGACAGGTATCAAAAACATTAAGATTTAAAATCCTCCTGATAAATGGCTTCAGGTTGCCTCCTATCACACAGTGCAATCCACAGAAAATGGGACTGAGAATCCACAGAGGTCAGAAGCAGAATGCCAATGACCTGAAACAAAGTGAGAATTTCATCATTTCATCCTTCTTTGTTCCCAAATTTGGGGATGAAAATGTCAGTTGTTCCTTTGTTGGTTTTTCATGCAAATATCAAAATAAAAATTGAATCAAATATTATTACTTTACACTATTTAAGAATTTCCTGTAATTTTTTTGGTTATTCATTTAGGGAATTAGACTGTCCTAGCTCCCTTTTGACACTGGAAACCTCAGCTTGCTTAAAACATCCATGCTTCATATTATTTACTGCAAGATACTCCCATGAATAATACGTAAATGAGTATTTGCATTATAAGAATATAGTCAAAGTACAGTAACAAGTTGTTCATCCTATAGAAAACCACTGACCAAAACACAGACGACTTTAGTTAGAAGCCAATCTCATCATATTTAGCTAAAGCTAACACTAATAATTAAATAAACTAATACACGAACAACAGAATTACATCCAAACAGAAATCAACAATGCTAGGGACAGGAAAGACATACTATATAACTTAAGCATTTTATTTTGTCAGTGGACTGTTTATTACATTTGGATAGGAAAAGCTAAGTTTCAGCAGTTATTATGGCACATTTTTTATGCAGCCTTCCCATTTAACTGATCCTGCGGCAGCAAAATATGTTTTTTTCATCTTCTGCCAGCAGTGGCCAAACCTCTTATTCCTCTCTATTCTCTTCTTGCTGGAAAGGAGGAGGTGAACTTCTCAGCCTCTTATTCCTTTACATTGGCTTTCTTCCATGACTCTCATAATATGATTTACTTATCACTCAGCCTCTTATCAGAAGCAGCTTAGCCATTCCTAAGAAAAGACTGATTATTTTGCACTGTTCTGCATAGGCTATTATTTATGTAACTATAGCATAGACATTACATATATATTATAATTGAGTATCTCTGGGAAAGGATATTAGAATATAATTACTGTAGCATAACTAAGTTTTATTCGATGCTGCTAGCAGGTCAAGTTACGTTGGCCTTGTTTTATCCCTCTTCCACAATAGTTTGCAGACTACCTCACCACTTCCAGAGGTCAGACACCTGTACCCAGTGCCGTGCCATTCAAACTCCTAATCACACAAATGATAACTTCCTGCAGTCATCAGGGTCAGTACGGAGCAACAAATCACAAACATTTGGTCCGAGTAATGTTATCCGTTTGAAGTATGCCAGGTTAGTGAATGATTCCCTGGTAGGCAACTGTTTCCAGAAACAAGCCATTAGCAAACAGCGGTAAGAGCTATGGAGCACAATAGCTGATAATTTTCACATGATAATAGTTCTGCCCCCAGCATGGCTTAGCTGGTATCAATGGGAATAGGAAAGTATTCCTTAACGCCAGGATATCCCAGTGCAACACAGCGATACACAACACAGTTGTTCTCAGTACAACCAGTGCCAAGAGGCAAAAAGGCTTTCAAGGGGTTGATACCAAAAAACACAGTAGGGTTATTTTTTTAGACTGAGGAAAAAAACTGTTCTGTTTTTCCACTGAAATAAGGTTTCCATTTTGCTTTTAACTACCTGTCTCTGTAGCACTGTTTAAGTGGCCCAAAAGCACTGTTCCCATTCTCCTGAATAAAAAAGGTTTTGTCAGGAAAAGCATCTTTAAGCTGAGACATATGCTGCAATAGTACACATCCAACTATTCTAGTTTGGAACTCCCAGCACTGATTTATTATGGCTAGATTTGCTGTAAGCACCCATTTGAGACTGTCCTATGCTTTCCACTTTACGTACTGTCCCAAAAGTTTACAAGAACACAGCGCCTGTAACAGTGTTTATTCATCCACTTTTTAAAACATGCCATAATAAAAGCATTCCCTTGCAGTTCCCAGACTCATAATATTTTCTATTAGACTTTCTAAAACAAAGTCAAGCTGTAGCCTTAAAAAACAAAACGTATTATAATAAAATGAAAACAAAAATCAGCCATCTGACCAGACAGATTTCTCCATTAGTTATACAATCAGAACGGTTTCTTGTTGATGTACACGATGCTTCTATTTTGGTTCTGGAGACAAAAAAGTGCAGGCACAGAGTAAAGGATCATCAGGACAAGTATCCTCTTTCTCAAAGATTGGCCAACTTGACTGGAAAGAGTAAGTGTATAATAATACAATACAAGGGTATAACAATACTTTCCGTGAGCGCTTTCCCAGCATCCAACCAAATAGTGATGTAGTGACTTCCTGATGTCATCTCTGCCCTTAATAGTCTTTGCCTGAGTGAACTTAGCCAGCCTATCCTTCAGCCTATGCAGATTTTTATCATTAAAAAAGAAAGTGTAGCAGCTGCAGATATATCATCATCTTTCAAACTATGTACATAAATATACGCTGCAAGTATGACATTGGTTTTACTCCAGTGCCTCCAACTCTTACTCATCAAGGCCAGCTGTGGTAAGGATTCAGGCACATGCAGCCTTTAAGTACATTGAAAGTACCGAAAAGAGCAACAATAAAATACTATGTTTTGCATTTAAAGTATGCCTTATTGCACAAGTGAAAAAGACAGTCTGAGCTAAAGCCTGAAGGCTTGTATAGAGGGCTTTTATTAGTCAGACAGCAAAGCATTCCTGTCAGTGAAAATGTGATCCCTCTTGAAAGCCTTTCCTTTTCCAGTCTCTCTCTCTCCCCATCAGAGGAGAGGTACAAGAAGATTCTGTTCCACCACTTTTGGAAATGAGAGTGCGGATGGAGAGAGAACTATTGGCATCATCAAACCAGGCCCCACAGCTATTCCTAAGGACAAAAAAGAAACAGAAAAAAAAAAAAGCAACATTCTTATCCTGTAAACTGGACAGCATTTATTTTTAAGAACAGCACATATCCATTGTGAGTAGGAGAAAGAAAGGGATTGCTTTCACCATCAAAACTTTGAAAAGAAAACACAGCTGCACCTGCAAGATTTCTCTCCTGCAGCACAAGCATTGCCCCAAAGCTTTCTGAAGGAGTGCCTGGAAGCTGAAGGTGCAAAATAAACTGAAATCTTGTCCATGAGAAAACAAAATGCTCTCCTTATTCTTTCATTACAATTTATTTTGCCTTTTTCTAACTGATGTAGAGGAATTCTGGATGAGAATGCAGCAGCCATCTCAAATCATTTTGTTTCAGACAGGCAGAAAAAGAAAATATAAATCATTTGTAACACACCTTGAAGCAGCAGAAAGAGACCCAGATTAAAGTGAGTTGTTTAGATATTATAATCAAGGAACTATCACAGGGGAACATGCTATAGTTCTGCCCCCTCTGCCCTCATACTACAGACATGGCCCTCCCAGTCTGTAGTTAAATCCTGTACATTGTCTAATAGTTTCCTGGCAAATCACTTGAAGTTGCTTTAGCTCTGCGGTCTCTGCAGCCACAAGGGTAAAATGATCTAAAGGGCTCAAAACTCTGCCTAGGAAAGGGAAGACTTTGAAAGAACATCAAACAAGAACTGATACAAATCCTAACTGAAAATGCTATCCAAGTATCTTGGATTCAGCGTTCACGAAGCAGGTCAATTCAGAAAATACTTTGTAGGTTCCCAACAATTGTTTAAGAATATAAGCTGTAATTAACGCCATTCCTTGTTGGCAGAATCCTTGAAAAAAGAAGTAATCCAGCAGGGATATGCAGGTCTCATCAGTACAGATTAACTGCACCCAATAAATGTCATGTGAACGAGATCAACAGATATAAGTACAGCTGACAGGATGCATTTTATGTCTGGACAAGGTGAAGTTTATACCTGGCACTTAAGGCTAGTTAACACTTCTGGCTGCAGCTGCTCTGCGGGACCCTGCATTTGGAAAAAGGCAGGATTCCAAGCAAAGGTTAGGATCACTTGTCCTCCCCATGGGTGGTCCTCCTTCTCTCAGCCTGAGACCCACAGTTAGCATTCAGTAGGTTCTGTGGTTTCATTCTCCCTTCTCTCCCGCTCTATGGACTTTCATATTCTCCACCCTCCCCCCAGTTGGCTTTCTCCTTCTCTTTTCCCTTCATTCTCTCCTGACCTCAGATCAGCTGCATGTGGCTACAAACATTAATTCTTACCAACAGTGTTTGTTGGGCGGTAAGCTCTCTGTGTTCTCACTGGCTGTTATTCCGAATGCTAGCCACATCACTTAATTTGAGAATTACAACATCTGCATTTGTATACTGAAGGACTTTCTGAAAAGATAAAGCAGGAGGCCAAATTCTGATCTCACTTATGTCACTGAATACTCTCACTGATGCTAAAAAGAGTTGCTACAGACTTTCCTCCGGGATAGCTGAGGTCAGTATTCGACCATTTGCTTTAATAATGTTTGAAGCAAATATCAGCACAAGTCATGAGAAAAGCAAAATAGTCGATGCTGGTATTCCAAATATTTGCTCCCTGTGAACGCTCAGAGTGGGAATTCCATCTGTAGTGTGCCTTAATTTCTATGAAAAACTTCATTTTATTGTTTCTCCATTCTCAAATCTACATCTTCAATACATGGGAAATTGCATGAGTATCTCCCCACGCTGGCCTTTTCAATTTAGAAGAATAGTATTTACAATTCAAAAGAATAGCAGGAAATGTCTAATAGACTTAGCACTTGGTCTCTAGGAAACAAGAAATACCATGCTAATCACTGAAGGCTGCACCTTAGCTATATTAAAAGTGTTTAAGTGAGCAGGAGAAAGCATTTACCTTTCCATATTACGAACAGGCTGTATAGATATTAAAAGAGAAAGATCCAAAACCTGTTATATGAAAAAAATTATATTCCTCCATTGTAGATTTAAAAGGCAATGTAATTAAGCTGAGTTGGCACAAACATTCTGAAAACTATCCTGGATATCTTAAAGAAACAAACATGTTTTCCATATCATAAATGTAGTTTGCAGGTAGAAACAAAACAAAACATATCAAAGTTCAGCACTGCAAACAATAGTAAAACGAATTTCAGCAGTTTTAGTTAAACAAGTTGTACTCCACTGTTGATTATTTTTAAGATTAGTAATATGTTTACATTAATTTGCTGCACAGAGTTGTTGAAAACTTAATCTAATTAATCTATTTTAAAAGTTTTTAACATCACATGTATAGTTTACAATGAATGTAGCAAAGATTCAACCCCACAAATCCAAGTAAAATGTAAAATCCGGCTTAGATGTTGTAGTTTTTGTGCATACATTCTTGTAACATTAAATGTGCATGTCTAATGTTAAAGCAACTTGCACGTCTTATTTTTAACTTCAGGACTACAAGTCATGCTTGAACACATGCATGGAGAAAATCCACCTGGCACAAGCACATAAAATTACACCTAGAATATAACGGAAAATTACACAGATAGCAAGTTACAAAACCAAAGCAATTAGGCACTGAAGATAACAAAATGGACAAGTACTTTTTGTCACTGTCTTTTCTGAAAGCTTCCTATAAAATAACTTCCCAGTCCCACGTCTTCAAGCATGAACGATGCACTTGTTACTCATATCACAGACACTATTAACACAAGCATCAGCAGTATGTTGGATGGTTCTACAGACCAAAACCACCTCTTCCACCCTGTATGGACTCACAGCTGTATGAACTTAAACTTAATTGGAAGTTAAAATCCACAGCAGGAAACAGAATCTCCTGAGTAAATATGCATTTCTCACTTCGGTCACAAATCCTGACCCCACTGTAAGGGGAGGTCTGCATTCGCTATAGCAACACATTAATTTGGACTGTAGTACTCTAAGACTTTAAAGATATCTTAGTCAGTCAGAGATAGGAGGTATAGCATATGTAATTGCAATTACTTTAATTTTAGCATAAACAGATTTCACCTTTAGACCTACATCAGTTTCAAGAAAACAAGCTCAAGTACAGGCAAGCCAGAACCACAAATTTTTTTAACATGAAGACTTCAGATTTTGAAGTCAACTGAGCTATAGTTCCTGTGTATTAGCTCACAGTATCATATTAAATAGCATCTTCAGTGTAGACAGCTACTGTGCTTACAACTCAGCAATACCTTATAGCATGAAGACCTTACTACATTAAAAAGACATTTGAGAAGTATCACATCTGAAAATAAGCCAGTGGCATACAGATACAGACAAGGAGTGCAACCAGGGCTGTGGGACTCTCTTGAACACACCAGGAAATGGACAAACTGGGCAAGACCATCAAAAAGGCCCTGTGCAGCTCACCCTGGCTGCCAACACAGAGCTGTGTACAGCCAAGCACAGTTAAGGGAAAGCTGCAGCTGGCAAGCCCCTGGCCTTTGTCAGCCACTCTGAGCCAGGGCCCACCCAGATATCTGCTGTCAGCAAACCATGCTGGCCCTGACCCCATGGCCCTGCCCCAACAACTGTGGAGCAACGTCTGACACTGGTTCTCACAGGGCCTGATCCTCACCCTTACCTGCAGGCTGACAGGTGTCTGTCCCCAGTAAGGTGACCAATACCCAGGGCTACCCCTGGCCACGGGGTGAGATGTCCCTGCCCTGACATCAGGCATCATAAATCACCTGAACTAATGCTAAAGATGATCATTCTTAGATAGGAAGTTTGGGCCTCCTTAAGTCTCCTTCCCCTGGAATTATTCAGGAATATCATTACTTCAAGACAACATATTTTAGGCAGGTCACTCTGAAAGTAACGCCTCCTATTTATTTCCATGGAAACTATAATAGATTTGGAGAGTACAATTACACTGTCACCACTGCTGAAATGTACCACCCACTGCTTCACTGTGCTCATACTTCTGTTTGGTCCCCAGAAACATTCAGCAAGCATCAATGAATGTCAGTGGGTGCCATTTTTTCTGCATGGAAGAATTCAGTGACACAGTTTTGATTCATATGTTCTTCCATGTCAGATACCATTGTGTTAGACTGCCCCTCTGCTACCACCTGTCACATGGAAACAACACATAATGGAATACTGGTGGGAAGGTTCAACCTCTACTGATGTGCCAGCAACATCTTTGTCTGACAGATCAACATCATAAAATAGGAGGCATTACTTTTGGAGCAGCCCTCATATTATCCTATCAAATTCCTAAGGTACAGAAATCACAGAATCACAAGATCTCTTAGGACCCTCTTGAGGTCATCTTGTCCAGCTGCCAAGGAACTTCATATTTATTTTTTATTATTTAACGAGGCCAGATATTTACAGAAATCTTCAATTTATAGAAAGCTTAAAAAGAAATCACCAAAACACACTTTTCTATACCTCTCATAAGCACAAAGACTATTTTTAAAACCAAGTCACTGCATTTCTGGCCTTAATTGGTGTGTTTTGAAAGTGCCCTGTGAAAGCTGCAGTACATAACCTAATCCTTCTAATTAAGGTTGTATAAAAGTACTTATTCTTTTAGTACATTAGATTCAAGTTTGCACTCAGAATGTTAGTCCCAATTAATATGGGTTAAAGCAATTGTGCAAACATGTTTACATCTTAAAGTAATTATACAAAAAATGACTTCCTAAATAAGTAAATCCTTAGCAGGTTATCTGCTTTATTTCTATCTGCCTTTAAAAGGGACACAGCAGTGTCTGGCACAAAACCTTCTCTTCAGAAAATATAGAGTTTCTGCATTACAGCTATGAACTATCACATGTACTGGAAAGAAAGAAATTCAACTAAAAGAAGATCATATCTATAATAGCTTTTTAAATTATGGCATTTATAACTTAGAATTTTGGTAGAATATTATAGCTAACTCATGGCCTTTTGTTTATTTCATTACAAAGGGAACAGTCTGAGCAGTTACGCGTAACCAAAAAAAGAGAGATGTTTCTGCTTTTCGTCTTGTTTGCCTGCTGCAATGAGATTTTAAAGCCAATAAAATTTAAGCAAATGATAATTCTGATTAAAGTTTTAGTAACTCGTAACACTTATCACTCTGATTAAGGTTTTAGTAACTCATAACACTACTATTTTGTTTTCGTACATTATTTTTCATCAAGACCTCAAAGTATTTAAAAAAAAAGGAAGGAAATGTCATCAACCCATTTTACAGGTAGATAAATTTTACTGATTTCAGTTTTCTCTGCCTATTTCACATCCTCCTATGCAAGGAGAAACAATGGATACTATATTTAGTAATGGCTTCCAAACTGGTCTGAGACTGTATTCAGTAATCCACACAGCCATACTCAAGAGTGCTTTTAGGTTGCCCCTTATGAAGCGTGTATTCATCCAGAAATTCTGAAACTTCATAGCTGATAACTGGCCACCAAAATTTCCAATATTGCTGTCCATCTATAAAGCTTTCTCAATACCAACCCCAATAGTGAAAATCATCTCAGCCATAGAAGTATCTTTCAGAGATTAAGAAAAGGTGGTATTTCACTAGTACACTTGCATTCTTTCCTCCTAAATTTGGTAATTTGATAGAATACTATTACTGAGGTATATTCCAGGCAAATCATAACCTAATAAGAATCTATTCAGGAAGAAAATATGAAGTAAATCTAAGTCCTACTAAGCTTATTCACTTGATGACAAAAAAACTAGTAAACAAGAGTGCTTTTCTTTTTCTACACACCTAACACTTAAACACAGTTGGTTTTATATCTAGTTTCCAGCTCAACTGAATGAGATTCAATTAGAAATAATAAAAAATAAATGAGAGAAATTTGAAAATATTTAACTGCAAAACCGTGTGAGATGAATCCCAACAGTAGTAACACCTAAACTGCATTTCACGTGCAATTGCTTGACTTGCAACAGGAGAGTATTTATTTCTAATTACTGTTATAAAACATATTTCTCAGCACGTATTTTTAATGAACACCTTCACATGGAAGAACGGGAAGAGATTTTTAAGTCAAAAGAATAGTTACCAAATATTTAATGAAATTGCACTTAAGATTTCAAAAGGCAATGGAAATTCTTATAAAATATTTTCAGAAAGTTATATATGCATATGAATGCACACCTCTACGCCTATGACAAGTGCATACATTTTAGATAATAGACAATAGAATATGCACTTGCTTGAAAGGACTGTAGCTGCAGATTTTGCAATAGTTTTGTGGACGTTTCTGGTTTCATCAAATCATTGTTCAGTCTGAAGAAGAAAAGGCTCGGGAGAGAAACCTCACGGCTCTCTACAATTGCCTGAAAGAAGGTTGCAGTCAACCTCTGCTCCCATGTAACAGTACAGGACAAGAGGGAATGGTTTCAAGTATCTCCAGGGGAGATTCAGGCTCAATATTAGGACAAATTTCTTCTCGTAAAGAGCTGTGAGGCACTGGTACAGGCTGCCCAGGGAGTGGTGCAGTCATTGTCTCTGGAGGTGTTGAAGAACTGTGGAGATGTGGTACCGAAGGTTGTGGTTAGTGGGCATGGCGGGGATGGTTTGACAGTTGGACTTGATGATCTTAGAGGTTTTTCTCCAACTTTGTGATTCTATGATTAAATTCTTAATTACATGAGTAAACATAAGTGAAATGTGATAACGAAGTCATGTTCTGTAATGTAACAAGCAAAGCATAGGAGTACTAGGTGAGACCAAGAGCCCACATAGACAAGTATCTTAATCTTCCATGGTTGAAAAGAAATGAAAACAGAGCAGATATACATAAGCTTGTGCAAGCAAAAGCCCTCTCAATTATTTTAATCTCAAAGTTTATCCCAAGTGTGGTGTATTTTTTTGTTTAGCAATGGTATGTACAAATCTTTTTTTCAACTACTTATCCATCACCCCTTGAACTCAAGCAAATATTTTTTCATGTCATTCATGAGCATAGTCCTTGTTCTGCAAATAGTTCTGGAAACAGCTTCCAGCTGAAACATCTCTAAGGCATCGGGCTCTGAAATTACAGAGAATTAATCTCTGTGTAAACAAAGGATTCGGTGTTCTAAAAATAGTTAAGGAGTGAGAGAATGACTTCTAAAACTCATAGTATTAGACGAGAACAACTCAAAAATATGTCTATGAAAATCCTAAAAGTATAATGCTTGCAAACAAAGGCAGGGAGAGGTCAAAATTTGCTTTTAGAGAGAAATATTCATGGACAATTACCAAACTGCTACCGATTACCTTTCAGCCTGAAGATATTTCATCAGATGTGCATGTTGTTACTAAGCAACTAATGCAGTGCAAATGGCTGATAAAATCCTAAGCCTATTCCATTCAGAAGTGGCAGTCAAAAACTTGTCCTATAGAAGTTACACAAAATAAACAAAAACACTGCCAGTAGAAACCTCATGACATAAAATATGGTTTAAATACTTTACCTTTTTTTTTTTTTCTTCCTACTACAGTTGTCAAGAGTATTCAAATACATTCAGAATACTTCAGATCAAGGTCAAGAATGGCAGAGCTGATCTGAAGGCCCAATTCTGTTAGCCTATTTTTGAAGTAATGCTAAGACCTTCAAATCCAAAGGGATAGAAAAGCTTAAATGTTGTTTAATTTGTTTTTTTTGTTGTTGTTGTTTTGTTTTAAAGCACTTATAGCTGTGAAAATTTGCAATACTATCTCACCAGTTTCCCATATCTGAAAGAACCTAAGAATGGTTTGTATGGAACAGGAGAGAATACAAAAAAATCAATCACCGCTCTTCTTATACTAATGTTTCAGCAACTTTTAAGCTTATTTGTAACCACAACTATTTCAACCTGGAGCATGGGACAAGCAAACAAAAACCAAACATTTGATAAGCAAAGGTAATTTGATTCCACCATCAGTAGAACTTATATACCCTACCTAGAAAAGGGCATTCCCAAGCAGGTATGCAAACCCTACCAGGGTTTGCACCTTACCCAAATGCACCTTATGTTCTCATTTACCTAGGTAATGAAATATGCCCCACCTAGACCTTTTACTGATTTTCTATTCACTCTTGACAGCGAATGATGCTATTATTTACATCCTGTTAACTTTACTACTCCGGTGATATTCCTGTTTACCTTCCTTCTACTATCACTGGTAGCTAGTCCTTCCCTGCAAGCAGATCAAACTGTCACATTTCTACTACAAAACCTGAATCATGCACCTCTTGAAAACCCCAGTTCTTGAATGGCTTTAAAAGTCATTTATATATGACCATTTTCCTATAGCAATCTGTTTAGTCCAATTAGGTTTTTGGGGAACACTCACAGAGCAGGTTAGATTTTTATATGTATATTTTCCTACAGAACACATCCATGGGAAAAAAAAAAAAAAAAAAAAGAGAGAGAGATAAAAGGCAACCAGCTCAAAGCCAGCCTCAGTTTTCTTGCAGAACTGGAGACAGCTGACTAGGCAAGGAACAGCATAACTGAGCTGCCAGGCCCTGACCATGGGACATTTCTGTATATGTGTACTGGTCAGCCTCAGCTGTCAAGAAGCTCTTGGGAAAGAAGCTAATGAACCATCATAACTTCAAATGAGGTAAATAATTATCATCCTTCTTTCACAAATGAGTAAATAAAGATAGAGGATAAATTACTAGTCTGAAGTCACAAAGAGACTTCAGTAGTTCCAGAAACAGAATATCAGATGCCGTGTTTATGTGTTCCCTTCTAAGGGCTTCTATCCCACTCTGTTTCTTGGTAGAAATTATAGACCAGTCTCTTACTGCTTCCAGCTAGTATACTTAGCACAGATTCACAGACAAACCTCACAAGGGAACAGAATAACTTTTATATCATAGAATATAATGCAGTGCAGAAATCCCTGAAGTGGGTCCAGGACAGGTTCTTTAGAACAAAATAATTTATCAGTAATGCAGAGATTTACTGCAGTAAGTTTCTAGACTGTGACAACATCAGCCTTCATGCCTGCGACATATCTCCCCACCACACTCCACTACCTGCTACAGCCAAGAAGTCATTTTGCAAGGAGTTGGACACCTAACTACATAACACAATTCCAGCCTAAGTGATTTACACTCTTGTAGTGTATTGCCTGGTAGATAACCTTTGATGCTATCAAATTGCATCCAGAAGCACAGCACAGGCTGCAGATCAACTGCATGTTTAATCTTGTTGAAGATTGTTGCAGTATATGAGGAGCTAGGAAGAGACACTGAGCTGCTCTGAGAGTTCACACTCCATGCTACTATGTAGGAACTGAAACCTTAGTACAGCATCTACTTCTTTAGAGATAAAGCTGAAAGCTTTGTACTTCAGATTATGAAAGACCAGCACCACAGAAGATGGTGGCATAAAACAGCACATTTGGGAAAGATATCTCTCAGCAGCAAATTGTGACCAAGCAGAAAGCAAGCATCATCTCATTTACTTAAAGTAGTTAACAGTAAAGAAATGATCAGTTAAAAGAGCGTGATGGAATCACAAGACACTGCACAATACCACACGTGGCATACAGAGATGAAAATGAAGGTATCTCTTCTTTAAATGCAAAAATTGGGTGACACTTAGTCCTCTTACCATTACTTTTGTTTTTGAAGATCACTCATTCTGAATCAAGTGTCTATGTGGTCATTTCAAATATATTTTTAATGGCAGCACACCAAGAATGGGGAGAAGCTAACTGAAAGTTAACTGCTTTCATTTTTGTGATCGTTTTTTTCTTAATTCTGCATTCAGAAAAAAATAATAAATCCTTCCTTCCTTCCACAATCACATACATCACTTGTACTTTCATGCCTTTAAATGATATGAAGTCTCATTTCAAGCAGTCACTACAATTTCTGTATTTAACATTGCAGTGCTTTAACGCATTCGAATCTGAATAGTCCTAGAGTATCAAAGATGCATTTTAAGACACTTTCTTTCCAAAAGCATTTCCTTAAAATTCACAGCTGAGTGTTTTGTGTTTTCTACTTCATTTCTCTACTGTTTACAAGCTTAACTAAGAATGATGTAGCATTTCAACACATTTGTAAGTATCCATTTGAAAGTTCACATACAGTTTATTTATTTTAAATATATATATATATGCCCTGAGGCTATATTTTTATCGTCGCTCACTTCACAACATATTTAATGATTTTAAGTAGACAATAAATGGAAATATCTGGTAACTTGATAACATTAATATGCCTGTATAAAAGAAAAGGCTCACTATGGCTTTTATTGTAAAATTAAAAGGAACACATATACTTTAGGAGTAACTCATCCAGATGGCAGTTTCAAGAGTCTGCCAGACACAGTTAAGGAGCACTGATAAATTAACATGAAAATGACTGTGTGTGACATGGTATGTTTTCTGTTTAGTGGATTAACAGATAACTTTAACCTATTAGTGTTCTCTGTGCTATATACACATCAAGTCACCACTAAAAATACTACTTCTGTAATTCTAACTTCAACTCTCAGATAAACAAAAGACTCCTTTAACGTGACAGCTAGAAGCACTGATGAGAAAATACGTCCTCCAAGCAGTCATGTAACAGGAGCCATATGCAGAGGCACATACCAACAGCAGATAAAAATCTTGCAACATTGAACTTGATTTCCCCAACATATGACACCATCTCGTTTTCCAACACAAAAGAACAATTATTCCTCTGAGTACATTTGTCACTAGCGTAACAAAACGTGCAACTTAGTTTGTTCCCAAGTGTAGCCACAGTGGGGAGCGCTTGGGAAACTCCAGAGGAACTGTGCACACTAACTAGCAAAAAGACTTCTACAGAAGAACATGGAGGGAGGAGTCAGAAAAAAAATAATGGAGAATGGTGCATGAAAACCTCTTCTTCCTCACAAATGTTCTAGTTGTCATGCGCTTTACAGGCATAAATCCATCACCATCTATTGCTTATCATATTGAGATGCATGTTTTTCTTTTGTCCACTGTGTTCACATTTTAGCCCTACTTTTTGTAATGTTGTTGTGCTGAACGTGACAATTTAAAGATCGAAGCCTTTGAAGTATTAACCATATTCTGCCATACACTTCAAAAGACAACTGCAAAGAGTGGAGAAACTTAACCTCAGAGAAAGCAGCCTGCTATTTGTAGAACTCAGCTCCTGTAAGTCTTCAAAGAAAGATTGTCTCTGAAGACAATGTAGCAGGCAAACAATTTTTAGCATTCCATCAGCCTATAAAAACTTCAAAAGAAAAGAGGCAAGCAGATTGGTTTGCCTCTTTGAAAACAATGCTTTGCATGCCATAGTGTTTCTTCAATATAATTTTGACTTTGCTGGAACATTGCTTTGAGTTTTCCTTAGCAGACCTTCTTTGAAAGGTGGGAATTTCTAAAGCACAGGCTTCAGTTGTGAGTCATTACTATTGTTTCCTCTAAATTTTCTCACCAGCTCATCCTGCATCATTTCCCTTGTTCTCATGAATGAGCAATAGTAATGGAAACAAATCTATTGATAAAAGACTGAGAAAACTATCGCAATAGATTTTCACATGTCCTGTCAACAAAGTAGACATTTAATATTAGTTGCTAAAATTTTGGATTGTAAGCAGAAATTAAGAAGTTTGTTTCCTTGTTTGATATAAGCTTATTTAAACATTGCGAAGTGACCTCATAGCAGCAGATAAAATGCACCCATCTTGTGCAACACTGTTTTATGACCCATTACAATAAAAAGGAAAAAGAATATGATTTTATCTTAAAATAATATGACATTTACACAAAGTGAATGCACCTTCAAGGCTTCATTTCCCCATTGTATATCTGTATTTCAGCACGGGAGGAAAAAAAACATCCTTACATACCATGAAATCTTAACTCCCTTCAAGATTTATGGATACTGGTCTGTATGTGCATTTTAGGTCATTTGACCCCATCTGTTGTGTAACAGAGTGTAACACTGGGATAAATGAAGGAGACTGAAGCAGAGCTCAGTTTCCTTTCTATAATTCATTACATACAGTCTTTGCCTTGTGGACCCTTCATGTGCTTTGCCCATGGAGGTCTCTGATGCCAGTGGAATTTCTGAGCATGACACTTGTGCTATATCCTCACATCGAGCTCTGCCAAATCCTGCTTTCTTACTGTTTCAGTGATCCTCTTAAAAGTTTTCTTATCAAACTTCCAGACCAACCTCAACAAACAAATGAACAGCAGTAACAAAATGGCCTTACATACTTTAACAAGCCACAAGTGCTGGACACAGTGTTCCTCAGCTACTAAGAGCAGCAGTTGCCAATATCTTTCAATTTGCCTTTTCATGAAGGAACACTATAACGTCAGCTCTTCATAGGCACCTAGTGTAATTTCTATTTCATGCTGACAGTCTTCAAACACAACTGACCAGAAGCATCACTAGCACTTGTCTGTTTTCAGGATCTTAAATACACAGTTTTTAGGGAACAGCGCTGAGATGGGATTAACTCTCCTCTTGTTTGCTGCACTTCTACCTACAAAAACTGTCTTAAGAGGCCGATTTCTCCAGACGTTGAAAACTAGCTTTGACACTAACTTCCTGGAGCTCTATGTAGGAGTGCCATCTAGCGATGCCCTGCAAGGGTGTTTTCTGATGAGAACAAATTCTCAACCACTTTTTAAAATAAATTTTGCTCAGTATATTAGTAGAGGGTGTTAATAGAAGATTATTTGAATCATTAACGTAACTTAATAACATGGAAAATTTTATTACTTGATCCATTTTAGAACATTTTCCACTGTGTGATTATGTTTTTGTGTTTAGTTCTTTATAGTCCCATTGGTATGCTGCAATATTAATAATGAAAAATACCTTTATATCAGTGGAAAGCAGGAGCTGGTATATTCGCTATTTGGACTGCATAGCTGTAGATCATGCTGATAGTGCTCTATACAGCTGTAGGCATTTCTACACATACTCCATTTAAAAGGGAACATACTGATGCATCTCTTCATATGCCATCACCTTGATCAATACCAGATACTCTTAAAATAATAAACATAAGACCTGAGAGGCTGTGGATCAGCACCACTGCTGAGTCATAGCCTTGCTCCCAGGCAGAAGCCAGCCCCATTCTGCCACCAGGCCCAATGCAAGTCAGGCAGCAATTCTGTGCTGCACAGGTGATGGGGCAGAGGCTGCCCAGAGAGGCCATTGAGTCTGCTCCTGGGAGGCTCTGCAGGAAAACGGGGGTGGGACAAGATGGCTTCCAGAGGTCCCAAAAATGTCAACTGTGATTCTGTGAGGCATAGTTTTAAGAAGACACCGACTGCTTCTCTTTGCATGACTGAAGAGGAGCTACATAATTCATTCAGAGCAAAACTGTGTGTTTTCTGTACGTTCTTCCCCACCACTTACTGGATGCTAGAGGAGCATCTGCTCTCAAGCCAATACGTCTCAGATGGATAAATTGTGTAAGGTTTCCTTCCATGTCTGGGACATTCTCAGGAGGTCATCCTATATCATATTTTATCTGAGCTTAATTCTAATGCTGCACTTTCAAAGGACTTCACAAACACTGTTCATCCCTACTCATAGCAGAGCTACTCTTTGTCTTTGATCAAAAACTCTTTCTTGTGGTTGTGCTTGAGAAATAAAAGCTCAGCTCTCTAGAATAAGTACAACTGTGGCCAATATGCATAGTCCTCCCTCTTTCAGTCAAACATACATTCAATGTAATATTTTCTTAGGCCAATTATTTTGGTCCTTTTTTTTTTTTTTTTAAAGTTGCTGAAGTTGGGTAGAGTACAGATAAAAGTGGTGATTTATTTCTAATATAGCGAGAACTGCAAATGAAGCAGTTCTCATTTCATGCTGAATTCATCCTGATGCTTTTAAACAAGACCACTTTGACTCTCACTGCTGCACCATTCACAACTGACTTGGCTTTTTTCTTTAAGGGGAGCAGCTGTTCCCACTTAGCATAGGTAGACCCTCAGCACACAGAACTTTACCTTAAGCAGCAGGGTCACTATGGTTTACAGTATAAAAATACCACCCCGCTTCAAAAAGGACAGTTATTTGTGCTCAACCATACAAATATTTAGGAAAAAACAAACAAAAACCATTTTTTGTTTCTTCTAGGAAATATTTAACAGGCGGTTAAAATACATTGAAAATTGTCTATTTGCAAGAACAGGGGACTGTCAGAAGAGCAAGATGAATGATGTTTTCCTGTCTTGTCAACTTTGAACTGTGTAGGTAGAGGGTTGCTGTACAGAGTGACAAATCTGGCTTTTATTCACAATTAGATTTCAAGGTGTTCACGAGGTAGTGGAACCAGTGCCCCTCTCTATGAAAGGCTGCTAGAAAAGCCAGCAATAATATCCCAGTTTATTTTTTTTCCCCTAAACCCCAGGCATGGGCTTTAACTGTAGAGATTCTGTCATTTAATAACAAATGAAACAGATCACCTTCACCACCATTATTAAACTCTCTCACAACTAACAAGAAAGAAGCTGCACACTACTGCTATGAGCTTCAATTGAAAATGAAAGCTTTTTATATCCTTCAGTGAATATGGGCACTTTTTAAGCTCAGATGTTTTGTGAAGTGAATCCCTGACACCTGCTGGTAATTACGTAAACTGGATTGCTGAATCAAGCCATCTTCAGGTCAGTTATCAGATTACGGGAGATGCTTTAGAAGACAAATTATTCAAATAAGACAACATTTAAATTATTATAGTCATGACATAATGTGGTTTCAAAACTGAACTGATCCTGTGATTTCATGAAACAACTGTAAAACATCATGTCTTGGTAAAATATAATTTAGAAACTGGTTTTGTGCTTGAAGGAGCCAGTAGCCAGAAAACAGGAGGAAGAGGAAGAATATACACATGAAAAATCATGGTATAGAGTTGCTTTGCCAGTGTTCCTGATTTCTTAAGGGTTTTTTTTTTTTTTTTACTCATTAGTTATGCATTTCTAAACAGTAAATAGGATGAGGTTGTTTATTTACATAAAAGGAAATTGATTGAAAGGAAATTGAAAAATAAACCTGTTGGAGAAAATATTAAAATCTAAGATATAGAAAGTGTTTGTAAAGATGTCATTTTCAATTCTAAATCTAAGTGGCACCATATTCTTGAAGCAGCACAGACTTCTGATTTTAGACTTTTCAACCAAGCATAAAAAAACATCCTTTCCTTTCATGCAAAATTGACATTACCCTTCCCTAGAGCTATTTAGTAAATATAGAATGAAAATGATTACGGACTTTGCATAGTGGCATAGGTCCAAGATAGTTTCTAGATCTGAGATACTTATATTTTTATTCTGACAGAAAGGAGGCAGTTCTGGATGTCAGAACCATTGACTACTATGCCCCTTTTCCAAGAGACAGGGCAGTTTCACTTGAAGCTGCTCAGAACCGTTATCCCGTCTGCCTTCATGGACTCCTATCATAAGCAATGCACTTCTTAGATCCATCACCAATAGTGAAACAGCACAATCATGAAAGGTGTAAGATATTTAATGGACTTATTTGTGTGAATTCCTGCCCGTAGCAAACAAACTGCTTTGGTGACGTACGATAAAAATCATACAGAACAAACTCTCCCAACACTTTCAGCTTGAGAGCAGAAAGTTCCCTTTGAAAAATATTTATTGGCAACAAACACTTGAACACCTTTCAAAAGCAGTATTTGTAACACTTCCTACTCAGTCCAGGCCGATTATCTCACTAAGTTATTCAAGAGAAATACAGTTTCTGATCTGTACTTCAGATTATGCAGATACAATTCCTCGTATACTTAATTGCATGGACTTATGCAACAAGATACCTACAGGCAACAAGACTAAATTAAATACAATAAAAAAGCCTTGCAGTAACTGCAATAAATATCACAATCCTACTGAGCAATAAATTATCAATTTATCATAAAGTATCAGAAAGGCTATAAAAACAGGCAGAGCCATCTTTAAGCCATTCATTTAATCAGTCATTCAAGACATTAGTACTTAGATTTCTAATAAAGATTAATTGGATACGATGGGGCAAATTAAGGATAAATGCTCAATCACAAGTACTTCATAAAACAACTTACTTTTGTTATCTGATATTACATTCTGTTTTCACATGCGTATACAATTTTCAAATCTAGAAAGCAATAAAAAAAAGAATACTAAAAGCGTTCCCTTGGCAAGAATTCTTCCACCTATCCTTCCCCCCTAGCTATCTAAAAACTAAAAAATAACAGTGCTTTGGTTAGAGACTCATTTCTCAGATTATTTTCTCGGAGTCTATAACTATAGCTACCAGCTGTATGTCCCTAACATTGTATGTAATAATTACGACTATAATCCTGAAGCATTCTACAAAGTCATACCAGGTATAGATATCTGAAGAATTTGTAGCATCATTAAGGTTGGAAAGATCACTAAGATCATTTAGTCCAACCATCAGCTCATGCCTGTGACAGCTCTAGACCAGTGCCATATCTACACTTTCCTTGAACATCTCCAGGGATGGTGACTCCACCACCTCCCTGGGCAGCCTGTTCCAAAAATGATGTTAGTGGAATAGTTGTCTACACTCAGGCAACTAAGCCAACTAAACTTTGAAAGCCTATATCAGTTTCAGGCAACTGTTCTCTTGCCTTTCATGATGGCCTGCCATTTTGAAACAGAGCTACCTGAAATCCCTACTGTGTGAACATGAATTCATGACCTGGTGGACTGATTCAGGCCAACAGGGATAGCTTCATTTACATTTATCAGATTGCATAAACACCAACTTGTAACGACAAAGTCTTTTTCACCTCATCACCTAGCTGCATAAACCAGTCATTGCCCAACCTTCACGACAAGGAGGACACAGCTTCAACTGACCTTCTATCTCTGCACTCCCATGTTTTTCGCTATGTTGATTCCAAAAACAAATTTTAAAAAAGCAGTATTTAAGGAGAGATGGGAGGTGAGAGACAAAGACACTGAGCCTCCTGTCTTTCCCAATTAGGAGAGCCAAATAATAAAAAAAAAAGCCTAAACCACTGATTGATCACCTGGGGAAAGGACTAGGTCAGCCCTGGGAGCACAGGTGAAGGCAACTCCTAGACCCCATTTAAGGGCTGATTGCCACCAGGGAAGGATCTGTTTCTGGAGATCCCTCCTTTGTGGAGTTTTTCCCTGTGAACCTAGATCATTGGATATGGGTGAGCATTGTTTTCCTGTTCATCTCTTTTGCCATTCCACCACACTAACCTTTCCAACTGAAACAAGCAACCACAACAAATCTCATCACTGCCAGTTCCCACTCACAGTCTAGTTTCATCTTAACCTTCCATTACCATCTTAGGCAAAAGAAAGCTCTTACAAAAAGGATTAAGAATTTTGTTACTAGATCATTAAATATCAGAAATGATAAAAAAAAAGATAAAAAAAACTCCAAACAGCATCGGAGTTTGAAGTACAACAACAAAAAGATTCTAACTACCCTCTCAGGTAAATAAAAGTAAATTAAGAATAATTATTACTGGATACTAATTCTGTGTAAGGGGAATATCCCTATCACACTACATTATGAGGAAAAGACTCCACCACCTCCCTGGGCAGCCCATTCCAGTGCCTACGGGCAAGAATATGCAGGGGAGTAGAAGTTTAAATAGAAATTTTAAAGTTACTTTCCTTTCATGCTTATAGTACTTTCCATTTCATGCTGTATACTCTGATCTGTAAGTGGAAACCCAAACTGCTTTAAGAGTGCATTTTTTTTTTTTTGGTCCTTTGACAAGAACTCCCATTTCCAGCACTTCAATAAACTGCTATCTGAAACGCATTAGAAGTGTTTTTAGTTCAGATGTCCTACAAAATGTTTTCAAGACCCTTCCCATGAAACAAATCAGTTGCTAAGGAATACATCTTCTGTACACATCACAACACAAAACAGCATTAGTAAGTGGCACATCTAAGAGAGCAACCAGCTGCTAGCTACACTGGTTTTTATAAGGTGCATCAGGAGAGACAAGATGAGCTACATACCATTTATTTCCGTGAGTGTTTTTTTTTTTCCCCACAAGAAAATACAGCAGTAATTTTACTTTTTGAAAGATTTTAAAGGGATCAGGTAACAAATTTACCTCCCTGGATGAAGAAGAGAACAGAAGATCCTGTTCCTCTCTGCAGCTGAGAAGTAATTACAGAACCATTTAAGTACTCATCTAGGGTGACCTTTCCCTCAGGATAAATCCAATTTCCTCCCTCCAAAGGAGGAAAGAAGAACTTAAACATAAACTCAGGAACAGTGGTTTCTTCTTCATGCCCCTGAAGCACTTACTTTGATTTCCTATCAAAGCATGGAAAAAAAATAGGATGCATTACAGAATGCTGATTACATTAACCTGTGGAAAACAGCACAGGCTCAGAGAAGTGAAACTCACATGAGCATGCAGGGGAGAAATAAAAAAATGTGCTACTTTCAGTACAAAAACAACTTTCTCTGAAAGGTGTAATAGAACACATTTCAGATCACTTTTCCCC
Organism: Gallus gallus; assembly: GCF_016699485.2. Classification (NCBI taxonomy): domain Eukaryota; kingdom Metazoa; phylum Chordata; class Aves; order Galliformes; family Phasianidae; genus Gallus; species Gallus gallus. Next base: position 43,978,778 of record NC_052535.1, on the reverse strand, counting down.
ATATGAAAGATCATCTGTAGTTCCTCTGAGGAAGGCGTGAGACCATGCTTCCGGCTCCACCCCAGTTAGGAGTCACCCTTTAACCAGGGCACGCTGTTTGCACTGTGTTATCCCCAGTTCTAACCTTCTCTCCTTTGTATGTCACATTGATACTCAAAACACTATTTTCTGAAGAAATTACCTACGTAGTAATCACATGCCAGTAGTATCTTAATGCCAGCAGGTGCAAGTAGCTAGCTTGTTAATTGCAGCAACATAGCTTTCACAGTGTAACATTGAAGGTAAAGTCACAGAAGCACACATCCAACCTCTCTGCTGGATTTTCAGGTTTACAGTGGATAGGATCCAGGCTCATCCAGCCACGAACTGAAGCCGCTCCAAACTGACAGTGCCACAGCCATCCTGGGGCCCACTTTCACAACACTGCCACCAAGCAACTGTATTTGTACCCCAAATAAACAATACCATATGACCTTTATATGTCAGAGGGACACATCTCCTCTTAGTTGCTTTTGGTATTATTCCCCCTTGGTGGTGAGGTATTACACACAGAGAAGAGGAAAGTGACCTAATTAGTACACTTTAGTGGTTAAAGATGAAATGTCTCTTTCTATTTTGTTACCTTCCTGAGGATGGACATTACATCTTTCAGAATAAAATCAATGCAATAGAACAGCAGATTATGAAGAATTCTCTCTCCTATGGGATGTTTCTCATTACTTGCAGCTATCCCACCACAGATCAGTTTACTGTTAAAAGACAACCTACAAGCAGTTTTAAATACACACAGCTTACACATAAATTGCAAAAGCTACAACCATTTTGAATTAAGTCTTCCAACTTATTTCTTCCAACTTGTTTAGAACATTAAGCAAATCAGTCAACAGCAAGTTTTCTACCTTCTTTGCATTCATCCTTTTCATCATCCATTGGTTTTCCTTTATTTTGCTTCTTTTGCTTTCAATGTTTTCCACCTCCTCTTTTAAAGTTTGTCACACCACCCCTCTCAACATTTTCTTCTATTATTTCTCACAATTTAAAAAAGAAATAATAGAGAAGTCCTTCACTTCAATCTCTGCTTGCTCTTTTTGAAAACTCCCAGCACATTCAAAAGATTCAGTATTTCACAGCGTATTAATTTCCACCATACTTTGAATACATACTTTGATAACTACATCAGAAAAGCAATAACAGCACATACTCCCTCTCCTATACATGCAGTAAGCAAGAAATACCATTTGATTGATGTTCTGCACACAAAGAAGCAAAATTGTTTCTGACAGATTCTTGGAAATAGCAGGCAAAGTTATTCACGAGTAAACCAATAGCTTTGTATAAAAGGAAAAGCTGAACTCACCCAACTGGCGAAGAGGCTCTCTGGCTATACAGCACTGCTTCTCACAAAAGAGCTGAGGACCAAGAGGTGCTCCCCTCTTCCGTGGCTTGCTCTTATGTGAGCCCAGGGTCGCTCTGCACTGGGCCCACCCCTTCTGGTCACCTGTGGAGCACAGGTGCAAACAATTTGCCTGTGCTCCCTCAGCCAGCCACAGCCCTTCACCAGGTGCTTAATCACCAACTCAAGCCACAAGTTCCCCTACAACTGGCATAAAGCATTCTTATTGCCAAGAGATAATCCCAACACTGTGGATTTTTTCCGTTCTGCTTTTATAGTTACAATCATTTGTGCCTGTAGCTGAGAAAGGGAAGAGCAGAACATGTAACCACAACGGTTCTTGTAGAGGTGCTGAAACTGCTACTCACTTTCCTGGTTGTGTAAGGAAAACTTACAGACACGCTTATATTAATACCAGCTGATGCACCTGCCCTGAATTCCTGTTCCTAGTGGAGATCATTCTTAGATGTTCTCACAGGCTGTTCTGCAGAACACCTTCTCATTCCTTGTGATAAAGGGCGTCTCAATACTGTAGTTGTTCCAGACCCCTCTGAAACCAGGGACTGTTTTCCTTGTTGAGCAGATAGCAAATGAAAATAAAATGGCCATTCTTTAATGAAAGCTTCTACTTTCCTCATGGACTTGGACACGTTGAAAGATTTCTTTTTACTGTTCTAAGTAGGTGCATTATCTGTATTATAAGCAATTATTAGAATGCTTTATAATACAGAATTGCAGATATGCCACACATCAGTGACATTCAAAAGGAGATCTATGGGATGACTACAGTGGATTATGAGTGGCTGCTAGCAGTATTAGAAAGGATCAGTTACCTTGCTGCAACACACTAAGCATGCATTCAGCAAAAATACAATTACACAGAATAGCCCTTTCTTTCAGGTACTCACAGAAATTTCATTTAGATCTGAGTTCTGCATTTGCATCCTACACACATTAAATAACTCACAGAGTACCTTAAAAAAAAACAAACCAGTAAGACCAGTTTCTGGTGTAAAAATGTTTATTTAAAAGAAAGGTAGATCTATACCCAGATGGCCAAAAAAAGAAAATGAATGAAAAAAAAAAAACCACAAAAAACTGTTCCCCCACCCTCCCAACACCAGAAAACAGTACTCCACAATTTACCTTTCCTTTAGGTTTCAGTTTCAAGGTTTTATTTAAAAAAATTCAATTTTTCTTTTTTCCATGATGTTGAACCTGAGGAAATTAAGTACCTTTCACGGGAATGTTGTGTGGGATGTGTGAAGAAACCGCAATAAAATTTATTCACAATATACAAGTATAAAAATATGTTGCTTCGGTATTATAATTTAATAACTTTTTGTTGTTTCATAGGTATCTGGGAAAGGTACAGACATATGTCCTGATCCTGTCACAAGAGGTAGAAGGCCGGCATTTGGTACAACATTCCAGGAGAGCGTCAAAGTGACATTCCTGTTTCCCCTGCAAAAACATGAAAGAAAAATCAGCATAAGTACTGAAATTAACCAATTTCCCTAACAAATACTAACATTAACTAATGTGAGATAAGAATAATTTTCCTGATCCAGAAAATAAAGAGATTTTATGTAGCTACTTCATGAAATATTCCCTGTTTTACAGGTAAGAATTTATTTTTTAATCATTCTACTCTTTTGGAACTGAGTGCAGCACAGAGCCAATTCTGTACAATAAGGACATTAGAAGCATCACGTTGGGGTACATGTACAAAGACACAACAGACTGATGGAATACATATACCTTATAGCAACACAAATGCATGTAAAATGAGAAGCATGCAAATAAATCAAGATGTCAGGGCTAAAAAAAAAAACCCACACAACCAACAAAGTGATTTACTTACTTGAGACCATTTCCATCATCAAAGAAAAAGTACTTTGACTTCATGTCTTTTAAGAACAGCCTTGGATTATCTCCTCTCAAAATGATCTTGTCCCAAAGAACCACTTGGTTCAGAGCCTAAAAATACAATTATAATTAAATTAGCAAGATCACTTCTCAGAGCGTGCCTAGTCACTGAAATTACAAGGCATATCCACTAAAAACCTGAAGTACATGTTTGTAACACACATAACCCAGTTTAATAAAAATAATTCCTTACACCAGGAAAACTGATACTACAATGCACTGAAGTGTGGCACAATACATGGAGCAACAGAGAACAGCTCAGTGCAACACCACAAACACTACCTTAACAAGTCAGATGATTTCAAAGACTTTGAAAGTATGATAGGTGTTCCTTTGGAATTGGAAAAGTTGTTTTAAAGAGAAGAATTTAGATTTTCTTTCAAACAAAAGACAAATTGAGCTGCATTGCTCAGGTATTTAAATTTTTTCCAACTTTAATGGGGGGGGGGGGAATTTGATATTTCATTTACAAGCATAATTCCAAGAGTTGTATGAGCACATCAAAAGGGTGGATCCCAAAATCTTAAGTATTTGAAACTGTATACTGCTCTAAGTAGAGATGTAGTAACAATGACATGCAGTTAAAATCTCATACAGTACGATACAGCACAATCTAGCCAGAGTAGTTGGCTAAAGTGAGAACTGCAGATATATGTATAAACAAAACTATGAAACAAGGCAAAAGATGAAACAAGACAATTAATTCCCAGTCTCTAATAGAGAAATCTAAAAATTGTTCTTATGCAACTACAGTATCCATAGCATCTGTAAAATAACATTTTTAAAAAAATCTAGAAATAGTTTTATGTAGCAAGTGGGAAAAAAAAGCCTTCACAATATCCTTGCTGATATCAGCAAACCTATTAGTAATGCAATCAATGAACAGAAAACTCACGACACCTGGCCAAACCGAAGGCCACTACATCCCATCTCTAACAGCAATAAATTGTAGAAAGTTAGGGGAAAGTACATGCAGTTAAACTGTCAAGAAAATAACCATTAAAGCCAGTGAATGTGGTCCAAGTTAGCAGGAAACTTTGTTGCCTTAACTCTTCCCAGAAGAATTTCAAAGTGTTAAAAATCAATGCAGTACAAAATGGGTAATTACTTCAACTATCTCTTTCATACTTACATTGTTTTTTGTTGAATATTCTGCAGACAAATATAGAAACAATTGTTTAACATTCCAGTCAAATATACTCTGCAGATGTATGCACATTAAGGAAAAGGTTACCATATTGTAAACTTCTTTTATTTTCACTAGATTTATCCAGACTATGATGATTACACTAAGTTTCTTACATTTCATTATACCTTATTTTATTTATAGGTCAGAGCTTTTCCAAAAGTTCCAGCATATTCTTTAATCACTTTCAAGCTACAGATTTCATAAAGCAGATTAAAAAAATAACAGCTATTTCAAGCAATGATTTAGGAGTTCTATGCTTGACATTACAAGTCAGTAACTGTGGTCTATTGCTAGTCAGTCTATTATAAAATCTTAAACATAAAGCAAGACAATTCTTCAGCAACTCTCTAAAACTATCATTTGCACTATCAAAGAACACTAGCATTCAAATGTGGATGATAGAAATAATATATAATACCAAACTTACAGAGTGCAGAGAGTTCAAAGAGCCTATAATACCTGCATTAGAAAAGTCAGTAGACTATAGATCTGTCATACTGGAAGGGACACCTGGAATTATCAAATTTAATTATCTAACTTCTACAAAGAGCATCAGCTTATTCAACTTACAGAACTCTGCCCATAATTACTGACCAATGGTAAAATACTGATAATTGCCATTTGAGACAATCAGTATAATAAAGCTTTTATTTTAAATGTTTGCTGTTCATTTAGCAATGAAATGCACTGTGATTGCTAAGGAAAATATCTCATTAATAACAATAAAGATTAAGGGCGATGTTCTATTCCTCCAGCCTACAAGACTGTCATCCTTTTTATTCTATTCTTCTCTATCTTGAAACATAAGTGAAATAGAACAGATTTTGATGCTGGTTGGAAAATCTATCTTGTCCCACTCATCCCAAGTCTGAATCACATTTTTAAGACTCAAGTTCAAAAGCAAAGGAAAGAAAGAATTAAATAATCACAGCTGTTATTACAAGAATAGGTGACTAAAATATTCAGGTAAAATAGCTCCAGATAACTCGAAACCACGAAGCTAAGAAATCCCACAAAAAAGATTTCCAGAATAATTCCTAAAGCCAGCCATTGATTAAGTACAGCCAAGAGAGCTTTTTTGAGTCTAGGGGAAGGAGAGGGGAATACTCATCTTCTAACAGTCATTGTATTTAATTCTCATTGGGACTAACAAATCACATCCATTAGTTGAGAGCCAATGCATTGATATCTTTTTACAGATTTTATCCAAAGAAACCTGTCAGACAGTTATATTTTACAACTCAACACACTGAGTGAGATTTGTTTACATCAAGCATCAAAGATCAAGTCAAAATTTTCTTAAACAAATTTAAAACTGCTAGTATTAAAAAAAAAATCTTAATAGAACATGGAGTCTTTAACATGAGAACATCTCCTCCAGAGGTCCTGCCCTGCCCTCTCCCCATACACAATTCAATTAGTCTATTCAGAAGCATTCTAGTTTCTGGTTTTAAAAATATGAGCATTTCAGAGTTACAAAATAGACTCAGGAGTTTATTTCTCCTGCTTTCAGCTGCAACCTTCTCGTTCTCGTGCAAGAAATGCAGGCAAAAACCCAGTTCACCTGTTTATCCAGCTTTTACATCCACTCAAGGAATGTATTTGATTCACTTAGTCGTATCAATCTCCTCTGAAGCACAGAGGAAACCTGTGTCTTGTCTAACACAGTGACAAAAAACAGCTGACAGGGAAAAATCTCAGGAATTTCAGCTCAGTTGCAAAGCAAAGCTTTGTGTAATCACGTGAGTTAAAACATGCTACCTTATATTCAGTACTGATTTCTGCAGAAAAATAGGATTTTTGTGTCTTAATCCCAAGAACGATTTCCTTTCATCGACACAGCTAAGAACATCCACAACTCACCCCCCCCCCTTCTCAATAAAAAAAAAAAACACAAACAGGAATGATAAAAAGAGAAACACACCAAAAAAAAGCTGAATAGTTATCAGCAATAAGTAAGAGGGCAAAAACAAATAGAGTAGATTTTGCAGTACCTTGTATGCTTCCCAATAAACTGAATGGTACTAAATGTTAGAGATTTGATAGTTCAGCATCTAAGAAAGTAAACAAATACCACTTCTTTTTAAAGGACAGATACTTGTACACAGCTATTATGCAGCTGTAATTTTAAAAATCTCACCATAGAATAAGCTTCAAAGTTGCATCAGAGTCCCTAGATTCAGTATGACAGTCTAAACACTGCATTATATAAACCCTGCAACTAGTTTACACCTCAAAACACAAATATCACCTTCACTTAACACTAATACTGTCCTGGCAATAAAAGGCACTTCTCTTAGATCAGATGCACTGCATTTCTCTACAGAGCTTTATTTTAAGAGCAGGCATAAAAAAAAAAAACAGAGGAAACAGCTCACCCAGCGCCATTTACAGAACAACTATTCCATGTTCTATTTTCATGCCCTAGATACGCAAAATACAATTTTCCACTGCTTGAAACTTAGATTTTAAGACAAATTTCTGTCTTTTTTCAAGTATCAAGATTATAAGTTAACAAAAATAAACATCGAGATCTTATTTCAAAATGTTCTCAAACCATTCTTTCCCATTAAGGATATCTGCAGTAATGTCAAACGTGACGAACGCCAGATCACTTCTTTCTCTAGGTCCAGTGAAGTCTTCTACATTTCTTCTAAGATAAAACAAAACACAAGATTATCTTCTCTTTATTCCTCTCTCACACCTTACACAAGTTATTATACTTACTGCATACTTTCCCCATGCGTTCCCTGTACTTCCTTACAAAAGCATTTGGCTGAAGTAGAACCACTTTATACAATAAAGCCTGCCTTCCAGAAGGTTTAGAGCCTCAGTTTTAAATGGTGGGTTTTACCCCCACAGAAGTCTATGTAAATTACACAAAAAGCCTGTAATTATTTTCCAGTTAAAAGGAATTTGCAGTTCTCTGTTACCTATCCCCATCCCCAAGTACGTAAAGCTGACTGGAAGGCTGGCTCTGTAGCTGAGAATCATTTTATATATTTACTGACTACACTAGAAAGCCTCTAGTGCTCAGCCTCATACAAGACACTCCAACCATTCTGATTAACTGTCATTAATTTTGCAGTTTAAACAGCTTCGAGAATTTCTCCTTGGCACGTTCAGTCATTAAGGAGCAGGAGTAGGAAAACCCTTCCTTCTACATAGTGAAAATCATACACAAGTTTTGGAAGACTTTGCTACAAATCCACTTTTTGAGAAATTAGCTGACATTGCCAGAGTAAACTGTGTTAAAAAAAAAATAGAAACTGGAAAATAACAAAGGTATTTATATGCTCACTGTTAAAACTTACCAGCCTACCAAACTTATTGCTACAAGCTTACGCTGCAGCAGAAAGTAAGCTGGCAATGAACCATGAGCCCTAATTCCTCACGTAACAAAGACCTTGGGAATTAGGAACTTACCAGTTACAGTTATTCTGCTGTTAAAATTAGCCTGTTAAAATGTAATTTCATATAAACTAAATTCAGTAATCTCAGAGGAAAAAAGTATCAACCAGTGAAAAACACATTCTTGGATACAGTAATTAAGAAAAACACCACTCAAACTTACCAACTTAAGACTTGTTAAGAACTACCATTCCTACACCAACATCTTTTTAAGTAATAACTACTGTCAAGCACTTGACACAATTTCCAAATACCTGTCAATCTACTGGGGCAATGGGCATGAAGCTGGGGGCCTGTGGAACTTATTAGAAGTTCAACAGCAACAGCTAAGGTATAATGCCTCTTCTTTCATAAATAGCAGATTCATGCACCACTGAAGGGACAGGCAGCACACATTTCATCTAGGCCAGGCATTAGCATGAAGTTCATGCTGTGAAGCTCAGGAGAATTCTCTACATTTCTCCTTGTGCCAGTTTTAAGTTTTTTGTTTGTTTGTTTGGCAACCCTCCACCCAGTATACACACAGGGCTTGTTAGCTAGAGGTGTTAAAGCAATCCAAAAGGTGACTGCAGCTCCCACTCTATGTGGGATCATTATGCCTTCCAAAGGCTGCTGCCAGCCATCCACATGCCTTGGGGTGGCCCTGCAACTCTGAGAGCTGCTTTAACTCATTGACCAGGCCCAAAACAAGTCCAGTAAGGAGGAACAAAAAAATAATAAGACACATTTTTGACTCAAAGGTAAGTTAAAGCAGATCAGAACCGCATGCACTGAGTGCCATTCTCAGGTGTAACGCTGGTAAAGAACCACGCCACCAGGAGCAGGAGTCGGGGCCTTGTGTTCTTTGTGGCAGGCACTTGGCTGCTGGTGGAACCGCAGCCCTCCATGCTGGGCACAGTGAACTCGGTGCAAGCTTCCTGTGACAAACTCTCAAGAAGAAGAAAAAAAAAAAAAGCCAAAACCCCGAAAAAAAAGGGTTACGTCAGCCCGCTGCGTGCGGTGGGCATGGGGCTTTCCGCAGGGTTCGCAGGAAGACAAAATATGCAAGCTGGTCTAAGGAGAACGCGTTACCGGTTCATTCAGATCTACTTCGGTCACGGCACGGCTGGAGTCGGAAAGGACCGTGACGACCGCCCAGCTGCAGCCCCCGGCGGCGGGCTGGCCGACACCCACCCGACCACGCTGCCAGGGTCCTATCCAACCTGCCCTCGGGCAGCCCCAAGGCACGGAGCCTCCGAGCGCACACCGGCACAAGCCGCCGCCGCCGCCGCTCTGCGGCACAGCCGCCCGCCGCTGTGGGGCACGCCCCGGCCCCCGGCCCTCCCGGAACCCCGCCCGGCGGGGCGGGAGGCGGCGAAGCGCCGTCGTGGGGCTCCCTCATTGGCCCCGCCGGGGGAAGCGGAGCCCCCCGTGGCCGCGGCCGCTTCAGCCGCCGGGCGGAAAACAGGGACTAAGAAGGAAGAGTAGAGCGGAAGGGCCCGCCCGCGGGGTCCCGGTGCCGGGCGTTACCCGGCCCGGCCCGGCCCGCCCCGCCGCCCGACCCCCACTCACAGCGTGACCCGGGACACGGCGATGCTGACGGGCACGCTGCGCTCCTTGAAGGCGGTGGTGATGAAGCAGCCGAAGGTGAGCGCCGCCATCACGCTCAGCGAGAAGGCGAAGAGCGAGTTGGCCCGGGACAGCACCGTGTTCATCTCCCCCCCCGCTCTGCCCGCCGTGCGGGCTCCCGGGCTGCAGCCGCTGCTCGGGGCGGGGTAGGGGAGCGGCTCCGCCGGTCCTGAGCCGCGACAGAGGCGGGCGGCAGCGGTACCGTTCCTTGGGCCGCAGAGGAAGGGGCGCGCGGCCGGCAGGGAGAGGCGCGGCCCCGCCGAGAGCACGCCCTGCGCCTGCACTGCGCCTGCGCGCGGGGCCGCCGCGCTTCCCTCGGGCGCCGGCAGCGGGTTGGCGTAGGGCCTTCCTCCGCCTCTCGGTCAGCGTCGCGTGTCGGAGGGAAGGATGCCGAAAGAAAAGCCCCGCCCGCTTGGTGTGGCTGTGGGTGGGATTTTTGTGTGTGTTTGCTTTCTGTGTTGAGATGACGTCCTGACAGCTTGTCTGCCTGGCTCGGGAGGGCCGACAGCGCTCAGGCACGGTCGCCTGCAGCTTGAGCTGCGTGTGATGGGGGCGGTCCCGTTTTGTTACCTGTACGCTCAGCGTGTACATCATCATGTCATTGCAATGCTTTTCTTCACCGAAGGACTCTGTGATCCCACACCATTTGCAGCACAAGGCTGTCCTTTGCCCTAGTGAGTAGGTTGGCGTTTCACTGCGGGTTGGCGCCAGCACGTGGGGTTTATGCAGCACGGTGGTTCGTTCGCCATCATTGCAGACCCCTCCTCAGGGCCCATTCCTGCCCCATGGACCCGGGGCGTTGCGAGTCGCAGGAGAGGGACAGTGTATACCGTTTTCTCTTCATATCCTTCTAAAACATTGTACAATAAGCCTGAGTGATAAATGCTTTTGTTTTTATAGAGTCTGTCCAATGGTATTGGCGTGTTTAACTGTGTTATGTATGCTAGGCCTGATTAATACCAATTCCTCAGGGTGGACAACAGGTGTCAGCAGTGGTTCAGTTATATTTAACTTCCCAACGTGACTATTCCAGAGTAATGAATGCTAGGAGTTGGCACAGGAGCTAACATGCAGGGGTCTGAAAAAGTAGAAGGCCTCATGACACGTGAAGGGATGGTGGGAAGAAGGAACAAACTGTCAGGCCATTCTGAAATGGGAATATTGAAGTGCTGTTTCTTTCCTTCCCCTGTAACTCAGTCAGGTCTGAGATTCAAGGAAGAAAACAGATCTTTCCAGATGAAGGTAGGGAAGAGAAGAAGATTAGGATAGTACTAATTCTCTGTTCATACACAGCTTAAATACAGTGATCGACAGATTTGTACTAATGTATTAATCATGTGCTCTTCTTGTGTAGTATCAGCACTTCAGCAGGATTGATCCCAGTGAGCAGCTCATGCTGATGGTGGTCTTCTGAGAGAGAACAGCTTCGAACTTTGGGTGAGATGATCTACTTCGATGCTCAGCTTTGTGAGTTGTTCCTTTAAGTATCTGTATAAACAATGTGGCAAGTGTTGATATTGAACATCAACAAAGATTGCAGTAAGTACTTTTTCTGCTGAAGTCAGGATGGTTCTAATGCACTGTGCTTTGGGTGTGCTTAGGTAGATCTTTCACACTGACTGACAATTTTGGGTGTATGCTTTGCAAACTCCAAGTGAAGAGGGAGAGCTCACTTTGCTTCAGCTCGGGTAGTAGAACCTTCAGATTCTTCAGTTCTTAAGTTTCTAATCGGTCATACAAATGAAAGCTTAAGTGTCTATGGCATCTTTGGCACCTAGGCAGTTAAATGAAAGCTTTATAGATAATTTATTTTGGTTTAAGGCCATGCATATGCTTCCTAAATTTTACCATAGATGTCTAAATCCTTTATTAAATTTTTCTCCTGTTGATTCTTGAAGTGGTAGCTCTTCAACAGGCAACAGGAACACACAGAGGCAATTGGATATGCAGATGAAAATTAAAATACATTTTGTCAAATATTACAGTAAATGTGGCCACGAGCTGCTTGGGTAATCTTTGTCACTGTTGCAACAGCCCCCTTTCAGTTAGCACTTCTGGCTTGGCCAGTTTTACAACTGGTGTGGGCAGACCCACAGACCCACACCCACAGTGGCCAAAAGTAGTTGTGTTTCTGGACTTCTTCAAAGAGTTTTTGTTTCTAACCTTCTTTTCACGTCCATTTTTCTCATTATGGACTCACAAATTATGGAGAATACTATGGTAGCTAAACATAAACTTTCACTTGCATCTATATTCCCGTTCCTAATGCTTCAGCAAGAAAATGTCAGGGAACTTAAAATGAGTGAGCTTGATGCTTTATTGAACAGTGTTTCATTGAACTGCGTAAGTATGTTGTATCGGAGATCAGACCAGATAGACTCAGCTCCAAAACCAGCTGTTTGTTTTGGCACCCAGGGTAGCTCATTTATGGCTCTTAGCAGACCTGCTATCACCCATTCTATGACATAAAAAGCCATGTAAGATAAAGTCCTCTCATGCGTCACTGTTTTAGCTGAAGCTTTCCCTGTGCAGTGTGCTTTGCATTCTGTGGTGTGAAGCATGTGTGCTACTGATCCACCTCACCCTACTTTTACCTCATTCTCTAAGTCATTCACAAGGTCTTCATCACAAAGTATTTTTACATCTCTTGTAAAAGCACCTAGTGGAGACTGTCATGCCTCAGCTTGAGGAAAAGAATGTTTTGCCAGCTCTGTCATGATGATATCATTTAACTGATACCAATTTTAGTAGATGGAAAAACCTTTCTGATATCATCACTAGCCACGAGAGTCAGGGTATAGTGACTCCTGGATATCTGCTTGCTGTATAATCTTTTTACTCTCAGCACTTCCAAGTCATGAAATTGTCTTAGCAGTTTCATTATATTAAGACAGGCACCAGAAATATGCTTTAGACACACACACACACAAAGAGAGATAAATTAAGCCACTTCTACTTGGTATAGAATAAATCCTGGCCAAATAAATAAATAAATAAATAAATAAAAATGAAGAAAGAGTATAAAGATAAAAGAAAGAGATGATTTCACTCCTTTTAGAAGAAATTTATAATAAAGAATCAGTTAAAAGGTTAAAGCAAAATTAAAAGATAGGCCGTAAGATAGAAAAAAAACCTAGTAATTATGAAAGGATTTCAAATTGGTGACAAGAAACATTCATAACTCAATTCACAAACTATTTCAGTCAAGTTTTTGACTTTTGAATAATCAACACTTATTATCTTGACGACATAATATGAAGCACTTACACATAAATAAATAAATAATAATTTTCTACAGATCTGAGATAGCTTATTAACTCCAGGGAATATTAATTCATACAGCTGAGGTTTGTATAGTGTAACCTATAGCAGAGGGGCCTTAGTTACAGGTGCAAATACAGTCATTTGAAAACTGTCCTCTGAAACAAAATTTCCATTGGTCCTATTTTTCAGATATATATTAACTCTTATTTGTGATGAAAAATAAATCTTCATATCATGGGTCTTCTGGAATTTGAATGTTGCTGGCTTGTTTATTTATTTTTAGAGATAGCTATTTAATATGTCATTGTGCTGTTAGTACAGAAAAGATTGACTGTAAAAACTGCAAAATACCAGACTAAATTATGTGAATTCAGATTACTGAGCTGTCTACTAGAGAAACAGCAAAGTTAGTTCTGTCAAGGCAGCTCAAATATCAAAAGTGTATTAAAGCATATGAGCTGTAGTACCACATACTTTTGGAAGAAGGTGAAATAGTTGCGGAAGAAGCAAGCTGTGAAGTTATATAGATGTTTTTTTGGGACCCAACAAAGATACTGTGAATAAGGGAATGATGTACAAAATGAGGAGACTCTTCAAAGGTTAATCAATACAGCTATATCACTAAATCCAGCTGTCAAAAATTACAGCTGAACTTCTTTATTAATAGGCAGTTTGTACATGAGTTTGACATTATTGTTCACTACTCTTCAACGGGAGATTGCTATCTCTGTAGCAGAATGGGTGATAAAGTGTGCAAGTGTAATAAGGTGTTCAGTGTAATGTCCAGTAGGTTAGTTTACTGAGAAGTTAAAATTAAATTGCCAGATTTTGAACTGAAGTGGCTAAATGCCAATATACATTCCTTCCTGCTAATTTCCAGGAAGGGAGAGAGAGGGGCAAGAACTTAGAGTGGAGGAATGGAATGAGCAGCTGGAAATGCTAACTTTTAAAATTTCTACAGGGCAAGACTTTTATCTGTCAACAGTCTGTGTGTGTCTGCTGTCTGACATGTTTCTGGTTTTAGTAATGTCTCCAAGTAGATACATGACTTCTATTGGAATCTTCTGCTGTAGTACCCTTAATAATTCAGTTGTCCAAATGGACTGAAATAAATATGGTAGGACAAATGTGAAACATTTCTTAGCAGAATTCAGATTGAATTTATTTGTAAGCAGGTCAGTTATACATGCTTCACTTCCGTAGTGTAGGTATCAGCTTTACTGTCAGTGAGTAGATGGAGTGATTAAGCAGATCAAACGTGCTCATAGGATAATTATAGAATTACAGATTATCCTGAGTTGGAATGGACCCACGGGGATAATGGAGTCCAATCCCTGGCTCCACACAGCACCACCCAAAATTCAAACCCTATGTCTGAGTGCATTGTCCAAATGCTCCTTAAACTCTGGCTGCTCAGCGCTGTGCCCACTGCCCTCAGGGGCCTGTTCCATGCCGTCACCATGTAGAAGAACATTTTTCTGACACACAACCTGATCCTTCAGAGTTCCTTTCCATTCCCTTGGGTCCTGTCACTGTCATCAGAGAGCAGAGACCAGCAACTGCCCCTTTGCTCACCTCGTGAAGAAGCCATAGGCTACCATGATGCTTCCCCTCTGTCTTCTCTTTGGGCTGATCAAGCCAAGGGACCTTAACTATCTCTCATGTGTCTTGCCCTATAGGTCCAACAGCATCTTTGTAGCTGTCCTTTGGACAGTCTCTAATAGTTTCATTTTCTCCTTATATTGTGGTGCCCAAAATAACTTTGCTGATAGCAGAGATTGTTTGATATTAGACTTATAGTTGGAGTGGAATCTATCACCATTGTGACAAGCAGCTCTACACGGGTGTGTAACAAAATGATATGGCTTTAAAATTTCTGTGTATTCTTTCAAAGGATTGAGAGAGTTAGAAAACTGGAATTTCATAATCATTTACATATCTGAATTACTTCTTGTGGTTTTAAATATGTTATGCGAAGAGCATCTGGAATGTCAAAAGGTACTGATTGATGTTTAAATCCTGGGACGGTAATTCCATCCTCTGTAAATCCAGGTCTGCATGTCTGTATGTCAGAACTATTTTCCGAAGACCAAACACCAGAATAAAATCAATTTAAATTCATTAAAGTTTAGCAATAGATTAAATAAAATTTTCATGATGTTACAAATGCAAAGTTGTATCATTCCTGTGGTTCAATACTGGAAGAGACTGATCTATATAGAATTTAAATTCTATCGGAGCTCTGACTTTTAATACAGTCGGAGGAGTAAAAATATGCACCAGAAGGCATGGATTTGGAGTTTCTTGAGCAATTCAAGAACTGGTCAAAATAATGTTCCGTAGCAAAATATAGAGAGAAACTGGATAGCTAACAAAACTGAAGGCAAGTCTTGGTGCATCAAAGCTTTTTAAATGAACTGTCTTTCATAGTCTTATGAGAGGGGGAATGGTGTCTAAATACAAAGCCCTGGAGTGGAATGAATGTCAGAAATCAGAGCATGTCTGCTGAGAGAAGGAGGGGAGTATGTTTTATGGTGCTTATTTTGATTTCCTCTCATGCATAAAATGTCATTGCATTGCATTATTTGGGCAAGAAAGAGACTAGCAGAAACTACTGTAACAGTAAAATTCTTAAAGAAGTGTAACTTTGGCTATCAGTTACAACATTGCACTGCATTGTTTGCGTAGATTCTTGATAGACTTGACCTTAAGGCTTTTGAGGATGAAAACAAGATGTGAAAAAAGATGTAGGCCTTTAACTTGTTTATTTTACATTATTTGTTTATTGTTGCATTTGCTTCAGTTGGCAACACAATTCTTAGATTTTTGTTTGGAGCATCAAGCTTTGTCAGAAGTCGAATAAATTTGTAGAATTTTTAGGATAGCCAACAGGTAGCAGCGAAAAAGCAGGACCAAAGGTTTTGTTCTTCCACTTTTTTTTTCATTCCTCCAAAACAGTAGCACTACATCTGTACCATCTCTTCCTATTTTACAAAGACGAGTGGTGTCTGGGTTGTTCTGCTCGGCTTGAGTTCCTGTTTGGACCCAGCAGCTGTTTCATGCCCTCCAATTTCTGAACTCCTAACTATCAGAGGAACATGGTTTGCTTGTTTTCCTGTGCTTAAGCTGCAAGATGTCACTTATTAAGGATACAGCTCAAAAGGACATTTAGTGTTTTTAAGTTTTATTGATTGTGTGTATTGTCTGTTGTGGCGTGGTAAACCCTTTAAATATTAGAGTAATTTTACATGCTGTCCCTTTTGGAACCATTAGATGAATTATCATTCAGTATTTCATTTTATTAATGTTATTCAAATTTTGCATTAAAAGAAAAATTATGTCCCTAATTAGTTTTTACTATTCACCTATTGTTTTCACTCTGAGTGTTATGTTTACAGCAATGAAGTCATCTGCAGAATACTGCTACTGAGTGGTCCTATTAAGCCCATTTTTGAAGTGACAGAGTGAGGCAGAAACTAATTTCTTTCTCAAATGTCAAAATTATTGAGGAAATCAGAATGTGCAGATTGAGTCCATGCTGTTTTAAGTGCTTTCATATTTTTATAGTGTTGCATATCTCTCTTTGGAAGCTATCACTGTTCTGCACTGCTGCAGATCAGACTCCAGTTGCTTCACATTGCCGTGCATTACAAAATTTGGAACATTTACCATTGCCATTTTTTTTTAATGTTCAGACACACTGACAGTCACATCAATTGTCAATTCCTTTTTTTATTTACTTAGACTTATACTTTCTGATTTCAGTTCCAACATCTGTAGCTTTTCTTTTCTATTTTCCCAGTCTTGCTCTCGATTATTTTGTGTTCAAGTCTCATTCTTCACATTGTTGATTCTTCCAAAATACCATATGAGCATTAACATTTAAACCATCATTCTGTTTTCAGGTCTGTTTTCACGTGAGAGAGCTATAGGGCTAGAAAGAAAAAGTAGAAATATTACTAGGAGAGTAATTTTGCCAGCTTCTTCCTATGTGTGAACTGAGATTCTCAAAACTCATAATTCATTTCTTTAGCATACTGTTTATAGCCATGGAGAGAAAATTAGAAGAGTAGAGAAGACAAGCTTTGATAGAGGAATAATCCTGCTTTTTCTTTTCCTTTTTGCTGTTTCTAAATGCAGATTTACAGGTCAATGAGAATTTTTTGAGAAATCACTTATAAATATTACATGCATCTATAACCTTATTTTTCTAAAGTTACTGATTATTTTTTTGCTCTTTACAGAAAAATTCAACCTGAAGAAGACACCTAACAACTGAGAAATTTCTCTGTTCAGTGATTTATCTACTGCAGTTAAAAGAAGCATGAAAACAGTATTGTAAGTGGATGATTAACTCTGAATGCTGCTGTTAACTCTGTTATTTATAGTAATTGCTATTTGGATTTTTGCCTCTACAAAGAAAGGCTCTTCTCTTTTGTTATTTAACAGAACATGGGAGAGGTCCAGATGAGAAAGAACACGTATTAGATTAAACACTATGCAGTCAGGTTAAAAAAAAAGAAAGAAAGGAAGGGGGATAATTGATTCTTCCTTATTCTGCATGGCAAATTTGCAAAAAAAAGGTATTTCAGGTGGTTTGGGAATTGTGAGAAATATGGAAGAAGTAGGAATATGGAAGACAAATGAAATTCGTATGCTAAATATGTTATTAAGGGAAATATCATTTCTGCTAATGCTTAAAACGGAAATTGGCAGTGCTTACTCAGAACATAATGCCTATTTATCCTTATGGAAAACATGACACCTCAATTCAGTGTCAGATAACAATGTGCCAAATATAAAAAAGGATTTTCATTTGGCATTTTAAGTACTCACTTCTACTTCTAACTATGGTACAAGGAGAGCAGTTCCTATTCTAGCTGGATGAGAAAATGTCTATAAACAAAATTTAGGAGAAAATTGATACTTTTTTCTTTTCACAGACAAATACAGTTTTTCCACTGTAATCTACTTTGTTACTGCCTTTTGTAGTTACTGTTTTCTACTCAGTTGGTTCTTTTCCCCCAAGAATAACGACTGAATGTCTGCTTCTCTCGAGATAAGCACAATTTAGATCCTGTCTGTTAATAAATCATGATTTTTTTTTTCTAAGCATATTTTCTTTTATTTATCATTGTCTTATCTTCATTTATAAATGTTTATTTGAGTGTAATTTTCAGAACATATTAGTTCTTACTATAATAAATCACTCCTGGAGCCAGGTGATAAGAGGGTTTTTATTTTGCCACTTTTTCTTTATAAATATGTTTTTGTATCATATCTGCTATGCTATTCATTGAAGTCAGGGGGATCTTTGGATGCAGTGACATTTGGATCATACACATGGACAGTTGCCAACATTCTAAAATGTTTTGTTTGGACAACCATACATGAGAATCCAGAGAAGAAGAGAAAGGGTGTTTTAGTTTAAGATTACTATGGGTAGAATGTTTAAAATTATAAGTAAATATACTATTTCTTTTTTAATTAAAATGAAGTGTAATGGAATTAGAACAGGATCCTAACTTATGCTGCCACAATCCTTTATTTTAGGGAGAGAGCTTACTGAGGAATCTAGTTCTGTCCTGTGGCTCTTCAGTTTGTGTCACATTGTGACACCAGCACTTACTCATTACTCACTAGTGGAACAATTTGTGTGCAACTTCTGATAACTGTGAGTAATAAGCTTCTGGTATATAAGCTAATTAACTCATAAAGAATCTGAGGAACTTCGAGTCCCTTCTCTAAAACTGGCCAAGAAATAAAGCCTGTTACGTCATTGGTTTAAAATAATACAAAACTGCAGAATGAAATGTGTATCACAGGCATTAAAAATGTTCCATGCCATATATTTAATGGTGCCTTTATGGGTTAATTCTACATGTATTGTGATCATATTTATAAAAATATATTGGTGTTGGATTCCAATCATCTGCTCCGAATGCCATTTTTGTATAATGCTAAAAGGCATGTATACTAGCTATTTTCACCCAGCCTGAACAAAGTAACAAGAGGTGGTCTATTTTAAATCTATGTTTCTTTATTAGAGTATATTTCAAATATTTCAGGATGTGGTTCTGTTTTTGTATGAAAGATACTGACTTAAAATGAATATATGTAAAAGAGCAGTTGTACTTAAGCAGGATAACTTACTTTAGTGAGAACTGATTTATTTACCTGAGTTAGTGTTTTAGAATGTGAAACTGTAGTTTAAAATAGTATTGTTTGGCAGAGTCTTATAAAACGTGTATAAATAGGATAAATAAACAAATTAGAAATGCATAATTTGGAATGAAACATTCCTTATAGGAGGAACAAGTACAATCCAGGATCTTGGAACCTCTCTCTGTTATATTCTGACCCACTTGCTATTGCCAGGCTAGCAGGAGTGGTAGTGAACTCAATACTATGTACAGTATAAATAATCCTCATATTTTGAGCAGCAAGCATCATGACCAGCTGATATTTTCTTTCCTCAGGACCAGTTGTTCCCAAGAGTGCGTGGCTGAAGCCATATGATCTTATCAACACATTTGAGAGCCCTACCCAAACACCGAGAGAGATTTTCGTGCAGCAATGACTGTCATAGAAGAAAGTCGCCCTTTTGCCCAGCAGCTATCCAATGTCTATTTTACTATACTTTCTCTTTTTTGTTTTAAACTCTTTGTGAAGATCAGCCTTGCTATACTTAGTCATTTCTACATTGTAAAAGGGAACCGTAAAGAAGCAGCAAGGATAGCTGCTGAATTTTATGGAGTTCCACAAGGACAAGGTATATTTATATTTACTATCTAATCACTACTGTTTGGGTTTTTTGTTGCTGTGTGTTTTTTGTTTTTATTTTCATTTTTTCAGGCAATTGCTCATCTGCAGGAGATTTTTCTTTAGTTCTCTGTTATTTTTAACAAAAATCTGGAGCAGCATTGTTAAGATTTTTTTTAAGCAAATTATTGTTAGTAATAGTTTTTACAGGAAAACGTTATGTTCAGAATGATACTGAAGTATTATAGTCAGTGTCTTGTTAAGAGAAAGGCCTATGCCTAAGATGGCTGTACACTTTTTTTTTATTCCTAATTGCTTTAAAAATTGATCCCTCTTTAGCCATATGTGGGTGAAATTTTCCACATTTGTATGTTATTATTTTGCAGTACTCCAGTGAAACTAATCCATATATTAATGAGGATTATTTCTTGATTAGGGGTTTCCTGTTATTTATTTGAGATTATATAGCCCTTCTGCTTCCTTTGAATTTGCATCTTGGCAGGTATCAGGAAGCTATACGTTTGTCAAGTTGAGCTTTTGGATGTCTGTGTGACCCCCCCCACATTTTGCTGGGTTGAAAGCTCTTGTAAAATTATTTTTTCTGTTTGCTCATGCAGAATTTTGGCAGAGCTGTGTATTGCTGTTTCCATAAGCTCATCTCTGCTGAGCCAATGCCATTTTCATTTAATTCTTCTTCTGGGTCACAGAACACACAAAACTCTTTTCTTGATTATGCTACCCTATTGCACAACTGAGCCATGCTTTTTCTCAATATAGGGTCCTTGCTGCCTTGCTTGTGTCTTGTGGTTCCTTATGTTCTGAGATGATAGAAACTTTAAGTTAGACAATGTAACAGGAAGGGTTGTCTCATCTCTCTTAGCACATTCACCACTCATCTCTGGATACCATAAAAAACAAGAAATAACCTGAGTTAAATGCAAAGTGGGAAACAGTAGAAATATGCCAGAAACAGCTGCAGATCTGAAGATGTTTTCATTCTTCTATACTGGGACAAAGCGGATATCAGCTTATGTTGCAGGTTTACTTGAGGTGGATTTATATTGTGTCTTCTCTGCATGATTTAGAAAATTCTGGCTCGTGGCTTTTACATCTGAGTACGTTAATCAGAACATTTGAACTATTGCATTACCGTGCATGTGTGCTTTTGTGTTAATAATTGTATAGATGTATGTGTGGGTGTATGCATGTACACGTATTCACTAGAGTGGGATGGCAAGGAATGCCCATCTGTCCCACTGGCAGAAACACTCAGAGGGAACGTGTTAGTCTTTGAAATTGGGAAGAACTTCTTGTTAGAAACTTAAGGCTCACTGTAAGGCGGATCAGTCTGGGAAGACTGACAGAAAATCTGAGTAAGGAAGGAGAAGGACTGGGAGAAAAGTAGAGGGAAAAGAATAAAATGCATCAAGTTGGAAGGCATTTGGTCTTCCCTTATCTTGCAGTCTGCACCTTTGCTTGTGTCTGTAGAAGGGGTCATGATACTGCCTCAGTTCACAGCGTGCTGTGGCACTGGGTTTGTTTATGTTTGTGAAGTACAGTTTGGAGATCCCTCAGTAGAGGCTGTACAGTACCATGTAACAAAAAACCTTCTCAAACGTTTAGGAGATGTTCAATAAGTTATGTGAAGCCACAACTTCTATTAAATGATAAAATTAAATATTGGATATCCACTTAATTAGTAATCCTGTTAATTGTTTTTATTAAGCACTCAGAGAAGCCCCAGCAGGAAACCTTCCCACAAAACAACCACAAAAAAAAAAAAAGCCTATCATTGCCTAATTGAAGTTTATAGTATCTTAAAATTAACTCTCATTAGAGGAAATATTAGTTTTCATTTTCTAGTTTTAACTTGATGACATTATTCTTAAAATCCTGTTAGTGCTGGTATTTTCAGTTTCCTTGTTATACTATAGAATCACTTTTTGCTATTAAAATGATTTGGCTACAGTAGAGTGCTATAGTATTGAAGAAGGAAAGATCCTTTGAAAATGCGTTGGTAGCCACAGGCATTATTGAAGTTTTACCAACCTGAATTCTTGAACTAAAATAAACCTGTCTTTTTTCAAAGCCTGTGTAACTGAGGACATTTTATGTACCGTGTGGTTGTACTTGATGGAACTCCTTTTATCCTACTGAAGGTGTATAGGTCAGTACAGGATTTGAGGCCTATGTAGTCTTGTTGCTACACAGAAGTAGTGAAACAGATTATACTTTCTTCCTTAATAATTCAGAAATATTTTCTCTCTAGTTTGGATAGTCACCAGACTACTGTGTTAAATTTGTCCTTTAAATCTCAGTGCCCATAGTTAATCAGTAATGTGTATTAAATCAGAATTATAATGTATAAGAATTAAATCAGTGTTCAGCATTAGGTAAGTACAGAAATGTGCTTATAAAATCTCTACTGATTATAAGTCAAATAATTTGTTTATAAAGACGAAGTCTGAATAACACTTGTGTAGAGCTAAAAGGCACTTTGAGAGGTAATTTGGACTCTCTAGTACCAAATATACATGGAATGTCTGTCAAGTGTTTGTCTAACCTGTTTCTAAAATGCTCAGTAATAGTGATTTCTACAGTATCTTCATGCAACCAGTGCTGATTTTTACTGTTCTCCTCAGTAGAATGCTTCCCACTCATCCAAAGATCTACCTAAATGTTTATTTCCGTGAATCAAATATATACAATGTAATTAAAGTATTTAGGAATTTTTCTCCAAGTAGGAAGAGCGATCAGTTTAAGGACTATTAGCATGCGTCTTCCCACCTCTGTACTTTTCTGGAGTAAAGAGGACAGGATTTAACTCTGTGCTTCTAATGTTTGTTTTCTAGGCCTGGAATTACCGTGGTTGGACTTGTGCTAGTTCAAATACAGTTCACAGACATTTTTATTGATGTATGGTTTCCCATATTAAATAGAGTGCTCCAGCTGAGACTTTATTAGTGCAACCAGTGAAAATATCAGTTGCATAAATGTGGGACAGTTATGTCATGTGCCATATGTATGATATGCATTACGTATGTATTACTTCCTGGAGTGAAGCTTCTTTTTTTTTTTAGTTAAGTAGTTTTTTTTTTTTCCTCAACAGTATGGTATTATGGATTTAGTCTGTAGCCAACTATAAACCTGATGATATAACAGTGTCATATGCATTTGCTTTTTCCTTTATACTTGCCTTTAGCTAACTTCATGCAGACATTTTCTCCATTGCACTCAAATCTATTTTGAACTGTTTCCCTCTGGGCAGTTGGAGCACCTGCAGTTCAGTGTCATATACTGATTTCAGAAAAAAAACAAATGCAATGTTCTATCATGCACAGTATTAAAACACTGAATAGCACCAAATGCAGGAGATAACTCTGCTGTCTTTTGTATTTGTTTAAAGTGCATTAAAGACTGTCTTAATAAGCTATCCATTTTTTTTTTCAGTGAAGTTGTAGCATTACTACCATAAAATAATTAAATGAAAAAGGAATCCATTCTATTGTAAAGGTTTCATTTACTGGATCACTTTTAACTTTGGCACTGATCTTGTAAACACTTACTCATATACACACACTTGCCCCATTGAATTGAAAGGGACTGATTTGTTATTCAGAAGTAAGTGCTTTGCAGTCAGGGTCTTACAGCCAAGTTATAAATAATTATGATACCTAGCTTTTCTTTTTTATTGTGTTGAAGTGAAGATGTATTTATTCATTATTCTACAAAAATCATTACAGTTGACACATTATTATTTTATGGAGGAAGTCATAGCACATACGTATTTATTCACTCCTAAAGTTCTGTACCCTATAAACTGACCTACACAAATGAACTGACTTGCAGATTAATTTGGGGTATAATTAGCTTCTTAATAGGCTATCTGCAGTGACAGTGACCTGCACAGTAAGATTAGTTCTCTTCCTGTATTTCCAGACCTGTGGAGAGTTAATAACTCAATCTGCAGCTGCTGCTTGATAGAAACTGAAATATCAAAAGCAACCCTTAGCCTATTTCTACTATTCCAACCAGCTGTCCATAGCATGAAAGTACGTATAGAAGAGCTGAGTTGAAGATTCAGCTGATATTTGTATTTCCTATGCATTAAGATGAGGTAGGAGGTCGATACTAGAGATAATTTAATAGAAGTTGGAGTTACAGTTCCCATAAATGCATATTGGGCAAAATATTTTATCAAAATTAAAACTGACACTCAGGAACTATCAGAATGCTTGTAACTGTAAGAAAAAAGTGTTGCAGAGGAACTTTCTTTTGAAAGAATCATTTGGTAGAAGTTAATATATATAGCAAACAACTAGTCATGCACTTACACAGATATGTGGGGTCTGTACAGAAGCTACTTTTGACAACATGAAATGTTTCATTTTTAATATTCTAATTTTAACTATGTCAAACTTTGCAAAAATCTTCATAGAATATCACCTTATGCATAACTGAAAATTAAGTACACTGGGTGAGTTGAGTTAATCTTTTAAGGTCCCTTCCATCCTAAGCCATTCTCTGATTCTCTGATTTTTTATTTTTTATTTTTTTGCAGAAATGGAGATCATAGAATCATAGAATGGTTTGTGTTGGAAGGGACTTTTAAGATCATTTAGTTCCAACCCCCCTGCCTATTTTTTAGGACATCTTTATACTTGAATGAACATAGCAACCTGTCTTTGCTTTATCTACCTTAGCCATGCATGGTAGAAATGACCAGTAGAAATCACCAGTTATTCTTAGTTACCCTAAATGAAGCCATTCATGGCTCACGAGTGCATGCTGCTTAAGACTGGAGCCTCCCATCTTTTGGTATTATGAGACTGGCAAATGTTCTAGGTCTTCCATTCCCCATTCTTTCTTGTACACTGATTACTGCTTGGGCAGACTCAAGAAACCAGGTTCACTGAACACAACTAAAAAGTTGGAAATAATGCTGTGTTACACTGTGAAAGAAAGCTTGAGTACATTTTTAAGTGCAGTGAGTGATTACAGAAGACTTTTCCTATTATTCTGATCTAACAAGTTGCAATTGATAATGTCACTCAGCAACAGTTGTTAGGTAGGGAAGAAAGGCATGAGGCATTTTCTCAACTTGCATTCCACAGAGATCACAGTTCTATTAATAAAAGCCATATAAGACCTCTACTTGCTTCCTGGATACAATAGAGATTCATTTAGTAATGATAGGAATACTGTATGGCATACCTATTCGCCATACCACTCAGTGTAAGGCGCCACATTTAGTATTTGTTTTTCATATGCAGCACGTAAGCTAATGGTGTAAAAATGCTTAAGATAGTGTGAACGTTCTTTTTGAAAAGTTCAGAAGGGAGTTTTTAATGATGGAGCTTGTCACTCCCTCTTACATGTTGAATAACTTTGCCTTATATGAAAAATATCTGCTAAGGAAGAGCCATACTTAAAAATCCATCTCAAGATTCTAGACATTTGCAAAGAATGGAGCAAATCACACTGAGTATCAACAGGATACCAGAACTGTTCTCCCCTGAAGAACCTAAAGGGCATTTTGGTGAGGGCTACATGATGCAATTAGACTGGCATGGAAATTCATGAAGCCAAAGTCCTGACCTATCTGCAGCAGCAAAAACCAAGCACATCTCTTGTAGAGCACTGACTCTTCCCTCACCTTAAAGAAAATCTCTGAGGCTTACAGAAACTTCCAGTGTAGGTATCTGCTGGCGACTGTTTGCATGTTTGCTTTCCTGACAGGAACTGAGATATCTTATTGTATAGATTCCTTTTTATTATTGTACACTGAGACCTCCTGAGAGGACCACAGGTTCTATATTATGACCAATATCATTCATGTGTGCTGTCTCAATATGTGTCTTTTCTGAAGGTGGACACATTAAGTTGTCACAAACATTGATGCTATTCTCATGTTTGATTTGTGTACTCTGATTTAACTCATGGAAATTGCCTTCATCAGTTTATTTATTTTTTCAGTGGAATGAATAACAAGCATTCAAACCACAAACAGTACAAACAAAACATTGTGAACATTGATGTAGCTTACTTAAAACCTGAGTTTTAAAAGTGCATAAGAATAAGACCAGAAGATAATCCTGGAGTAAAGAAAGCATAGAGCAGCCTATCTGCAATCCTTACAGACAACTGTTTAAAAAGTAAAAATAAAAAGTCATTAGGAAGCCCCAGTAATAGATTGAGGCAGACCTACATGTACCTCTTGCAGTCGTCATTTATGCACCTGTGGGGCATATGGTACCAGGGGAATACCAAAATAGCATAGCTCCCTGAAGGTGATGTTCCTTCCCTTGCCAACAGACTTGCTATAGCCAGTGTTCTGCTATTCACACTCTTCTCTTGTAGGAGATGTTCTCAAACATTTGCAATGCAAGCAAACAGCGAGTGAACTTCTGCCAGGGTTTGATGATGATGGCTTTAGGGGAATGCATTACGTGCCTAAGTGCTGAGCTTTATTTGTGATTGCAGCAATGCTGCCTGGCTGGTCATAAATCCATTATGGCATGCTCCATCTGTTGCACTGGTGGTTGTTACTTTTTGCTATGTCTGGAGTCTTTCTGGCAATAGATCTGATCTCTTTCTTTATGGCTGTTGTTCTCTCATTGTACTTGGCTGAAGATTAACTCTGTGGTGATCTGTACCATTCCCATGTGGGCTGTTGGTCTCTTGGCCATGTCTCTTTGTGCACTCTGTCAATATCTGAAGCCCAGGCTTGTTTGGTATCTGATTTGGCTAGCTTAATCAGCACTGTTACTTTGATTTGTTTTAACTTGACCCATGTATTAGAAAATATTCTGAGTTATCACTGCCTGTCTGCATGAAGAGATCTGGCAGGTGCATGGGAAATCCACAAGGCAAGAAATGTAATAAATGGATCAGTGTTCCATGTTGGAACTCTATGATGATGGAGCATTTATAACATCACAATTGTAAGCCTTTTCTAAACCTTCCGTTATGCTTCCAGCATTCAGGCATGTAAGGCCTAACAAGTGGTAACAATCTCAGCAGAAGAGGTAGAACAAATAGTAGCTATCTATACACTGTTGCTATTTTAATAATAATAGCTTGAATTTCAAACTAAGAGATAGTGAAGATGCTGTGTAATGAGCAGGAGTCTGTAGTAGGACTTTTTGGTGTTTTTTTTTTTTTTTTTTAATAGTGTCATAGACAAGTAGCATTTCCTGCTTAAATAATTAATGACCATTTAAGTATTATCTATGTATATGAAGGCATTTGTCAAGATATGGGGTGGACAGAGGACTGTTTGATTATGCCTGGGTAATGCCTACATTTCTGCTTGACTGCTATTTATATCATTGAGTTGGCCACTAATTTGCAAGTACATGCAAGTAAAAAGAGTTTCAGTACAAAACAGTTTGTGAAGCTAGATGGTACATCAGTTGGCTAACTTGGTGAGGGTTGCGTACGCACACAATAATACTGATCTGGGCTGTTTGAAAGTAGTGCAGTTTTGTTCTATTTTCCTTAAGATAAATGAGTTTTATTGGAGTTTAGACTGTATTGCATTGAGCTTCATCATATGTTGAATTTTTTTTTCTTTTGGTTGTTATTTCCATTAAACACTTTTTGTTCATTTGTGCAGTTGCATCTCTGTGGCCTTAAGAACAGCCTTGAAAATAGAGTGAGTTCCCCATGGAAAGGAAGGAACAAAAATGTCTTTCATTTTCATTCCCAGTTGTTAGAACAATTGCCTCCGTAGACTACACTTTCTGTGACAGGATTTCTGGTGGATTTTGGAAATGATTAAGTGTCCTCTGTTAAAAAAAGTAAATCTGAAGAACAGAATCTGAGAACCGAGCCTGAGTAGTTTCAAATACTAATAGTGTTATTACCTAATGAGATAGAGAGGTACTGGTTTTTATTTTGAGGTTCATGTTACACCATGCATGGATGGCTGACTTGAGCAAGACCAGATGGCAATTCCATGTCACAGGTGGAAATGAAATAATGAATTCTTCATTCTTACTACACCTTTTTAACTGTATGTCCATTAGCATCTCAGTTATATTTTAATACATTTCTAGTACATTTATGATGATAATCTAGCTCTCACTTTAAAGAGAAAAACATTAATGGCTCAGCATTGTGGACTGGGAACCATTTTTATGTGCTTGATGGATTTGAATGGTGAATTCTAAGTCTAACCTATGTGAGAGAGACATCACAATGGGAGAGAAAGAAAAGTTCCTTTAAACACAAGAATTCTGTCCAGAATATGAAGAGTTGTATCAAGCGGAATTTAGTGCAAAGCTGAGTCTAGAGTCCTGAATGGATTGCCTGCTTTAAAGCATAAAGAAATAAATATTTTTATATGTTGTGTTTTGATGTCTTCCAGAGTATTCAAAATAAGTTAATGAGCAGCAAGCATCTATGGACTAGAGATACTTTTCCCAGTACTCTTGCCCAGGAGGTGTCAGATTTTTGCTGTAGTCTACCTTCATTGATTTCTGACTGCTGTTTGTGGGAGCAGAATGAGCAGGTGTTGGTGACTCTCTTGGGAGCCTTCCTCTCCCAAGCCAGGGCAGCTGTCATTGTATCTGCTGTCTTCCTTGCTGCTGCATGGTCACACCTGTGTGGATGGTGAGAATAATAATAATGTGGAGGCTGGAATCTGTGGGAAGCAGTAGCATGAACTACTTTTATGTTGTCGGTGCCGCTCCACTGGAAGGACCCAGCTTCATTCTCAGCTGACAGCCTCACCCACAGAAGTCCTACAAAAGCATGCAGGTCTTCTCAGTCCACTCTCAATACCCTCCCTGCAGACCAAGATGCTTTGCTTGATCCTAATCCTTACCACCTTCTCCTGAAAGTCCTGGGATTCCATTCCAAATGGAAAGGAAAAGTAAAACTTGAGTTGAGCCCCCACACCCTGGCAAGTATAGAAATTGTCATCAGTTATTTCATACCTGGAAAATAGTGCTGATATTTTCCTGACAGTCATGTGCATACATGCGCTTAATACAGTTTCTTGTTGATTCATCATATCTTCATGTATTTGTTTTCTTGATGAAGATACTATGAGTTCACAAGTAATCCTAGTATTAAACTTATGCTTATGATGTGCATGGCCTTTTGCAAAATCTCTCTTCCAGCTTTTACTTGCAGAGTCTGATTGCTGGATATATAGAAGTGCTGCACATGTGAGTTATTGTGGGTGATTCAGCTAGATAAAATCTGAAGAAAACCTCTGGGAGAGTGCAGTTTTCTCCTCTCTTGTTAGAATAGAGGTAGCCCACCTACTTTTGTTCTATAAGCAGACAGTTCCAGTAGGGCAGTTCCCATGTGCTGTAATTTCAAGGTGAAAAACTGTGGTTGCTCTTCCTTCATTCTCTTAACCCCCCATCTGTAAATTTGTCTCTGATTTTCTCTTAAAGAGATATGGGGAAACCTAGAAATATATTCCATGAAATATATGTATATTATTCCAGTTAATTATTAATTTGTGTTAAGTACCTGGAAAGAATAGTACTAATAAAACCCAGTAATATTGATTTTCTTTTAAAATTTTACAGATGGCTAATTTTTATATCAGTAAAAGAGGATAGTTAAGAAATACTATAAGGAAAGGAGGCAGGGAGTAAAGGCAGCATGTTAACAGAGAAATCACTGTGCAGGAATTTTATTGTGCTTTGCTTCTTCACGCAGATTTCTATGGTTCTGTCATTCAGTATCCAAATGATACACAAAACAAACAGAAAATTCTACTAGCAGTTAGTTGCTCTTGTTTAGTGACTTAGGCTTCATATAACAAATCTGCAGCCTTTCTTTCATAATGGGTTCAGACTTTCAAATTAACCAATGAAGTAGTCAAGCCAAGTTATGTTTATTATTATTCAGGACGTGTTTCTAGTTGATATCTGTAGGATACCATCTCCCCTGTTTAAGAAAATCAAAACAAAAAACAAAAGTGTTTCATGATTTCATGGATTCTTCTGGATTCCATATTTTCTCTCTTAACTGAAAATTACATATGCAGTAAGAATTATTGTTTTTATCTTTTATTATAAAAATTGCCAGTCTGATAAAAACACATTTAGTCTTCCTGTGTTAGGTTGCTTGTTATTCATGCCACAAAACATTGAATACTTATGCTTTAAGAATCTGTTTCTTTTTTGATTTAATTATTGAAAAAATAACACATTCTTTCCATTTAAATTGTGTAAATAGTTAAGAGTCATGCTGTAGCTAAGCTGATTCTTTCTCTGCTTTAAAAATAGAAAATGCTAGAGCAATCCTTCCCTTCCCCCACTATGTTCTCACTAGTCCAAGCTAGTAAATGTTACTGAATGGATTTCAGTGTTGTAGCCATTCTACAGTAAGTACAAGAAGAGTCTTTGTGAAAAACCGCGAGGAGAAAAAAAGGTATTAGAAATCCATCTGTGAATGTTCGTCAGACCACAGCACCTGCACCAATGACAGACAGGCTTTCCTCGAGAAACAAATAATGACAACAAACACTGCTGTTCAGAGGAGCCAGAATCTCCCCAAAAGACGCCTAGAAAGTATAGGGGAGTGTCCTGCGAAACGAAAATCTAGCTGGGGTATTCTGACCAGCCAAGGTTAGTAAAGCAGCCATTTCAGAAACTGTACTGAAATATGCTAAACTGACCCAATTTATGATATTCTTGCTCTAAACTGTTCTGTGCTTTTTTCTTTCCAGCTGTAATATAAATGCATGTTTACGTTAACGGCACTCTGTTGTCTTGCATGGGTTAACACAAGGGTGTTGAAGCTATTTTTGTTCTTTCTGCACTCTTATCAGCTGATCTAAAATACCTTTTCGTGTTTATCTGCCCTATTTGTTTTATGTGAGTGTTTAAGGCTTGACTTACCCTGACTTTTGCTCTCCTGCCACAAGGTAACTGGATACTGAAGGCTAATTGTTTACAAGGGAGAAACAGAGAATGAAAGGGGGAGGAGTAACTTTATATATAAAAACAGTTTATAGGTAAATGAAACAGGAGACAATGTAAGAATTACAGGTGACAGAATTATTGTGTCCTGTACTGAGGTACTAAGGACAAAGTTATAGCTGTAAGGGTTTGCCCAGGGAAGAATTATGACAAAATTCAATTACTGGGCACAGACATTTTGAGCAATGCAAAACAAACTGTGTTAAAAAAGACTTGCTTTGGACTGCTATTATCTGAACTGTATTTTCCTATTTATTTTCTCATTACAAGTGTGTAAAAGGGATCTTTGAATAATTGTGACAATCTAAAGCCTAACTGGATTTTTTTTTAAAGTGATCATAGTCCTAATTAATATTGACCACATCCTGAGGCTAAGTGAGGCAAAAAAAAAAGGGGGGGGGGGGGGGGAGGGGGGAAGTGATTTTGTTGATATTATGATATCCAATTAAGGTGCTTCAAAAGCGGAGATGTTAAAATAGTCAAGGAAAAAAGAAAGTATTAAAGGCACAGGAGACAGTAAAGAGAAACTTGATTATATTACACACAAAAATAATTATGAATTTACCATTTAAAACATTGACATATGTTAGAAGAATACCTTTTCAGTACTGTCACTTCTAAACTAAGCAATATTCAAGAATTTACAAAACAATTATCATAGCTTCCCAAGTAGCTGTTTGAGTGCAACGGTCCTGTTATAGTTATTGATTGGTTTTAATATGCAGTGTACCATTTACTTTCTTATTGTTCACCATGTGGGTGAAGGTTTCCCAATCTATTGTATCTGATACACGTGAATGATTCATCCAGTTACCAGTTTCCAGAAAAACAAGGACATTCTTCACAAGACTGAAATGAAATTTTAGAGATGTTTTGTCTAAAATGTTGGCTCTAGATGTTCCTTCCTCAGGGTTGGGCTCTTCCCCATTCTTACCAAGAATTAGCCCCAGTTAGCCAAGTTTTGAAAAATTCAGAAGTGCAGCAAAATATGGAAAGCAAAATTTTCTGAAGATACTATCTTAATGTAGTCCAGCTACTTAAAGCCTCTTTGTGACAGACAAACCACGCCTATGTATGTATCGATTGACATCTTGAAGTACCAAGAGACTCCTATTGCAATCCATGCATCTGGTTGAATAACAAATGTATCTAATACCAAATCTGAAGGATACACTTTTCTTTCCTTTTTTGTCTATGGGGCTGTCCAAATCAGACTTTGTTCTCCCCAGAAAGAGAAGGAAGTCGTATATTAGCTCATAAAATACATAAATTGGCAAATGGGCTAGAAGTGATGGGGTAGCAGGGGGCGTATGTCACAATGAGATCTGGCAGAAGTGGAAAAAAAGGTGGAGCCAGGCTATTAAAAGATTTTCAGCCTTAACAGCATGAGGGTCTATAACCAGGCTATTTTAGCAAAATCTCCTGGATGCCAGAAATCCTATTTAGCATATGGTTCCCCAGCTTTGTTAGCCATCAGGATTCTGCCTTTATGGCTAGGGATTATACCACATACTGCATTCCCTCTAGCAGACTGGGAAAATACAGAGAAATCTGAGCACACCTTTGGAAAAATGGCTTTCAGTCTGGACTGAGGCTGAGACTGTGTTTGAGGAGCAAAATTACTCCAGGCAGAAATCCTCCAAAGCCTCAGGTCAGCTCAGATTGTCAGCATTCCTCCCCTGTCAGCTTCTAGGGCAGCCTACTGCAAAACTCTTGGTTTTAGTCTAAGGAAACAATAGCAGTCTTAGAGTGTTACCAGCTGCTCCACACCTTTAAATCAAGCCTGATGTGGGTCTAACAGTATCCAAAGATTACCCTATTAGAGGTTAATGTGGTTTTAGACGTTGGTGCTGTAGCTATGGCACACAGAGTTTGCAAGCTGCTTAGGGCTAGAAAAATATCCAGCCAGCTACTGATCCTCCAAGAAGATGGAAAAAATTGAACTGTGCATGAGTAATGAACAGGGGAGTTGTTGCTGTGCTCTCATGTGACAGGAGAAGGGGCTTGACACGCTTCTTCCTCTGTGTGCAAGGTCTGGCACTGAGCCTGCAGCAACAACTGCTGCTGCTGCTGCCATCGTCAGTACCACTGCCTTCACGTAGCATAACATTGCTTCTGTTGGCACCTTTTTTTTTTTTTTTCAATAGGATTTTGAAACAGTTTAGTGGCTCATGTTTCTTTGACTAAAGCTGGTTGAATTGCAATGCCAAGCACTCAATTAGGA
This sequence comes from Gallus gallus, assembly GCF_016699485.2. NCBI lineage: Eukaryota > Metazoa > Chordata > Aves > Galliformes > Phasianidae > Gallus > Gallus gallus. The sequence goes on along the minus strand of NC_052535.1, from coordinate 43,946,049 downwards.
ATTGTTAAAAGCAGCCTTGCTTGTGCCATGCTGATTTGATCTTCTAATGCATTGTAGCGCAGCACTTGATGACATGGTCACCTGCTGTACTTTTCTATAGAGCTCCTTCTGCGATGTGCAAGATGGATGGTGTTGTGAGAACGTGTTAATTTTATATATGGAAATATATTCTTGTAGATCCCAAAGGTTGGAAAGCATGTAGTTGAATAGTAGGAATCCACAAGAAAAAAGGGCTAACTTCTTTGTGCCCTTTCTCTAAAAGAAAATTCTATTCATTTCTTTGCCACAGCCACTCTATGTTTTAAGAGTAACCATCAAAACTGAAAGTTTCTTGGTGGATCATAGTTATTATCTAAGCCAGTTCAGTCTCTTATAAGCATAATTAAACCAAGCTTTCAGTGCATGCTCCAGTGCCTAAGTACTCTGGAAAAAAATATGCTATCAGATCAGTTTTACAAAATGAGCCTTAAGATTCTGTGTGTTCCTTAGTTATAAAATCACATGAATGGATGATGCTATGAAGATAGATTACATAAGGGTTTCAAAATATTTTTATGAAATATTTTTATGAAAATTCCTTTTTTAATGAAAAAGGAAATACAAAATTACCAAATATTGTAACATATTATAACCAAAATGTGTTAAGGTATCCTATTAAGACATGGAGATATAACTCGTTCATTGAGTGTAGCACCAGAATGGTCAAAATAATGTACATTCATGAAGTGTGTGGAAAGAAATTTTGTTTTGCATGGTTTTCAGGAGTGGGGTACTGCTGGCATTTGGTTCTGGAATTAAATCTCCACAAAGAATATTGGTTTGGATCAGACAACATTTCTCTCCTCTCCTCTCCTCTCCTCTCCTCTCCTCTCCTCTCCTCTCCTCTCCTCTCCTCTCCTCTCCTCTCCTCTCCTCTCCTCTCCTCTCCTCTCCTCTCCTCTCCTCTCCTCTCCTCTCCTCTCCTCTCCTCTCCTCTCCTCTCCTCTCCTCTCCTCTCCTCTCCTCTCCTCTCCTCTCCTCTCCTCTCCTCTCCTCTCCTCTCCTTTTCTGTATGTGTATATTTACATGCTTATGTATGTATACTTACTGTTGTAACACAAAGTCAAATTAAAGCAAAAATGGTTTAAAATATTTAAATGAAAGACTTAAATGGTGTTTGAGCTTTATATTTACTCTCAAATATATTTTAGCCCTAACCTAATTTCTGATCCTTTTGGAATATTTCAAGTGTTGATTGTTGGAATTTCATTTATTAAAAAGAAGTGGCTGCCATTCAGCTGGTCAGACCTAGTCATATTAGTTAAGCGTCACTGATGGAATTCAATAGGTTTTTAGTATCAAATATCAATTAAGTAGTTGACACAGTTCTATTTTACTGGACAGTTTTAATGTAGGTAGTGCTGCAGTAAAAATCTGGTACGACTTAATTACATGTATGAAATGCGAGGATCTCTTATCAACTGGAGCAAAGTGAGTCCATTGATCTTTGTACAGTACTGCTACAGGGTATTTTCAGTGTAGGTATTGATCATATCTGTAGCTGTTGCCACAAACAGAAAGGTAAGAGGGATGAGCTCAATAAATAGTTAATCTTCGTTAGTTTTGCAGAAAAAAAGTATTATCAGCAAGAGTTTCCAAATAGTCTGTGGTTTTCATCTCAGTGATGAACTGTGAGGAAGTTCCTGTTTTCATTTCTTTTTCCTTTTTTTTTTTTTTTTTTCCTATTCTTTTTGCAAAGACTGCGCAAATCTTTAGAAATAAAGGTATAAAATAACTGCAGCTAATGACTTTTACTAAAGTATTGTATTTTATTACTGTCATCGTGTATACAGGCTCACAGGTAGATGTGAAGGCTATAGGAAAGTGAAGAAACTAACATTGATGACTTATAAATGGATCAAAGTCAGAACTTTCCCATTTTTGGGAGGGAACTGAGTCTTTCACTGCTTAGAGTAGTTACCAAAAACCCAGTTTAACAACACAAGAATTATTAAGAACATAATAGACTACAGTGAACTGCTGAAGCAAAAACCCAGTCAAGTAAGTAGATCAAGTAGCATTTATGACATATTCAGATGATTTCTGCTTCTTCCTTTTCTATAGATAAGCAAATAGTAAAATAACTTATGGAATATTTGGCAGCATTTCCCTTAGGTTACTGAGGATACTAAACAATTGCATGAGGTTAAGAAAGGAGGAATTCATTTTGCTGTTCTTGCTCAGCTCACGGTTCTCTTGACTTCACTATCAGTTTCTCTTGAGTTGAAATTCCAGTTAAGCAGTCTTGGAAGGCAAATACGCAGATGCTGACACTTTTCAAAGTTGTTAATTAAAAAAATAAATGTGAAAATAAAAAGAGGCCACTGTCCATTGGTATAAGAAACGAAACTGGCAACTCCATATGCTCATATCTTCAGAGCTGTGTTTACGGCAGGGTGAAAGTTCATATTACAGTCAGCCGCTGATCTCCTTCCAAACATAGCAGGAGTGTATTAAGAACAGACCAAGCTAGTAAGAACGGGTTTATTTAAATTTATTGTTTTTTTTTTTCCAGATTGAAAGAAATGAGTAGGATTTATAATTGCAATTGTTTGGAAGTACCATGGGGAGATGGAGATTTAGGTATAGTATGTTAATTTGTAATATATTTATTTTTAACTTTGCCCATTAATACAATTAGTCTATTTATTCTTTCCTATGAGAGTTTACAAAGTAATGCAGGCTGCCCTTCCTGAATGAATGCCAGAGAATGTGGGACTAGTGTGGCTTGTAAATATAGTTAGAGATGCTTTGTATTCAACATACTCAGCATCTGTCAGAAACTCCTACATTAGTAGGTACTTAATAAATGAACAGTTTTGGAATAGGCTATATTACTAATTTGCTGTCACAGACGGTGCTGAATTAAAACAGGTCATCATTTATATTCTTATTAATGCTTTTTAAATAAGAGACATAGCAAGGTTGTAGAATAGCAGAAGGCAGCAGTCTCGATACAAAATTTATTTTAAAACAACTTTGATGTTTATTAACGCTGCATGTTTATTTTGAACATATTCTTATCCCTGCAGTATTTCACAGTTAATTATTATGTTTACCAATAAATCAGTAGGAATGTGAAAGCTTTTCCCAAGCTTGATTTGCCCAATTTTTTTTCTGCAGTATTTTGCTTAAAGATTTTTATTCTAATAGAGATGGTGCAAGCATTTAGCTTTGAATGGTTTTAGCAGAAGCAGCTAGCTGCTGATGTCTCTGTGTGAGGGCAGGGAGATAAGGTGGGCGTAGATGCAGTACAGACTTCAGAGTGGGATCTGGCATCACTGAATTTTAGATGTCACTTTAATAATTATATTAACAGATGTTCTCTGGAGCATTCTCTGGGGGAAGGAGAAGATGGAATGAAAGGTGGAAACAAAGTTGATTTCACATTCTGTCTGCATCTTTTTTCTGATAGTTCCACATGGACACACAAAAAAAAGTCCAAAGTATATTTATATTTAATGGATGTAAAGAATTAACGATATTTACAATATTACTAGATGTTTTTCTATACAATAGTTAAGTGTCAGCGTTTTTGTTTATTAACGTAAATGAGTAGGCTAAACCACTGAGAAAAAATCTCATCTATGGAGATAGGGAAGAAATTTCACAGGGTGCAGCCGTCATTAATGAATCTTATTTTATTTGAATTAGAACAACCTGAGTGCTGGTTCTATGGTAAATAGCAGTGAAAAACTATCGTTATTTTGTAAAAATCAGGTCAGTATGATTTCTGAGCTCAGTTACTGTTGTACAAAATCCCTTAAAATTCCAAACAATTTGTATATGTTGTTTTTTTTTTTTAGCTTAGTTATTCCCATTAGAAATAAAAACCATAGGGAACAATGTTTGTGAGAATAGACAGAGTGCACATACACACAGAAATTATCAGCTTAGTGCAAATCATTCTGAAAAAAATATTAGAAGAACAGAGAAAGAAATGGTGGAAATGGTGTAGGAAAAAGAGCTGAGTGGGAATCATACTATTTTACAACCATACCTTTTGTATGATTTCAACATGACAGTAATAGAAAAATAAGTCCTAGTCCAAGCCCTAGCATTTGTTCCAGACAGCGAGACAAGAATAAAGTCTCTGTCAGTGTCAGAAAGATTCAGAGAGCTACAGGTGTCACATGAGTAATTGTATTAGCTTCTTTTCATTCCCAGTAACTTCTTCTTACAGGTAGAAGTATCAGTAATTCATAATATGCTTTGAAGATGATTCTTTCTTACACAGTCTCAAAACTTAATTTGCAAAATTAATACAAAAAAATGGGTATCAGCTTTGCCTGTGATCCTATCAGCAGCAAGTCTTCTACAGGAAAGGACAGGTTCTTAAACAGGAAATGCTGGCTGACTGTGGGGCTTGGGTTGGAGATAAGGGTTGAGGATAGCATGAGGTAGAGAGGTCACTATGGGTTTTCTTTTCTTTTCTTTTTGTTCTTTCTTGAGGGTGGTGAGTTCTGACAATAAATACAAGCTTTTGCATTAAGGATAATTACTTATTCTTAGTGCTAATAGCCTATGAAGATGAGAACTTAATGTCCTGTTTCTTCTATAGCAACCTTTTGTACTATGAGTCTCACTGTACTGTACATGTGTAGTAGCTTGCAATTAATCTTGTTGTACATTGATTTCCAAACTGAATTTCATATACTTCAGTTTTATCAGCACTTTTTCAGGCAGGTTTATATTTGTTTTTGGTTTAAATATCAATTTGTTGAAGCCTGTAAACTTACTTGCCAGCTGCTAAAATAAATTGTATGATATTTAAAAATAAATAATGAAAAATAGAGTTGGAAATGTGGTGAGAGATGCATCTTTTGCATCATATTATTGAAATCAACATATAAATATTTTGTTCTCTGTGCTATGTAATCATTTATTATAGATGCTTACAGTTAATAACAGCTTTATCTATAAACAAATTGATTAAAATACAGTCTCTACAGGGGAAGAATTATTTACACAGGACATTTCACTTCATTCTGTGCATTATGTTTCTTGCTTTGCTCTATGCATTCCAAAAGCATTCTTGTTCACATGGTTTACTCAATAAATGTTGTTATTACATAGGTTCTTGGGCAGATCGCTCACCTCTGCATGAGGCAGCCAGTCAAGGACGTCTTCTTTCTCTAAAGACTTTATTGTCGCAGGTGAAGGCTGTGTTCTTAAAATTGCTTAACCTTTTAATGTTACTTAATCTCTCAGCATAGATTATTAATGCAGATTTAGTATGTTTTGCTTTCTTTTTTTTTCACCAGAATTTTTGAGATCAATACACATTTACTAATGTTTGTTACAATAAGATATAAGTTGAAATTTAAAGTATTTTATCTGTATGTTTTAAACTTCATAAAATCAATCTTTACCAAAGCAGTAACTATATGTCCTTCAGTGTTCCCCTCCTGTGTGGTGTGAATCAATATACCATAAAGTCATGGAACATCCTGAATTGGAAGGGACCCACAAGGATCATTTAGTGCAAATGCTCTGCTTCACTCAGAAGATAGCTAGCCAGGAAGATACTTGCTTAGAGGGAAAGCACTGAAAACTTCCAGTTCTCTTTGCATAGTTGTGATAAAAAAAAAAAAAGTTTTGCTAACAGCAAATGGAGAGACTATAAACCATTGTGCGCTAATATTAGTTTTGCCGTATTAGCTCCTACAATAAAGAATGAAATTGATGAATACAATTTTTAGCTTCTAAGTATCAAACAATGCCTACTGCAAAAAAAATCAAGTACTTGATGCTTTTATCAACCCAAGAAGTACTCTCCTTGCTAATATTAATCTGATGTCTCTAGATATTTCAGACCCTAAGTCAGAGAATCTTAGAATCACAGTGCAATTTAAACTCAGAGCCTCGCTGGGTTTTAAAGATTACCAAGCATAAAGATGCCCGAACCACTCTACAGACCTGTTCCAGGGTTTCACCATCCCCACACTCAATTATTATATTTTCCCATATAACTAATTGGATTTCACCACATTCCAACTTGTTTCTGTTGCCTTTTATCCGATTATGGTGCATCTCAGGAGTCAGGCTCCATTGTCTTTATACCCCCTTATACCCTCCTCCAAGATGTAATATTTCTGATTTTTAAAAAAGAAGAGCTGACAACTTTGATTCTGCTATCTATGTTGATTGATGTTTTTTTTATATGCTCACTAAAGATTTACTTATAGCAAGTAGAGTTTTAAGGCTATTTAGACTGTTATGAATTATTCCTTTGAATAGAAAGTAATGTGACCTAACAGCTTTCATATGATCTTCATATGTCATTCATATCTTGTTTAGGGTTACAATGTAGACACACTAACTATTGACCAAGTAACTCCACTTCACGAAGCCTGCCTGGGAGATCATGTGGGATGTGCAAGGATCCTTCTTGAAGCAGGAGCAAATGTAAGAGTGTTTTTGTATATGAAGTCCAATGCTAACTTTGGTTTATCTGGGAAGGATATATTCCTTGATTTATTTATTTTACATTGGTATTTCTCTGTACTCTATTGATGACATTCATTTAATTACAGTAAGCTGCCATCTGAAAGCTAGCAAAGGAAAGTTATGGCTCAAAGAAGCATCAGTATAGAGATGTTAGGTTAAATGAAAAAATGAAACAAGGGCTAATTAAGTGTGTATGTAAGAACACAGATGTGTTCCAAAAAGCAGTCTCTGTCCACTTCAGCTAGTGCAAGGATTCTATAGATACTATATACAAATCTATAAGAACAAACTTTATTTTCGTATCTCAATTTTTGTAGTGCTTTTCATGGTTGGAGTGGGTTTAGAGGATGCATGTAAAGGATAGGTGAGATTCCCCTCTCCAAATACATGTGTTCCTTCCTTTAGCATCATCACAATTTTTGCTTCTCATCATTCTCCCTATTAGCCTTGTCTCATTCCATGAAATACCACTCCAACAGAGAGATTAAAAACACAGAAGGGCAAATAATTCCCACATTTAATATGAAGCTTGCAGTCTGCTAAATCTACAGAGAGAAGGTTCCCATTACTACAATAGGATTCCATTTTTTGTATCAGTGAAAAGAGCCAATTTTCTTTCAATTCTTTTGTTACTTGGATTTTATATATTTTAGGTAAATGCTACAACAATTGATGGAGTGACACCTTTATTTAACGCATGTTCGAGAGGCAGCGCAGCATGCGCTGAGCTCTTGTTAGAATATGGTGCCAAAGCTCAGTGGGAGTCCTGTCTTCCATCACCAACTCATGAAGCAGCCAGCAGAGGTAAGAAATTACATTCTCAACAGACAAGCAGTTGACAAATATCTCAATAATGTAGTGTTAGGAAATGGGTCCCATTTTGTCTGAGCCAACTTACTGAAGTCAACCAACTATTATGCTTTGTACTGACAGGACACAGTGAATGTCTGGAGGTACTGATATCCTGGGGTATAGATGTTGACCAAGACCTTCCTCATTTAGGAACACCTCTATATGTAGCATGTGTGTCACAGCAGATCCATTGTATTCGAAAGCTTCTTTATGCAGGTATGTCATTATTTAAATAAATGTATTGCTAGTTTGTACAATTAAGCATACTGTACTCACCTTTGAAGTAATCTGTGCTCAGTCAACAAAACTAGAACCTTTGCTTGCAGGACTCTTGTAACTTTACTGTGATGCATGTTTTCTTACATCAACTCACTGCATCTTTTTTTTACTTTTTTATTTTTTGGCATAACAAACATATGAGGAGAAAAGGGAGCAAGGCTAAAAAGAATGAGCTTTCAAAATATTCAGCACCTACCTCGGCTTTGTAGATACTCATTTTCTGTAGGAAGAAAGTTAACATTAGCTTTGAGAAAGGTGTTGTTTTTACATTTTTTTATACAGTAACCACTGTGCTTTCAACAGATTTTTTTTTAGCAATGTAGTCCCATTCTTTTGAAATCTTCAGCATACTCTGATAAATCTTTTTACAAAGCATAGAGGCTGAGCTGCAAAGAGAAGCAGTAAGGTAAAAGGTACTTGATCCTAAACCTCGTTTTATTTAGTTAATCAACAAAAACAGAAGTTGGACATTCAGTCTGCGTCAAGCAGCTTAAGTCCAGTGACACTATCTGCATAAAGGATCATTTGCTGAGTTTCAGGTAATGAGATACAGGACTTTGGTTTGAAAGTTATATTTGAATTTATATTTCATAAATTTTATTTCATATATTTCATAAATTGAATTTATATTTGAATAATTACCACTTTGTTATCATTGCACTTCAGTTGTTTTCCTAGTTAATTGCAGCTTATCAAGAACATAAACAAGCAATTAAAATATTTATCTCGAAGTCAGTTTCCTAGTTCATAATTTCTATGATTAAGGAACCTAGGAATATAACTGGCATGTCTTGGGATTCAGATGCTGGCATAGATTAAAAGCAGTAACAGGATATTCTATATTTGTTGTTGTCATAAAGCAGAAAAGTATATGTAAATTGAGAACAGAGGTAGCTACTTACCTCAATCTGAATTTTTTATTTGATCAGTTATTTAGAGTGTATTAGGAGGTAAAAAGCTAACATACAACGAAATAGGCAAGAGAATGGTACTGTGGAACCATTCTTAAAATGTTCATGCTGGTAAAAGTGACCTATTTAGACTCTGAATCAAATTGCTAGGCCTCTGATATTAAAAAGTTCTTTAACTCAAGTGGGAATTTAAAAGGCAAACAGCAGTTACTCAGTGACAAAATTTGGTTCAGAAGCCAATGTTTGGTCTCAAAAGATCAGTATATTTCTCTTAATAAGTTTCTTTTTTAATAGGATGCTCTAGAAGACTGCTGGAGAAATCCTGTTTGAGGGGAAAGGTTAACAGCTTGCTTATAAAAATTCTCCCATACTAGCTATTTTTAACTCTTGTATGAACATTTTTTTATGAATGTAAATGCAGTACTGCAAATTATTCAGTCCATTTTAATTAAAAACTCTATTTTAGCAATTGTTTTTAAAGACTTCAGTCATGAAAGTGCAGTTTACCAGTAGCAATGTTTTTAAACATATATATATATTTTATAATTAGGGCAATTATGATGATGCTCACATTACTTAGTTTGATATTTTTCTTTTTCTTCTTTTTATACAGCATTTTCCTTTAAAATCTTGTTGTGTTTTGTAAGAACATCTAGAATAACTGCATATGATCAAAAGATTTCAGTGATAGGATTAGCTGTATTGGTGTGCAATAAAATCAATAAAGTTAATTCAGTAAATTCACTGTTGCATTCCCAGACAGTGTGGATTTTTACTCAATGACAACTGTAATTAATCTCTTCTTTACATCTCTTTGTGTGCATGCCAGGTGCCAATGTGCAGAAAGGAAAGCATCTGGAAACTCCACTGCATGCTGCTGCCCAGCATTCAAGTACAGAGATTGTAAACTTACTCCTGGAATTTGGGGCAGACATAAATGCCAAAAACACAGATTTTGAGAGGCCTGTTGATTTAGCTGCTCCACGCAGTTTAGTAGAGAGACTGCTGCTCCTCCACGAAGGTAAGCTTTATGTATGTTATTGCAAGTGTATTTTTGTAAACAACCATGCAACAAAAAAACCCCCAACAACTGAATATGTTTACTTTCAGCCAAGTTCCTTTTTATCTATAAAAGTAAGTAGTAATATTTACTCTCAGGCCACAGCCAGTGCACAGCCGAGCAGCATCAGAATTTATTCAAGCTGACAAAACATCTTTTTATGTTTACTAGGTGTTAAACTACAATAAAACTGCATTTTTATTGGCTATATCAGATCTTGCAATAAAGAAACAGGATACTTCAATTTCAGACTAAAAATGTATTTAGTTTTTGCCAACCATCCCAAAATTAAAAAACACATGTGCTTCTAATAATATATATAATTATTATAATATATAATATTGGTAGTTTTTTTTATTGTTTGAAAGTCTTGTCAGACCTCACAAGGTAATGTTATAAACTGTTTCAGTCTATTCCCAGTTATGTATATGAATGTACAAAGAATTTTTAAAATCAAATAATAATGAGTTGTCCGATATGAAATGCTCTATAATAGTATATGATGAAAGACCATACAGTTTTTTACTTTAAATGAAATTTAGAAAACATTGCTTACTTTGTAAGTACCTGAGAAATAGCAATTGATACAAATAGTCTCTTATAACTTTTAAAGGTCTGAGAGAGGGAAGAAATGAATATATCCCAAGGGGATCTGGATTTGTTCAGGCTGTCTTATGTAAGGGTAAAAATAAGCTACAAGACACATAAGCCACAAGACGCAGGTGAAGACACAGGTGGAAAGCAAAGAAGTTACTGTAATAGCTAATAGACAACACTTTAGAGGTGAACTGACACTGTTTCAGTGTTTTCCCTCAAAACAGTCTACTGTTAACAACAACAAAAAAGCAAAAACAAAAACAAAAACAAAAAACAACACCAAAAAAAAACCCAACCAACCCACACTAAAACCAACTGGTTTTGTGAATTGGCTTTCTAGAGGCCATCAAAGGCTAGAGGATTTTTAGAAGCAATAGCAAATATGTCAAAATCTTTTTTTATTGGCATGAAACTCATACTTGTGTAATTAAACTCCCATTTTGTTTTGTTTTTTCTTTTGCAGCCACGCCATCTTCTCTTTGTCAGCTTTGTCGACTACGTATCCGAAATTACATAGGAAGAGCTAGACTGCATCTTGTCCCGCAACTCCAGTTGCCAACAATACTGAAGAATTTCTTACAGTATAGATAACATAATAATTAACCTTTAGAAAGCTGAATAACAAGTCTTCTGTTTGTTGTAAATTTTACCTAAAGAACTGCTGGGCGGAAAATAAAGCCTTTTGCATATTACTTTGAAAAGACACAAATCTTTGACACCTGGTGTTGGTATGTGATCATAATTGGAAGCCATTCAGCAACTGGTACCAAGGTGCTAACAAGGCTGAATTGAATAAGTGTGCTGATACTCTGGGAAATTATTGTATAGTTTTAGCTTAACACTTACTAATTAGCTTTAGTGCTGTTAATTTTATTTGTATTTATACTTTAAAATCTGTTTGGCACATGGGAACTGCAGAGTTTCTTCATTTTTATTTGTTAACTTTGTCCATTTGGAGTCATTATTTTATGTGTTTTTAAATTTCTGTTTGTGTACTGAAAAATACTCGGTGGTAGGTACACTACAAACATTGATTAAAAAAAATAAAAATAAATAGATAGCCATTTTTCTTCCTTTTCTTTATATAGACAATTAATGACAGCGAGAAACTTTCTTTACCCTTCCTCACTGCCTGTGCTGTGAACTGGAGTTTTGTGTTTTGAGCTTTTCTTTTTCTTAGCCTAGTTTACAGATTTTCTAACTTAAAAAGTTACAAATAATTTATAAAGATACAAGTTTACAAATTATAGGGAAATATTCCTCAGAAGCCTTAATGTTGAGATACTTTCTGATGCCTTCTTGTAACAGAGCATTCTTGGAATCTTTTCTTATATTTTCTTAACAGTGCTGTATCATAACTTAGGGACATACTAATTATCTGCCTCAGAGAAAGACGTAAATTATTGCATGGTACCCACAAGGTTTTGAAGGCTACGGCATCATATCATAGAATCATAGAATGGCTGGGGTTGGAAGGGACCACAAAGATCCAACCCCCTGCTGTGGGCATGGTTGCCAGTCACAGGATAAGGTTGCCCGGGGCCCATCCAACCTGGCCTTGAAAGCCTCCAGAGATGGGGCAGCCACAGCCTCCCTGGGCAGCCTGTGCCAGGGCCTCACCACTCTCCGAGTAAATAATTTCTGCCTAACATCTGACTTAAATCTATCCTCTTTTAGTTTAAAGCCATTCCCCCTTGTCCCATCACTATCTATCTAGTCAGTCCCCTTCTACTTGTAAGCCTAATACTCAGTTGCTAATTTATGTCCACCTAATAAAATCAACCTTTCTGACTTCTATCCTTGTTTAAAGGAATCTTAATTTACTTCTGCTCCTTGCAAAAACTCTAGTGAGAGCCTCTTCTGGAGTCCCTCTAATGGAAGATCAGATGCAGGTAGGAGAGACTGTTTAGGATTCCATACTGTGCATAGTCTAAGAATTTAGAGTATGTACTGAACGAGTTAGGTAGAGAAGGGTCCAGATTTGTTTGTTTTGTTGTTTTTTCTTTTTCCCACTCAGAAACTAAGATTTTCTTGTTTTCTGTACGATCCCATTACCATTATTACTTCAAGAAACACAGCAGTGCTGAGCCAACCACTACGCTACTGAACTCACTCTGTGAGATCACCTGGGTTCTTACCTTCAGCTGTGCAGAGTGACTTTCAAACTTGACTTGGGAAAATCTGCGTGAGAAAAAAAGAGGGTGTTGGTTTGGCTTTAGACATTAGAGTCCCTGCTATCTTACATCATCTAGGTGGATTTGCGCTGTCATGCCATTTGCACTGTCTATTCCCACTGATTCCAGCAGTCATCCAAAGAGCAAATAAGATCCTCTTAAGCGGTGCGAGCTACTGGGTACTACTTTCTCCTTAATTCTATGGAGCGGTAGACAAGCAGATTAACCCAGATCCAGCTTGCAGTGGTATTTTTGTGACATGAATCTTGGGTAATACTCACTTTTAAATTTTTAATCTTTTGCTAACAGATAATAATAAGAAAATAGAATCCCTTCAGCAAACCAAGACAGGTTGGATGGGAACAAACAAAACTGGGAGCTCAGGCTGTTGCTGTGGCAGGACTGCGTTGTGGAACAGGCCTTCAGCAGATCAGCCCACTCTCATGCCACGTACCAAAAATACATACTAACCAAACAGACGACATGAGTGTTTGGTAAAGGTCTTCCAAAAAACACAATGCCATGCTTAGTCAGAAATTAAAGAAAACGGGCCTGCTTTTGTTCTCATTGTGTGTTTATACAATGTGGCTCTTGCGGAATGGATGCTCTGAAAGCAGTGCCTCCCATTTATGATGTAGGCGCCCGAGGTCAGAGGCAGATGTTGGTGGTACGGCAGTAGAGGTTGAACTTTCCCACCAATATTCCATGTTGTTGCTGCATGACAGATGGCAGCAGAGGGGCGACCTGACACGAGGTGCGACATGGACATGGCTCAGAAGCGTGACACCGAATTCCTTCATGTGGAAAACATGGCACCCGCTGACATTCATCAACAGAAGGCATTACTTCTGGAGCAACCTACTATTTCTAAAAAGACATATTAATCGCGTAACATCTCCGTTCCGCACTGGAATCCAACTGTGACATCACGCAGGCTCGCCATAAAGCACTGGAAACAAACACAGACGGCACCACGCGGCACCTCACGCACACTCCGCCTCCTGTGTGGGCTGCCCCGCCCATTGCCCACTGCCTCGTGACGGCCCTACCGGGAGGCGGCAAGTGCAGCCTTGTGCGGCTATGGCTCTCCGGCAGCCGGAGCTGCCTCGCCCCGTGCTCCGCTGGCTGCTGAGCCTCGGCCTCTCCGTCAGCCCCCGGAACTACCGCAGGTCCAACATACCGGGCCGGGCCGGGCCGGGCCGGGCGGGAGGGGGAGGCGGTGCCAGCTCCCATCGCGTTGTCTCGACAGGGACTTCTCCAACGGGTACCTGGTGGCGGAGATCCTGTCTCGCCGCTTCCCCGCCCACATCCAGCCCGACGCCTACAGGAACGGCTGCTCGCTGGCCGCCAAGCTGAGCAATTGGTCCCAGCTGCGGCGGGTGAGGGCGCCTCGGAGCGCGGGAGCCCCCCTCAGCGGCCCCCCTCAGCCACGGACCGTGCCCCTTCCCTGATCTTCTAATTTGTAATTGCTTTTTCCCTTCCTGATGCTTCAAGTTTTTAGCAAAGCAAGAGTTCGACATCGCTCAGGAGCTGATAGAGGGAACGATTCACTGTAAGCCCGGAGCAGCAGAGAGCCTTCTGCGACAGCTCTGCGCCGCGCTGACCGGCAGCCGGTGAGTGGGCGATGCCCCCAGGTGGCCCCTCCTGCTCAGCTCCGAGCCTGTCCTGACCTGGCTTGGCAGGTGAAAAATGTGTTTTGAAGTTTGAATCTGGAACGAACGTTTGGGAAGCTCCAGGTCAGCGAACTCACAGCCCTGAGTAACAGCTGCTCCTTCCTGCCATCAGCTCTTCCAGTTGCCTCTCTGCGTATCACTTTACCTGCATATGGGCTTCTCTGTTTCCAATGTGAAAGTAACTATAAGCCTGTAAAAATGAAACAGTACTTAGCCGTTTTTTTACTGTAATTAATTCCTGAACACTATTTATTTATTTTTTTAAAGAACTGAAAGTCTTCAAGACTGGCAGGTTGACTTTACAGACTCCTGTTACCAGACACAGTTACCAGTGGCTGCCAGAGCAACAACTTCCACAGCCATCAAGAGTAACATCAGGTTGACAGAGGTGCTGGTGGAACCCAGTATCTGCATCAATAGACAGAAGGCCATTGCCATCATTAACATGCACATGGGGATGAGGATGCGAGAGAGGGAAGAGAATCCACGTGAGTGTAACAAATAACTTTCAGCATTAATGTTATCAGTAAACATTCCCCTCTATTACTCCTTACTACTGAAAGAAGGCGCCCAGTTCCTTAGCTCTTCTTGGCTGAGGCACTCATCAGAGATGCTGTAACTTGCTCTTTGAAGAAATGCTCTGGACACACAGGGAAAGTAGTGGATGCTGTATACATTGCCTTTAGCACAGACCCACAGTATTCTTAAACTATCAAGACAGAGAGTGAATGGCTAAGTGGTTGATGAGTTGGATGGAAGATGGTCTGGACCGTCAGATTCAAGGGACTCTGATCAAAGGGTTGTTCTACACAGTCCAACTATGGCCAGTTAGAAGTGACCTCCCTCAGCTATAAATTCTTAGGGGTGCTTAGTGTCTTCATTAACAAGGTGGACATGGGGATGGAGGACACTGGGGGTGTCCAATGGGGAGAGGTGACTGACACACTGGAGGTCCCTTCAGGTTCAGAGAGATCTCAGCAGGCTGGAAAAATGATAGGATACAATGCTCAGCAAAGACAAGTTCTGTGCTGCAACAGAGTAACCTACACACTGCTACAAGCTGTGATCAACTGGCTGAAGAGCTTTGCACTGAAAAACTTTTCCTGGTGGACAAGGTGAAGAGTGCCCATACAGCATGGGCAGCCAGGGGCATTGTGGGTTGTCATTATCACAATAATACACCAGCACTTTTGAAGTGATTTTTTAACCTCATTACAGCACTTAAGAGACTGCATCTGGAGTACTCTTGTTTTGAACTACTCAGTACAAATGTACATTACCATAATTGAGGAAGGGCCACCACTGTGGCTAGAGGGCTGGTGCGTAGGATGTATGAGGAGTGGAAAAGAACTGGGTTTCTTCAGCTTTAAGAAAAGGTGAAAGGACAATGCAGAAGCTGATTATTTACTTTCTGCTAATTAGGTTAATTTAACTTATGTGAGTGTTAGGAGTTAGATCAGTTGTCTTTTGTCACTGATACATCAAATGATCTTCAACAGTGAAAGACATTTTTAAAATCAATCAGTGATTATAATTCTGTTCATTTTAATGTTTATTGCCCTTCTCCAAGACACACTATATGACCTTTAAATGTCCCTCAGTCTTGCAGGCACATGTTTTCACATGCATTAACCCCACTGCAACCAGTCTGCATGTTTTTGAGTCTGAAGAGATCATAAGCCTGCCTACTTTGATCTCCTCAGGCTTGAATTTCACTTGAATTTCCTTACATTCAGCTTCATAACCAACGTTAACTAAAGGATGTCCTTTTATGGAGGATACTTTATCTCCAGTAAGAAACATCTCAACCATGCCACCATAGTTTCCAAAATTAAATTGAGTTCTCTGGTTTGTTTTCATTTTGGAGCCTTTTGCTGCACTCCTGTGAGTTTTCTGTATCCTTCTGAAAATGCTGGCAGCAAATTTAAGCCTAACATTCCAGTGTCAATCTCTCCTATGCCACAGACCAAAGCAAAATATCTGAAACTTTTTATGTACCATTACGCATACTAGGAGTATATCGATGGTAGTTGCAGGAGTAAATAAAGCTTAAGCAAAGAGAAATTAGATATCAGACTTCAAGAAGTGTCTTTTAACTTCATTCAGGTCAAATGAAAAATTTGCTCTGGATCATCATCGAGACATAAATAATCAGTTTGGGGCTTCTTTTTGGCTGTTTAGTTTTTTGTTTTCTCCAGTAGAGGACTTTCTTTGCCAAGCAGTGTGTTTAACTGCAGTGACTTAATGATTACAGTCTTGAAATATTTTGAAGTTGTTCGAATGGAGCTTGTGTGGTTTCAAGACATACTGTGCCATCTTAAACATTTTGTTTAATGCTTATTTACGATCTCACACATTAAATAAAAAAATGCTGAAACCATTTCATCTTTTTAAACATCCCAAAAATATCCTGTTTG
This sequence comes from Gallus gallus, assembly GCF_016699485.2. Classification (NCBI taxonomy): domain Eukaryota; kingdom Metazoa; phylum Chordata; class Aves; order Galliformes; family Phasianidae; genus Gallus; species Gallus gallus. The sequence goes on along the minus strand of NC_052535.1, from coordinate 43,929,597 downwards.
AAAAGAAGATACAGTGCACTTTTACCTTACAATATCTTAAATGTTTCCCCTTTTCTTTTGAGGGTGTTATTTTTATACAGCTGCCAGATCATCTGAGTATTTAAGTAAAATAGGGGATAGGGGTAGTAACTGTTTTCAAATAAACTGGAGAAATAAACAACTAACTGATAGATGCTCAACATACTGCTGAAACGAGCAATGTGGCATTTTTGTCTTAAAGGACGGTTTAACATTAAACCATGTTTTGGACAGCGTGTGGTTCACCATTTGAATTGTATCACAGCCTGTATGAATACAGATAGTATCCCAAAGGAGCATCTGTTACCTCATGTAAGTTTGTTTTTTGGATCACGTAGGTGTTAAAAATTTTTACTTTTGCTATACAGGCAACCAAGAGATGTGTTTAAAAACTTTGAAGCTACAACTTCTTACAAAATAGGAGATTTGGAGAGGGTCAGCAGTGTTAAATTGATCTTTTAAGATCAGATTGCTTTGAGTTTTTCCCTAATAATGCAGCACCAGCGGTAATTATTTTAATACTTAAAAATGCTTTCCTTACCTTTCTCAGCGCTTTGATTTAATTTGGGTACATTCACTATGCTGAAATCCTGCTTGGCTCTTCTGGGTACTGATGGCAATAGTCATAAATTGATCTGATTAATTAGCTTTCAGCTTGTTTGTATATATTCTTCCTTTTTTGCCATCAAAAATAGTCTGTGTTGGTTTAAATAATGACACCCTCAAAAATGGTACTGCACTGTCTTTATATGTAGGGCTAAAATGGTTTCTTCACAAGGGAAGATGAGACGCTTCAGAGTTTAACCATAAAAATCTAAACTGAGTTTAAATCTGATTACAACATTTTTTTTTTTAATACTGTCATGATTTTTTCCCACCTATTTGCATATAGATTCATCAGAAACCAGAGAAAAAATATGTTCATTCTAAAGAACTTCAGGGAAAACAGCTGACAGCTCCTCTCCCATGATATTTGGAACCTTCTGAATACTGCTGAAAGAATGAACCAGAGAGATATAGAACTTCTAAATACAAACCCTCTCTCAATCACAATTGTGTTGACTGCATAATCAATAAAGAGAAATCTAAGTTTACCACTAATTAGGCACTAATTCATTCAAAGCTAAATAAATTTAAAAAAAAAACTAGCTAATATCATGTTCTACAATATAGATTTTATTTCTACAGTACTGTAATTTATTTGTTCATATAATATTGCCTAGCATCCATTTCAGCTTCATTTCTTACAAGAGTTGATATGTATCAGTGAAGGTTTCTGACACAGATGGTACTGATACAACATCAGAGTCTACAGAGTGCTAACAACTGTACATGAAGAAAATTAAGATATAAATACACAGTCTTCACAAGTGCCTTTTTTTGCTTTCTTTGTTTTCAGTCATTTTAACCAAGAGCAAAGATTCTGGATTTTCATTCCTACATAATGGTAAAAGCTTCAATTTAAGAAAAAAAGTAATATCTATTCTGAAAAAGGTATCTAAACTTGGTAGTTTAACTTCATTCTTTAGAGAAGGCAGAGAAGGCAAGTACTTTCTTGCATTAGTGCAATGTTAAATTGCTGTAATTCTGGATTTAATAATTTTCACCTGTGAAGAAGTTTAACAACCCAGATTTAAAGTGTCATATCTCATTTTAAAGGCACAATTTATAGCATGACTTTCTTTCCATATCGTCTTGTAACCCACCTAGGAAAGTGTTACGCTTTGAGGATCTCCCATTTGGCTACAGCCTGTGAAGCTTAAACATGTCAGTAATGGTCAGATTCTTTCAACAGAACAAGTTTGATTTTGTATGGATAAAATGACACGAACATCTCAGATATGCTGAGATTTACAGTAATTAGAAAACACTATTAATAGAGCTAAATTTCTTCATTCAAACAGAAATACTCATTATTACAGAAAAATTAAACAGTGACTTGAAGACAAAGGACTCTTAAATATTAATGGAAAATACCTGTATTTGACTAGCTGTGCTGGATAACGAAGAACATTCCTTTCCGCCACCACATGGGGTTAAAACTGCAGTAGAGAAAACGCAAACATTTTATTCACAATGACTTATTTTATTTCAACAATGAAACAATAATTAACCCTCCCTCTCTAGTTTGAAGAGGGAGTAAAATCTGCCTAAGGTTATGTGTTAAGGCACAACTTACTTGCAACAAATTGATGCAATTAAACTACATATTAAGATACTTAAGTTATGAAATGTGTAAAAATCCTTACAATGTAGCAAAAACATTCGAAATAGAGCAGAGTGCCAGCTGAGCCAGTTCTTTAGACCCTATCATCAGACACGAGGCTGCAAATTCGATTCTTAGTTTTGCTCATCAATTTTCTATGAACAGATATCACACACAAAATTGTATGATTTATGTGGTAAAAGAAATAATCTTTCATCTTTGAAGCAACCCATCAGATAGTGTTGGAAAATTCTGCCACAAACTATGAATTTTTAGTTCAAAAATCCAACTCTAATTCTCCAAACTCCACAAGGTTGAACAAGGGAAAACATTTTTCAAACAATATCTGCAAGAAGTAAATTATTACGTTCCAACACCTGCATTTGAACAAACATTTTTGTTCACATAACAAAGCAGCTATTTTTTTTTCCCCAATATATTCTTATCCCAGAAATTGTGTAATACCACTCTAGAACAGACAAGGAAAAATTGAATTCTTTCAAAAGAGAGATACAAAGAGTGGGAACTGTTGATTTTTAACCTCCATCATACATTCCTGGCATGCTGACATTGTCATTTCTAGATAGGTGAGGTCACTGCTTATAGACCTCTTGAGAACTGGCTACGATCTACTAAAAACCACCCTGTATTACTGCTGGTTTTAAAAGGATTGCTCTAGACATAGTTCTGCCATTTTCTAATTATAACTTCTTTGTATTTTAAGTAACTAGCAGGATTTTTATATTTATTTTAAAGCAGCTCTCAAAACTGTAATGAAGGTCAGGTAGATTTCTGCTTGTGCGCCATCAAGCTGAAAAAAAAATCTAACCAAAGCATGTCTTCTACAGATTAGTAATTCCAATCATAGGATAAATTGCATATGATACACAACTTTAAAATTTAAATATTCTTAGTATTCTACTGCCATAACTTTCTTCCTGTTTGAGCACAGAATTAGTGTCATGATTCCAGCCCTGATCTGGCCTAATTCTGTGACTAATAGGGTAGAGGAACCCATGGACCATGCCCTGGAAAAAAGGAAGGGGGGCAGGGAAAAACTATGGAGATGGGCCTACTTGGGGGGAAAAAAAAAAAAAACAATAACAGTGGCAACAAGCTAAATTTACTAAATATGATAATGGAATGCAAGATAATGCAATATAATTAGAATTGAGTCTAATAAAATAAATGAGAGAGTATCTAAAAACTGAAGGCCTTACTCTAATTGCTGTAGGTGAGACAGACAGCGAGCACATGGAGCCAAAGCAGACAAAAGACAATCTCATGACTTACAGTCAGTTTTATCTTTCCCTCTTAACAGAAAATGGAAATGAAAAAAGTGAAGTCTTCTGTGAATTGTGGTTCATTCTCTTCTGAGACCGGAGCTGCAGCATTAACTCTTTAATTCGCAGTGCACTGCATGATGTTATGATGCGGAATACCACTAATATACCACAAAACCATGACAATCAGTAAATAAAAATCTAAGCACAAGTGTTTGTTTCTCGTCCATCATACTACGTGTATGTTTGTAACTAATATAAAACATAAAAAGAATGCATTTTAAGTGTACATAAAGTATTTTAATAACGTTACTACATTGTCTGTTTGTTCCTTACAAAGGCTTTGTTAAAAAAAAAAAGGTTTTATAAATACATCTTAGCTTTCAGTGACAGTATAAGGGGGACAAGGTGCCAAAGATGAACTTATTAAAAAATAGACTATTATAATGTAGACATTCAATTCTATGTAAACAAAACATTAATAAACATCTTTGCACTGCTGTTAATGATGCATGTAACTAATGAACGCAAAAGCCATCTATGCACCTTTGAAATTGTACTTTTGCTTTAGAATCCTGTGTAAAAACTAATTAAAATTAAAAAAGTGGTCACTGTGTGATTCCAGTCATTCTAAAAACAAGTTGCAGTGGCTATCATTAATCCTTTGAAAGCGTGTTTATGAATTTCACAGTTTATCTGCATTTCGATGATGCGTAGGGTTGCCTATGTGCTTTAGAAGGCATTTGTTTACGCAAGTTTAGCTGAAATATGTCTGCATTGTCTGACAACAATTTTCAATTAAAAAAACATGGCTGTCAATTAAGTCAGGATTTTTTTCTTTGGATTCTCAATAACTACTTCTTTGGATCATCAACAAACATTTCTACAGAAATCTTTTTTTTCTGTTCTCATTTTACTATTTTAAAAGTCCAAGTATTTGCCTCCCAAGAGAGCTGGACTACCATCTTTCTGTCCTTTGAAAATCACTGTTATTTTAAGAGGAAAATGCTGCATCAAAATGGGTTAAGTCGTGTTCCCGTTCCTAGCGGTGAAAACGGATTCACTTTGGCCCACATCAAAGCATCATTCAGTGAAATTGCAGATTTTCCATCTTCAAGGAAGAACACTGGACCCTGGAACAGCAGAAATATTTGGAGAGAGAAAGAAAAAGACAGTGTATTGTGTAATAACTACCACATTCTGTTATATCTGAGAAGGACGTGAAAACCAAGTTTTGGTCTATCATCTAAATTCATGCGAAAATATTACCTAGTCAGCTCAAAGCTTGAGCAATATGCAACTGTTAAGTGAACAGCCTCTAAAATCAGAGGCTGAAAATTTTGTAGTCAGCGCATTTTTTATTTTAGTAATTGCTGTATTCTGTACATGTGTCAGTTATTTGAGAGTTAAATTTTGCCTGATGTTACATGTTTTGGATTACTCCATTTTAAAAACAAAACCAAACCAAAAAGGCTCCATGAATAGTTTTAAAACATGGAGTCTACTGAACAATATCCACTCCACTCTATGAGAAACATGAAGGACAAAGCACTGATTTCTACGATGAGAGAGAAGGTATCTGCCAGGTTTTTCATTTGACAAAATGTGGTCTCAAAGCTGTAACTCAATTTTAAGTGCATTTTTACAGTGGTATGTTCTCTGAGCTTACCACTTAAACTGTAAAACCAAGCAATTAGGTTACTATACCTTAGTTACACATTGATTTCTGAGCTGATCTGCATGCCTAAAGCAAAGACTCCTAATATTCACTAATCCAAGGATTAGGATATTATTCACTAATCCAGAGATTAAGATATTGTAGATGACAAACTGGTGACACCATATTTGCTATTCTTGTCAAATGGAGTATAACAGCAACAGCTTTCTGTAGCTGTTAGCAACCACTAACATGTGGCATGTATTTTCCACTGCGCAGAAGTACTGGCAGCAAGTCCTTTAGACTTGAGGTTGTTGTTAATTTTGTTTACCTTAAAGATCTTACTAGTATTTTGTGATCTCCAGTTTCCAATGCAAAACTATCCCTCTTAATCCCTGAACAACCCCGTTACTCTTTGGGCTGGCATCTGGCACTGGACAGAGAAAACAGATAGCCTCATATAAAAGAATAATTTCACACTGAGGCAGTACTTGGAGAAAGTAGCCATACAGAGTAGTATTTTCAGGCTCCATCTAGTTTTCCCAGAAATATGAAAAAGGCATCATAAGGGCAAGCATATTTTGATCTTAAAACTCTATGCAAGTGAAAAATAAAAATATTTGAATATTCAACTTTTAATATCTACCTTTAATTAATCAGTTTTAAGTTTCATACTATGTGTTTCCATTACGATTAATAATAACAACAGAATAATGTCAGTATGTGGTTGAACATGACATTTTTACTCAAGCTGCAATGAGATAAGGATATAAATGAGGTAATTTATTCTAGGATAAGTAAGAATATAAAAAGAGAACATTTAGCAAAATGTGGCTATGTTTTTTCCATGAACACTAAGAAGTTTTGGATTGGTAAACTGGGCAATTATTTGGCTGGACAATTCTTTATATAGCCTTATTTATATAGCAGATCTCAGCACTTGTCCTTATCTTCAACTTCTGCTACTGTGACAATAAGAAAAATATTCTTCTTTGTACATGATGGTATGTACCTTAGATTTACGGTAACCTCATTGATACTCAGTGCTAACACCAAGATGGGTTACCTTGGCTCTCTGGAACTGTACCTGTATCCTTAGCCCTGTCAAACAAGAGATGTGAACATCTGAATGACTGGGAAGATTTGATCCAGTGACGTAGTCAGGCCCAATCATTCCTTTCAGAGGTTCCTCTTGTATTCGTGATACCAGTATTGAATACACCTTTTTCTGTGACTCAGATGGTGGAGTGCATGGCAATTCATTGGTAGGTCTGTGAAAAAAGAAAAAGAAAATTTTTTTTTTCAGCCACACATTATAATTTGTTTTGGAAACTAACATCCACAAAATATTAACTTTTCAAAATATTAATATAAAGATTTTATGAAGGAGATAATATTGCATTCATAACAAAACATTTAAATGTTAGTAGAATCATCATACTAAGTTTGTATTTTCCACCTACTTGGTTGATTGAGTGAAGGCTCTCCATGCACCTAGTTCCTCAGACAGCTGTTCGATTTTCAACGGTACAGATACTTTACGTCTTTTTAAAAGCTGACTGAAAAGGAATGAAAATAAAGTCCAAGTCTAACAATGCATATTTTCTTCAAAGAAAAACACATGATCCTTCATGATAGTTGCCAGTATGAAGCCACAGAAATATTAAATTACTAGATAGGTGAAATACCTTTTCTTTTAAACTGGTCTTTAGTTATCCCAATTTATACCTTATTTAAGCTTATCTGTAACTATCTTAATTTTTTTTTTTTCTCTCTTTAAGAGGCCCTTCGATACTCTAAGGCTTTTATTTCCTAATAATGACAAGCTAACTAAAACTAAGTGCATGTATATAATTGATGTGAAGCAATATCATCTGGAGCAAAGCCAAAACAGGCTGCATTATGAAATCAAGGACATCTCGAACATGGCTTTGTTACCCAGCAAGAATAAAATCAGAAAGGTTTGAGCGCGCCAAATTGTGAGGGAGATGTTATTGCTAGAAATGGCAATTAGTCAGATGGACAGCAGAGAGGAAGACTAAATAGTAGTGGTTACATTTTTGAAGGAGGAATACTGGAGTACTGCATATAAACATTTCATTTAGCAGATTAACAGAGATTATTGATCTTAATCCATTCAAGTCAAGTGGATTGACTTAATTCAGTCAAGTCCAAGTGGGTCAAGTGAAGGCAGCTTGGGCTGGGTTAAGTGGTTCAGGTCAAGTGGGGTCTTATCATGTCAAGTGAGCCAAGTGATGTCAAGTGGGCGGAGTCAAATGGGCCACATCAGGTAGGGTCAAGTAAGTGGGGCCACGTCAGTGAGGTTAAGCCAAGTCACATCAGATCAAATGCACAAAGTCAAATCAACTCAGGTCAACTTGGTGAAGTCAAGACGAGCAGGCAAGGCTATGTCAGGTCAAGTCATGACTGGGTTGGGCAGGACCAAGAGGAGTCAAGTGTGCTAGACCAAGCAAAAAGCTTGCAGATAGGGAATATTAGCTCACTGAGTACAAGAAGGTTTCACGGTGGGAAAGGAAGCAAGTGCACAGTCACAAGCTCTGAAGTCACAGCTTGTACTTGATGCTACCGAGCAAGTCTTCACAAGAGGTCTACACAGATACAAAATTAAAACAACATACAATTGTACATGGAAGGAATGCTCATCTAAAAACTAGCTTTTCTTACACAACCAAGTGTTTTACTGACATCATTAATTCAGAACTTATTGAACTAACTCGAAAACTTGTACTTTCATAATGCACAAAAAGAGTAAAGAAGGCTCCGCAGCAAACAGAGGTACACCACTGTACCTTTATCACAGAACAGGGACCTCATGTTTTTTGTGGAGAATCATCGTCTACCTATAGCATATACTATAAAAGGAACTGAGATTTCAAAGTGTTACTAAAAGCATAATATTACCTTGTATATTCATAAAGTGCAGGTACAATGCTATTGTACTGTCTTCTGATAGCAAGTAAAGCACCGATGTAACCACACAAAATTAGCAACTCATTCCGAAATCTATAAACAAACAAGTATTAATCATGAACAATAATGATTTCAAGCATTTGAAAAAATCATTAAACTCACAATTAAATACATAATTTTAAAACCTATCTTATTAGTCCATCTTTTGTGAGGAATACATGCCTGCTAATTATGTTTAGTTTCTGTGTGATGTAACTGTTATTACATTTCATCTGCTTTGTACTGATACAGAATCACAGAGGTTGGAAAAGACTTCTAAGATCATCCACTCCAACCATCCACCGACCACCAATATTTCCCACTAAACCAAACTATTACATTTTAGCATATGTAAGTTAATAAGCCCAGTCACATAGCGTTACAAAAATAGTGGTACTCAGACCTTTCGATACAATAAAACGTTAAAATTTAATTAAAATTGCTCCATATTGTATGGTCTTAAGTACTGTCATTTTTCCCCACAGACAAGAGTTAAACTTTCTGCTCATTTTAGTTCTTCATATACATCTGTGCATGCATCCAGGCCTAGTTTAAACCATCTTTTAATGAATGATGAAACATAGTAACCTAAGAATTTTAGAGTTAATTTTAAGACTGACAGTTTGAATTTCCTTAACACTTCGACATAAAAGCACACTGTGTGTAGTACCACTGCTCTTTTTCTTCAAAAAGCTGAAACAAGAACTAATCAAAGCAAGCTTCTCCAAATAAGACCAATATTGACTCACCCACTGTACATGCCTGCCAAAGTAGCAGGCAAATCTCTTTTATTCTTTTTGCTAAACCTTGAAAATTTAGGAAAATTCCACATTCAGTTCTCCAGGCTGGGAATTAACCTATTGGTTGCAATCTGTTTGTACCACTCTTCTGGTCAACAAAAATGATACTAACAGTTTGTACCTATAGATTTTTTTTTTTTTTTAATTCCAGAAGTTTCTGTTAGTGAAACTTCCACTTTCATAAATATGGAAAACATACTCACTGTGTACAGTTATTCAACATTAATTGTTCAGTGCGAATATAACTTAGAAGGTCGAGGTATGGACAGACTGAATCTAAAGTCCAATCTGAGCCACAGAGTTGTTCTGTTCAAAAATAGAAAAAAATAATTGAAGAGACAAGCTATACAAATTAATTATGCTTAAAGAAGTTTCTTCATTAAAGTACCTTTCACATACTGAATGCCAATAGGGAGAGCTTTTTCTGGTTCACTGCTTAGCAGATAGTACTTTATAGTTTCAAATATATCACCGTCTGCCTCAGTTGTTTCTGCCAATCGCATACACTCTTCTACATCAGGAAGATTACACTAGAAAACAATGATTTTGCTAAAGCATTATTATAATATTTAAAGAATTACCTAAGATGCACAAAAATACATAACATTAAGATCAATCTCTCTCTGAAGAGATATTGTTTGAAAGATATACCTCCATACATTAGGCATTAAGAAAGCTACTTAGACCAGAGAACAACAGAGATGGTTCTCTAACTTTAACATGATTAATATCTGTGTCTGTTGTTAGTGATTGTGAACTTGTTACTACTGCTTAATAGATGTTGAACATTAAGGGAGTTAGTGGAACAGACTCTTTCACTACTGAAAAGAGGAGAGGGAGGATTCAAGGAAGTTACAGATGTAAAACAATTCAGGGTATCAATAAAGGTGCCCTACCAAGATCTGGTTAGGCTACACATAAGTGACGAGGAGGCTATGAACCCTACAGACAAGTAATCCTGATGATCATAAGCTACTTGTGGAAGTAACCTATGCCATGGAAATGCTGCACAAAATAGAAAACAAGATTAAGTATACAACATATAAGACTGTTAGTGACAAAATCATCTTACAATTTTATATGGCCTTGGCCTTAAATGTTCTGAAATTAAGAAACAAACCAATACACAAGCTCTTAGCATTCAGGTGAATTCTTTTTCACTGTACCTTTTCATGTAGGTCATTTCTTTCAGCTGTGCATCCAGGATAAAAAGCACAAAGTTTTATCAACTGCAGTTTATTATCAGGAATCATCATAAGAAGATCAGCTGCTAAGTCCCTGCATAAACACAAGACAACATGCAGTTACTCTTAATGGTTTGTAATAGGAGGAAATTCTTTCACATTCTTTCTAGTTTACAGAAGAAAACAAACAAACAAAGCTACTTTCATATGAGAGCAAAAGCAACAAAGCAACTAAGTCTCTGAGTCTATTTTTGGTGTAATAAACAATGCTTAAGATTTCGATCTTAAGCAACTTACTAAAAAAGCCTAAAGAGGGATGTTCTACTTCTTGCTTCCCTTCTATCTCCCTTTCCATTCCTCTGTCTTTCTGATCCTGATTTCCCATCTCTCATGTCACTCTCTATCGCCCCTTCCTCTGATACTCTTATCACCACAAGATAGGAAGATTCAGGTCACTGACTTTCAAAAAAAAAAAAAAAAAAAGAAAAAATCTATTCACCTTTTTTGGGGGGGAAGGCATACATTAATTTTCTGTGGCTTCAGTTGGTTGAATTTAACACTTGTGTGTCAAAACCATCTCAAACTCAGATGCAGGAATACATGAGAAGGGATGGGAAGGGAGAGTAGGATCATTCCAGTTTGTAAGAAGGACATTACTGTTGCTTTGTCATAAAAGTACATGCTCTGTAAAACTTTGAGAACTCAGGAGGGTAAAAGGCTTCTTAGAGCACCAAGACATCAGCATAAAGCATCACTCAGTCATTTGGAATGGCTACAGCTTCTGCAATATTACAGAAGAGATTATGCAACAAAGGAATTGGATACTCATTTTCACGCTTCAGAACTGAAGAACTGTGCTTTAGCAAACTGACACTTCTAACGTTCTTTACTTCTTGTTTAATCCAATAACAAGAAGCAACAGGAGGGAGACACATGAAAATATTAATCAACTACTTTGAAGAAATATTAGATTGAGCTTTTAATTATTCTGGTTGCTCTGTCCATGCAAGCATCATTTCTCCTGTGACCCACAAGACCGACTTGCCCCTGGGTAAGCCAAAAGCTCTCACTGAGTTCCCTTGACTTTTCAGAATGCAATCCTTGGCTTTAGAATGTTAAGTTCCTGTCCAATATTTATAATCGCTTTTTATCCTACATTAAAGCACTGACTGTGATTAAGTAATGAGGACATGGGACTTATTTTCAGCATTAGTAAAATTACACACTTCTCCCTCTTTCTAGAAACAAACAAAATACCTGTATCCGAGTGATGGAAAGCTAAAAGGAAGACATTGAAACAGTAATGAACAAATCTTGAACAAATTTTTGTTTTGTATTCTTACTTTGAATACAGAGGAAATTTTGAATAGAAAATAACTAAATAACAGCAAATCCAAGAATCAGGTAAGACTACTTGAATAATAGAAGAAATTTTTCCAGTGCCTTTTGGCAACCTAACAGACCTAAGACCAAAAGATCTCTGTAAGATGCATTATACTATTACTATGAAATAGCCACTTTTCCAAGACACAAAAAGAGCCTGTGAGAATACAGTATATTTCACAAATTTTCAAGATTTCAGAGGGTAGTGAGGTACTGGAACAGGCTGCCAGGAGAAGCTGTGGACGTCCCATCCCAGGTGGCATTCAGGGTTGGGGTTCAATGGTGTCCTGGGCAGCTAGACCTAGTGGGTGGCAACCCTGCTTATGGCAGGGTGGTTGGAAAAAAAATCACCTTTATGAACAATAATTTTCATATATTTTTTAATTGATTAGCAACTGCTGAAAACTGAAATCAAACGTTCATTAAAAAAATCAAATAAACACTCATATAATGGCCTCAAATTGTGTTACATATAATATTTTTTAAGAATCAAATTGAAAAAAAATATTTAGTACCAAGAAAAAAATAAGGTGGCTGTATCAGGTTACACAAAATTCAGTATTTCAAATAAAATATTACTAGCCTTCTAAAGAAAGGTCATTTTAGCTGTATTTATGTACTAAACAAATACAATTAAATTAAAATGGTGTTCATAAACTCTCACTCATTTTCTCTAAACAGTTGCATGTTTTTCCTGTGGCTGCAGATTGGGAAGGGACGTGCATATTTAGTTTTGATGTTTTTGTTTGGATTTCATATTTTCAAGCATTTCTAGAAAAAACATTCAATCAGAAATTGATTTCAATAGTAATCAACCTTGTGATATTCCTTGAGGTCTCTACAATGTTTCTCTGAAATGAAATGTTTCTAGCTGGTGGATATCCCTTAAAACAAGAACCTGTATAAAGAAGTGAGCTCTTCAAATAAGCTCGGAGGCTGTCAAGCTCCATCTTCCCCACGCATGATCACATGAATACAGAAAACCAAAGGATACTAAGCTATCCTGTCAGTATCTGTATTACAAAATATGAAGAGGCTCATGAGTCTCTATCTTTTTATTTGCCTGAGCAAGCTAAGTTTAGAAGCAAAACTAAGGCCCAATCACACCAGCTTAAATACATGGTCTATTGAATGTTAATTCTGAAATACCGTACAGCTGCCAAATATATCTTAGCAACATTTTGTTTTATTGGTAGACAACAAAAAGACCAAAACCATATCTTTCAAAGCAAAGACACCACAAAGAAGAAGAAGAAATCTAGCAGAGAAACGAAGTTTCCCCGTATGCAACAGAGAAATAACCTAGTCCTCCAGCATTAAACAGTAATCCTGTTTCATCTTTAAGTCGTCAGCTACCCTGTATATCCAATATCAGTATAAAGTAATTCCTCAGTCTCTTGTGATTTTAAATTGTCAAACAAGTACTTAAAATCACTTTGCAGATCCTGCTTATACTTCGATGTCTTTTGACTTTGTAATTCAATACTAGCCTTACTCTGTCCAAAGCAGTCACTTTTACCCAGTACAGACTAGGACTTACTATCCTAATTAGTGCCTAAATAGATATCTAGCTTTTTCAGTCCTTCTCATACTGTAAATGACAGCAACTCTTCTCTCACTTAAAGTTCACACAATGTATTTTGAGATTAAAGTAGAATGTTTGCATTCTCTATGCTTCATAGGTGCAGTTTTTATTCAAATTCAGCAGAAATCTACCCACTCGCAGTGGCCTGGTGTATGTAAATTTCAGTATGAGACACACCATTATTTTTTCAGGGGAAGGGAATAAATAAATCTTCTTTGGAGTAAAAAATTCTTACCATGTTGTTACTGTCATACATTTTCTTGCTAGTAATTCTAGGGCATAATGTGTTGCTTGCGCTGCACTTTCTCCTAAGACAGTACCCACACTGATTGCCAACTCCAGTTCATTTCCACGAATCAGGTTTGCCATTGCAAGCTTGCTCAATAAAAAAATTGTATCATTAAAGGACACAATCATTTTCGAGGATTCACCATGTTCAGCACATGACATTTATTTACAAGACTGCCTTTTTACAAAAGGAAATTTTTAAAAAAATACGCATTAATTAAATAAACTTTTCATATAAAATTTAGGCCTCTTGAATGAGTCAGTAATTATGTACCATGCGTTAATCAGCTTTCAAATAATCTAATAGATTTCCTTTCGCAGATGCTTCCTTCATTTGATCAGAGATTAAACTTCACACATAAAGGAATCACTATCATGTTTGTTAAGTTTTAGGTAAGTAAGGTAGTATTTGGAATAAATATTTCACCCCCCTTTTTGGTGAAATGGGTCTCAAAAAAAAAAACCAGGAATGTCTCTCCTGTACATATCCTCTGGGTAACTGGAGTTGCTGATAGGAATAGTAGAACATTAAACAGTAAGACTATAAAAAACTTCAAACATATAACTTGAAATGCAGATATTAACTGACAACTCGCTCTTCAGAGAAAGAAGATTGAATTTTACTCATTTGGAGGAACAGAAAAGTAAGAACATGTTGGATCAGAAACAAAGACTAAAGAGATAATGCTGTGATAATGTATATATGCAAGATATCTAGGTACAGTGTATTCTGTTATAAAAACACACTGCATTTACTAAAATTCAATTAAACAACAACATACTATGAGGGCTGCTCTGAAAGCAATGTCACCTATTTTATTATGTTGCCCCATGATGTCAGAAGCAGATGTTAATGATATAGCAGTAGAGGTTGAATGTTCCCACCAATATCCCATGAAATGTTTTTACTGCGTATCAGATGGCAGCAGAGGGGTAGTCTGACAAAATGGTATTTGACATGGAATTGCACATGAAGCAAAGATGTGCAATTTAATTCCTCTGTGTGGAAAAAGAAAATGCACCCACTGACATTCATTGATGCTTGCTGCATGTTTATAGAGACCAAACAGCAGATATTAGCACAGTGAAGAGCTTTGTGGGGCTTTTCAGCAGTGGCAACAGCAGGTCACCTTCACTAGTCCATACAGTTACAAGAAGAGCATGCAGGCTCTTGCTCATCACTGGAGAAAATGCATAGCTAATGGTAGCAACAAATAGTGTTCTGTTGCTTAGAATTTGCTGTATCAGTGTTACTGTGCTCTTTGCATCTGTTGTTGTTTCCATGGAAATAATCAGGAAGCATTACTTTTGGAGAAACCTTTGTGTTCACGAGAGAAATCTTGAATTTATAAAATAAAAATAAAAAAATCAGGGGATTTTGCCACTACCTTCAATATTGTAAAGATCAAGCCCGCATATAAAGAAATACAAAGCAAAAACCAAGTTTAACTAGTTTTACTAGAATTTAGTAAGCAGCTCACACATTTGGAAAAACAAAACACGAACCAAATCATTATATGTGGCGATATAAAAAGTCAATGTTGGCCTCTGCAAATAAAGAGTTAAAAAGAGAAAACAGAAAGAAGAAACGAGGAGTTACCTCTATGTTTTCAACAGCCAGATGGCAACATGCGGCAAGCACTGCATGGCCATCTTGGAAATACCATTCTGCCAGTTCTTCATTGACCTTCTGAAGAAGCCTGCAGTTAACAACATATGAACTCAGCAAAATCACTTTAAGATCAGAATTGTTTGGCTCTGAACTTATATACAAGTTTATTCCTGTATCCTCAAATTTCTATATCTGAATTACAAATAGTGACACTGTAGTAAAAAATGCTACTGGTTTGAACTGACTCCATCTATGCTCATGCACGTTCAAGTGGATTAGTTTCACAAAATCAACACCAGTACGGAAATGTCTCAGACTGAGGAAGGAGAAATACAATACGTGGGTATTCCTCCTGCACTTGTGAATACTGCATAAGTCTCTCCAAGTGCTTAAAACCTATGAAGGTACATGCAGTAACTACACAGACTCCAAGCTCCTTCTGTTAGCAAATGTACAGCTTGATAATGTCATAGAGGCTTCTGAGCATTGTTCTGAATGAGGAAAGTAACATGGATTGTGAGGAAAAACACCAAAGCTTTCAGGAAAATATATGGTCTCTCAGACATTACTGAATAATAAAACTTACTCTACGCCTTCCAAAAGTTCTAATGAAATAAAGCTAAATGTTTAAAGACATATTTAAATGCATAAGAATGCTCCTTGCTATTGTAATACATGTATATGGAAAAACAAACAGCCAGAAAGGGGCAATACAGGGGAGATTATACAGTGTAGCATATGTCAGTGGACAACTGGCTCCATTAGATAAATACTAGAAGATGTAATACTTTGTTGTCAAATTCTGTATTGCTGGTTCCAAATTACTACTAAGGTTTACTCCACTTGATACTTTTAGTTATAAACTACAACAACTTACACATTATAATCATCTGTATTGTTTAAATCAGAATTTGAAGATCCACTCATCGTGGAGAGCGGTGACATTTGCATATTTCCCTCACAAGCTGCCTGGAAGAGAATAAAGTGACAGATTCATTAAAATGTCAATTATAACCAATAATGTGATTTTCAACAAGAATAAATCTGAGCTCTCTAAAAATTCTTCTAAAGCCCAAGTACAGCAAAAGAAATGTTTAAATCAAACCTATTCATAGCTAAATTTTAGCCTGGTTTTAATCAGCTACACAAGAAATTTTACAGAAGCAAGAGGTCTTTTCCTTCCTATGAATTTGTAGACATTTTTTTCAGCTTTTGAATCATCAAATGGATAGTGAGGGGCTGCTAGCTTGACTTTTTACTCCCCTAGGAACAAATGACTGTGACTGGAGGATGAACTGGACATACTTTAGTAGGCATACCAGCAAATCTGGAAAAGCCAAAGCAGCATAAGCAAAGCCTTTTTTGCTTCTTTGACACATTTTAAGAACCCTGACAGTTTAAGAAGCTGTATTAAGCAGGAAAAAATTACTCATAGAATAAAGGAATAGGGATACATGGAAATGAATTACCACTCTTGCATGTTTTGCATACCCTTCAACTTGCATTTACACGCATACTTTTACTGCTTTATTGCATTAATTTAAAAGGTTACCTGAATACAAGTGCTGATTTTCTACATTTATTACTACTGCAGCTGAACAATTTCAACCTAAGATTCTGGAGGAAGAAGTATAACTAAGGCTTTGATAGAAAAACATGAGAAACTGTAAAAGACCTAAAAGAACAGATTGATAAAAATCCGGTTATATATATCTATTTTTTACTTTAACCTAGCACTAATCACCAGTTTTTATTATAACTGCCTCATTGAAATTTAGAAGAATCGGGCTTAAAATGAGTATGAGATACGTGTTTATGATTTCTTAGTAAGAAGTGGCCAGTAGAGCATGAAAGTAAAAAGCAGGGTTTCATTACTTAGCAATTTTACGAAATTGAACAGAGCTAGCCTTTTAAATATGCTTGTCATCTTCAGGGTCAGAAATGAATAGCTAAATGTTATTATATATACCAGTGTGTGTAATAATACCTGTGCAACAAGCAGAGCCTCTTTAAGCTGCCCTCTTGAAGTAAAGAAAGCAACTAGTTTCTTCACATCTCCAGTAGCTATACAGTATGGGATGACATCATCATTTTCTTCCTGAATTAACTGATCAGCTCTCCTAATTAAACAAATGAATAAATAAACAAGAAAGATCTACATATATAATTGACCACTAAACTTTATATAACTTCATCTAACACCCATACTGTAAAGTTCACTGAAACACATCTGCATTTCCAAATTGCAGAAGATGCAAACTCTAAGGATACTGCACGCTACCAAAGTTTCGAGTTAAACTTGTAGTTCATGCTTAACTTTTTAACTTGACATCCACAACCACATTTGCTGCTGAAATCCCTGACAGTTTCAGGCCAAAGCTTACTGAAAAAAAAAGTAACATTGCTAGACTGTTGTTAGAGAAGTCAGTTAATACTAATACTAGTATTTAGTCTTACTACTTGTTTGTGTTACTTTAAGTACAGAAGCTACAACTCAGCACGTATTTTCATCACTTTACCTTTGCATTAACTTCCTCCAATATTTCATCGATACACCAGGTGCAACTGAGAGTGCTTTATCCCACTAGAAGAAAGCAGCAATATGTTTTTCCTGATGATTGTACTTTGGGAAATAACTGTATCTTTAACTATTTTTTATATTTCTTCCATTACAATAAATTTGTCAAAATGTTTAAAAAAGTAATGAGCTACAGATTAGTCTTTGTATGTTAAAAACAATATAACTGGAGCAAGATCACTTTTCAAGATTTATTGTCCCTTTTGTTGCCAATTCATACTGTTATGAATACCAGCTGGTTTTCATGATCTTCTGTATTTAATTCTGTTCAGTAATGTTCTGATATTTTACCTCTCCAAGCTCTACCATCAGTTCACAATACCGCTGAATTTGTCCTAATCTTAAATGTATTTCTGCAGCTTCTTTAAGCCTTTCCTTTTTACTTGGTGCACCAATACCACCTCCAAACTTGGACATTTTTACTGCTGTCAGTTCATGCGCTTCAGACTGATAAAAAAAAAGGTAAATTAAGGAAAAAAAAAAAAGAAATAATCCAGTTAGTTTTCTATGATGAAAACAAGTTTTCTTAAGAATGCATTAAAGTCAAGCATTAAAATGGAATACAAAAGTTGTAATTTAAGATAAAAATTCTTCTCAGAATAGCGTAGACTTTCCTTGTTATCTCCTTCAATCTTTTACATATTTTTGTTTCATTCTCAACCATTCTCTCATACATAATACTAACTCACCCGAATGTCCATTACAAACATCTCTCTATTTTGAATCTAAAATGTTCTTGGAAATCATACTTATTACTCTTCTGTTGATTTCCAAATAAAGAAAGAATAAAGGCAGTGGATTTAATGTTCTGCCACGTCTCACTGACCATACAACCAATAATTAACTGGTATTCTAACAACTGCAATTTCTATATTGGTTTAAGAGGTAAGACCAAATTTCTCCATCTGGCAGAGTCTGAGAAATAAGCTGCAAAAGGATCACAACTAACATTAGAAAGCAAAAATAAACTTCACATTTCATGAATTCTCAATTTTTAAATTCTACCATGAATGCACATGAGAGCACGTTTAGCTCTTTATATGCTTATATTTCAACATATACAATATTGAACAAACCGCAACCATTCTTTGCAGTTGCAGTTCTTTATCTACATTGTGGTTTACTTTGGAAATGTCAGCTGCTGAGAAAGGCAAACTATTTTGTTTGTGGTTTTGTTTTCAAACCAAACTCTTACTTTTTTGTTACTATGTAGCTGTTGAGTTTACAGTTAACATCTGCAATAGAAATTTTTTTATAACCAGAGCCTTAAGATACATAAGGCTACTCCTTAATTGAGTCTAGTGACTTATGCAAAGAGTCTATATAACAAAATATTACTTTACTGAATATAGCTTAGAATTTTAATATAACATTTATCAAATCACTACAGACTCACCTAGAAGCCCCTGTTCTAACAATCAGTATTGCATAGAGAACTGATATTGAACAAAAATTTTCAGACATAAAATAAGTTGTGATCCTTCTGTAAAACATTACATGCTATTTTAAGACTGAAATAATAAATAGATTATTAACAATTTTCACATAACATTTATCTTTCACTTACCATTTTAAATCTAACAAGATGTTTGATATGCATAATTCCTTTGCAGTAATTTTGTGGAAGCAGACTATCATCCTGTCCTTTTATTACAGCAACTAAATCCCACAAATTTTTGCTGCCTCCTGGAGGCTAAAATTGTTATGGATGGAAAAGAAAGTTGTATTACAATAATATTCATGAGAAATGAAACTTGTAAAGACCTTGAAAAATGCTTGTTAGTCAATTCCAGACCATGTTACTATTAGAAGATTTACTATGAAGACATAACACTCAAGATAATACAACTCCTTCGTTTCTGAAGACAGAAGATATCATAAGATTCATGAATCTACATATTTGCTTATGTGTAGTCACAGCTGAAGGCTCACCATCCCCTTTTATTTTCAAGTGGATACTAGGTATGTTGTAATTAGTGTAGGCATAAAACAGTATCTGATGGGTTGCAACAGCTATCCAAGTAGATGTTTACTATCTTTTGTGGAAGAAAGGCATGAGCCAGTTTAACAGCAAAAAAAGTCAAAGTTCAACACAAAATCCAGTTTACTACATTAAAACTCCAAAGAGATGAGAGATGTCCCGTGCATGAGTTCTTACATGTTACAGTGATATTTTGTGGGTTTTTTTTCCTAAAATTTTAAACATTTATACTGGTCTAGTATTTCCCTCTGTAAAAGGAGGACAATAGCTTAATACTGAATTAATTCCTGAAGGGAATAAATAATTTAAAAAGCTTACAAAAAAAAAATCATTAAGCCTTTGACCTGAAGGAACTTTTTAAAGGATAACAAAATGACATGTTTAGAAGCCCAGTTACCAGAGCTGGTAAAAACCAGAGGAATCTACTCACAGCAGTTTTAAGCAGGTGCTAGACTCAAAAACCACTGAACACAGCTGATGAGAAAAATTTGTTCTCTGAAAATTGTAATATTTTGTAATAGTTTTATTCTAGAATTAACATTGGACATAAAAATGTAGCAATTTCATCAAACAAGGAATTGTATAAGAACATTTTAAAGGAATGGCCAGGAAATTTCAGGATTTGCAATTGAGGAAGAGTGTTACAGCATCATACCCTAAAATTTAGCCAGAAATCAAAGCATACAAATATTTTGTACTTTTTGTAACTAGGTCTTTGTAGATCAGTGTATTCATTTAAAGAACATTAGTATCTCACATAAACTGTAATTCTAGGATATTTTTGTCCTTATTCAACTTCAATTTCAGCTCCCATGCAGGTAAGTACTCACAGGGATTCAGAAGTTGATAATGTTTACTCAACTGCACCAAAAAACTGCAGTGATTTAAAGCAAATTTTACTTTGCAACAAAGCAACGTCAAGAGACGGACACCGGGGCAAAAGTGGTTCACAGCTGCCAGAAGGTAATACAGCAGTTTGGTATTATACAGACTTGGATAGTTTAAACCTTATCCAGCAACCCCTTGGCAGATTAAAATAAGAAAATTCAATGTAGTTTGATATGAAATGTATTTTCATTTTATTCAACAGAAAATTCTAATTTCTATCCTTATGAAAAATTAAGCTATTCCATCTATTTCCCTTTAAGAATGCTTGGTCTTCACCAATGACAAACAATTCAGTCATGAACATTTTTACATGCAGAATTGCTAAAAGAAAGATTTGATTTCTGCATGTTTTCTTAGTTCCCTTCAAGAAAGAGAGAAAAGAATGGTAGAAGACAAAAATTCTTGTTTGGGAGATTGATGTCAGAGGAGAAAGCTGGACAAACTGTCAACCTTATGCCATCTAACATCCTCAAGGTGTTGCAATGATCCTTAAGTTTGAAGAATACTTACTGAAAAACATTCTGAAAACCACCTTAGTTTTTCTCCTCGAGGATTTCCTATCATCTTTTCCACTTCTTGCTTAATATCTCTGGAAACTTTACCACAAAGCAAAGGAGGAGCACCGGATTCTACAGCACGATCTAATACACAAAAAGATTTACAAATTACATATGCATACATAATTTTAAGTACAGTAACATGTACAACATCAAAACAATTACATATGCAATTTACTTACCTATATTACCAATAACCTCATCCCAACATCTATCTGCTAAGATATTTATTGGTAGAGGATTTATAAGCGGTGTCAACGACCAAAGTCTCACAGTAGAGTCACGAGAGCAAGATGCCATAGTAAACGGTCGGCTAGGATGACATGTTAATCCTAGCAGAGATAGAATTTAAAAGTGTGGTCAAATATTTAAAAGTCATTTTAATACAGAAATAAAATATATTTTAAATATTACCATATACATCTGCACCATGATCATACACAGTGTCCAAGCATGTTCCATCCCTTGTGTCCCAGACTTGAATTGAATAGTCCCAACTGCCAGATATCAGAAGGTATGGAATTTCAGGATTCCACATCAATCCTCGTACCGGAGCTCTATGTCCACTAAGAATATTTATACAAGCATCCTGTGTATAATCCCATATTCGAACAGTACTGAAACAGGACACAAAAGACTTATGCTCATTAAATCATCTACTGAAATATGACTCTCTCTACTTTAGCAATATTCTAAGCTTCAGAATATGTATTTGTAGTATCTTTACAAAAGTAATTATAAAAGAGGCTGGAGACAATGCCGAGCATTCTGAATCTGACCTACAGAGAAATCTGAATGATTATATTATGCACAGAGCTTCTGAAAGTGCCAGCGGCACCAAGAGTACAGATCTTAAAAGTCATTCTAATAGCCCTATACTTGGGATCTTCTAGAAGTTCAGAAATACACACCCATCATCAGAGCCACTGCAGAGGATTCCTTCTCTCAGAGGAGACCACCGTACACGAAACACCTTTGCAGTATGTCCAGTAAAAACTTTCAGTGGTTGATCAGAGCTAGTTGCCAAGTAATAAACACGAACATTTTTATCCTCACAACCAGTAGCTATCATATCTCTACAAAATAAAAATCGTAAATCATTAGTCACCAGAATCATAAGTATTTATGGTTTTGGAGTTTAAATTGCAAAATATGCATCATTTATTTTTACTTTTAAAAATAATTTATTTTTGCTTGTCTTTTGTCTCTTTATAACGCCATCATTAATAACCCCATGAAATAAATGAAATCAGAAAAAAAGGATGGAGAATAGTGTTTGTACAGTAGTCTAATCAAGCATTTCTGAATATAGCGAGTATACTGTATTCAGAACTCAGAATAGAACTATTCCTAGATTGAACTACTGCTGCTTTACAATTTAATGAAAGAGAAAAAAGAAAGCAAAAGACATCTATAGACTGTGAGAGTTCATATTCATCTCAACACCCAGGTTTCAAAATTTTATTTCTACATATAAAGGGAGAGTGAAACAAGTATTCAAGAAGGGTAAGGCCTAAAACAGAACCTTTTTTTGCCTCTTTTCAGATTTCTTACACGTTATTAGAACAAAATACACATTAGGAAACAACAAGAAACAAGCTGACGAAATTCAGGGGAGAGGCAAAGAGCAGCCTTACTATGGCATTATTTTAAAAATCACTCATGCGAACTCCAATATTTATTAGAACTCCAGGTATTCACAAAAAATTCTTTACCAAGTTAAAGTCTTAAATTGATATATTCTGCTTTTCAAATACTACTACTTTTTTTTGTCATTAGGGTAAATGCTGCCATATACTGTTTTTCAATGCTTATTATCAGTTTATAATATTGCATGATGTACAAACATTTAAAATTTTAATGTAAGAGCTTCTTCATGTTATGCTTTGATTCACCTTCAGGCAGTTGCTTTCAAATTGAATATGTAAATTAATATAATAATTTAAGAACTCTAATAGACACATGGCTCTTATTCAGCTACATTTATTACTTATAGAGTCATAGAATCATTATCAACTATTCTGCAAAGCGTAGAGACATACTGGGCTCCTTCTAATGACACTTTAAAGAATGGCCACAGTTCACTAGATGCAAACTTGATTATAGCAAATTACGGGTATTTATAACTATCAAAGTAGTATAAAGTGTTGTCAGAACTGGACAGTTGGCAAGAATTAGACATGTATTAGGAGTGCATTAAATTTGTTATATTAAGCTTTTTGTGAGAAGGATCTAACAGCATGATTCTAGTATATAACACAGTACCATAGAAGCTGCCAGAACTGAAAGACATATTTTGCATTGTAATGGTTTTCCTACAAATAATTACCATCTGAGAGATGGAAATTTATTGGTTCAGGCATAATATGGTTCCCTAGTGGATGTCTAGGGCGTTCAACAGTAGTTTCAGAGATCCTCTAATTGCACTATATACATTTTCCAAACAAGTTACATAATGCCTTGTCATACAGGTTTGCCATTAAATGGCATCATAATCAGCTTGTTTTTCCTTCTTCTAGTTTAAAGATAGCTTCTTTAGGAATCTGTTAAGGAGTGTGTCAAAAAACTAGCATTCTGGGCAACGAAATACACTAATGTGAATGTAAAGTTGGTGGTAATCCATTTCAATAGTAAATAATATTAATTATCAGGGTTGTTTTTCACTCACTTGTTGTTTTTACTCCAGTCACAGCCAAACACTGCAGCTGGATGTTTGTACTTGTGAAGAACCTTGCCATCAATGGTTCGAATAATACTGAAACAATTACAACAGAATATTATGAGTAGGCTATCCAAAAGTCAAGTTTGATTCTATGCAAATAAGCCAGACAGCAACAAAAGTATACAGAAAGAAGCTTTTACTCCTACCCCTCAGCTACAGTACTATGTATTTCCCAGCAAAACATTTAATTGGACTCCATCATCTATGAAACATTCCTCCAGAGGAGCTGTAAAATTTTTACACTGTGGTACATCCCTCCCTAAAGAATTCCTACAGCTCAAAATTTAAGCCATTCTGATACAACAGGTATGCACAGATCTTTTAAAGAGATTGATTTATTTTTGTCAAGAATATAAAGTTTCTCCTCTTCTTGTTAGATTTCAGTTGAAAGATTTGAAAGAGCTGAAAGGAAAAGATTTTTAAAGGTACTGAAACACAATACACACAAAATTCTTCCTTGGCATTTGATAATTTTTGCAAATAAACTATTATCTTTCTATAACAATAAAACTGGAAATACCATTTTGTTCTATAATAGTGACTCCTAACAAAATTAAAAAAAACAAACAACAGAACACAAACAAAACAACGAAGACAAAGAGCAATAGCTTTTGGACAGTGTCTGCTCTATCTACAGATAAAAAACAAAGAATACTTCTTGCCAAATAAGATTTATGAAGAGGTTTCAGTATCAAAATGTCATAGACACCAGTCCTTTTTGAAACAGTTTCTTTATTATAATTTTTTAGATCATAAAAAGTATATCCTAGCAAATATAGGAGATTAGTATACTCCAAATTTTGTCCAGTGAGTATGGTTTTAAAATTAATCACTGATGATGATGTCAAAGTCTACTGGCTTGAGATGTGTATTTGTCGTTTTTTTTTTTTCTTCCAGTAACACTCACCAAAATCCATCATCGCTGCAGGTTGCTATTCTTTTGGAATCTTTATGACTCCAGGCAATGCAGAAGATTCCATTCTTTCCATGCTTCAAAAAATGCAAAATACCTATCAATAAGAAATAACTCACCCTTTTCTCTTATCTATTGACTCGTGTTTTTTTTCTTCTCCTACGTGCTTCAGCCCTTTTCTCCCAGTAAAGTGTAATGTACAAAGCCATATGAGGTCCCAGGTGTGTAAAGTTGTAATGGGAGACGTAGACAGTAGTAAAACTGTCCTAGTCTCCAGGATACATGAGACAAAATTGGATTAAGAGGAAGAATAAGCAACTCATGAATCTGAAGCTTGAATAAATGTTAACTACTTTATCAATGAAATTAGCGAGAATGAGTAACTGTGAAGACTTAAGTGAGATGTGCATCAGGACGAGTGGTCAACACCAGATGTTTAGTAGTAGCAATGTGCCAATCTTCTGATGTGTTAGAACTCTTGAATGGCTGTTTATTTTATTACAGACATTTTTCTCTACATTTGTCTTCTTAAACAGCAGCCTTTTCCTCTGACACAGATGTAGTCACAGGTAACTAGGTCTAACACAAAGACTAGAGCTATATGTTGAGAACACATAAAACAGTAGAGAATACTACAAAACCTTGCATGCTGCTTGCATGCGTGCGTGCTCTGTCAATAATAATCATGCTGCTGCTCCCAGGACACACACAAGCCTGCAGAAATTACTGGTAATGTAAGGCAAGATTCTAAATAAGCCACATGCTTTAGCATGTTGGAAAAGGCAGTTTTATTGGTCTCGACTTCAGGGAGTGAAATTCTTTTCTAGGTCTAGTATTTGTAATATGGAACATCATTTCACTATTTTATGTTTTGATCCTCAGTTTTGAAGTCTATGTCCATATACATTTTTACTTTTAAGAAAGAAACCACTTTGCCTTTGCTGTGCATCACTACAGAACCACTTTTAAGATACTGGAGACAATCGGGTTCTTCATTATTCTCAGGTCACAAACCTCCTCAGAGGAAGTAAAAAAGACTTCATGCTTCTCACAGATAAACTGGCACTCACACCTTTCTTTCTATAGATTTCTGTTATAGGCTATTGTTCACATGTTTTTTAAAAATGCTATGTTTGTTAGGTACTAGAGGTAACAGCTAGTTTACATCCAATCAGCAAAAGAGAAATAATCTTATTTTACCTCACTGAATCGTGTTATTATTTTGCCTCTTGGGACATCCCAGATGAATCCACCATTTCTGGACGTTGCACCTGCTATGCAGTTCAGATCTCCTTTAGAGAAAAAACATTTTTAAGCTATCACAATTAATATAATATGAATAGAAGTCAACAATGGCACAAAACCAGTAGTTTTTCCACAGTTCAAGGCTAGTATTTGATATTAAGTGGTAAACATCACTTTCACATTCCTACATTCCTCCTTTGAACAAAGGGTAAACTAGAAGTTGTATAGTTGAAAAAAGTATTCTCAATGCCTGCTGAAAGCTTTGCAGTTTAAGTTACACAAAAATAATGTTCAGTAAGCATATGACTCAAACTGAGGAACACATACAACTTCAATATTTCAAGCTTGAAGAAGATCGTTTGCTATTAAAGTTCCCTGTACACTAACATAAACCAGGCAGAATGCTACAGTACTTTTGTTTTACTAAATCTTGCACTGGGCAGCACCTGAGCTAACAAGAATGTACTTGAGTCTGTACTCATACCCTACCAAGCGGGAAATAAGAACATACGACTCTAATGTGAGAATCTGAAAATCAAGATTCTCCTCACCACAGTGACTGTCTATGCCTGATGTAGCTATCATTTAATTTTAGAGATGTGTGTTTTAACTTACTTTATATTGCAATTACAAGCAAAAAAGGCAATTTGTACAAGGGGAGTCTAGATAAAAGGTGCATACACAGAAGGGAAAGAAACTCTGGTGGGACAAAGAAGGAAAAATAAAGTTCTCTTGAAACCAAATACAAGTAATGACAAATACTGGAGTATATTTTATGAATGAAGCTAAACAATTGTTCAAAGGTTGGGAGGTATGTGCTGGGAGTAAGGAATGTTAAAGAAGAAACAAGTTCTGTCTCAGATGGACAACAATGAAGTGTAAGGAACTGAAGTTAAGAGTATACAAGCTAAAGGAGACGCTTTCAATTATCCTAAATTTGCAAGTTTACCTTTTTAAAAATTCAGAGCTCAAATCTTGAAAGACACCAATTCTACTCCTCCCCCTCACAAACAAGTTATTCTCTTAATATGAGATACTAATACAAACTGAAATTAAATTTTAAAACAAAACAACCCAAAAGATGGAACATCCTTTTTCTTATTGCCATAATTTCCACAGAGCAATTCCAATAATCTCTGAAGAAGAACAAGGTGCAAGAGATGCTCTGGTATGAAAAACAAAGTGCCAATTCTTTTCATTTATACAGGCTACATTCAGCTTCCCATAACAACATTTCTTGTTAAGAGTTCAAATTCATAGGAAAGTCAGTCAGTTGAACTTAAACTTGAGAAAAAAAAATTATCTGCTATCCAAAGAATTCAGTCACAAGAACCCTACTTAACAAGTACTGACATTGGTGATTTTATCATAAATGTACTCTCAAATTCAGCTAAATAGGTTACAGAACACTTCAAACATCAAAATTTTCCACCAACTTCACCTGAAGTTCCCACCAGTTCAGTTTTCCACCTTTTCTAAGAAAGAGTAGACATTTATCAAAAAAAAAAAATCTTTATTCTAATAAGCAGAGCTCAGTGATTAGAATACCAAATAAGGATGAGCCAGAACTAAACACACATATTCCACTTTTTTCAGCATAAAATACAATTTGAACTCTTTTAATCAATTGCCTCCCATGGAAAGGAAGCCTTTTAATCACCTCTGTAATGTAATGCTAGAAAAACTGGAGTTTTCTTCCTCCAGACTTAATATGAAATGCAAACATAATTCCTCACAAGGGTAGATCTCAGCAGGTGCTGAAGCACTGGGTTCTACAAGAATTAAATATGTTACTTTAGTTACATTTAAAAACTTTTAAGACACCCTTCTGTCTAAAATAAATACTTTTTTCACATAAAGTGCTGCGGGTCAATGCTGACTCAAGAACTTTTATACCTTAATCAAAATATTCTTACCTGGAGCCCAAGAAATAGAATAAATAACCCCCTCATTGCCAGGAGAGGTGTAAACTGCTGTTAAAGTATTTATGTCCCAAACTTTTATCGTGCCATCAAATGAAGCTGTAGCAAGAAGATCAGGGTTATCAGGTTTGAATTCACAATCAAAGATGGTCTCAACATGTCCCTTAAAGGAAAAAAAATAAAAAAAAATCAAATCCATTTATTACACTTAATGTTTTTTTCTCCAGAAGTCCATATCTGGGTAAACTCTAAAATCAGCTCTATTAAAAAGCAATTAGATCAATTATGAGTTCAAAAACCCCTGCACATTTTGACTACTCAGTCAAAATCAAAAGGCATTAAAACAGCTTAGATGGTAACACTTCATCCTTTCAAGAACACTCTTAAAAACAGAAAAACGTTGCCCTAAAACAATAGGATGATGCAATGCCAGGGATGCAATAGTCAAGCTCTGTAGATTACATTCTAAAACATTTTTTAAAATTCCAGTGAGTTTTCTGTGTTCTAAAACCAGATGCTTCTATATTGCAGCTTATACTTCAACCCTTCAGAATTCTCCATCTTAACTGATCAAAACAGTCTCGTGGAATTAAATTTGACAAAAACATGAGAAGCAAATAATTTGCAAGAATTTTTCAAACTTCATTTGATTTAAAGAAAAATTAATTAAAAATGAAAACAGAACATAAGCCTCTATTCAGACACATACTGGAGTACACCTGTAAACTACTTAAGGTTTTCAAGTAAAACTGAATGGAGAAAGAAAAATCCTTTTGAGTAACCAACAGACCAGGGAAAAAGAGGTTCACCTAATATGTGATAAACCCAATTGTGAGCTTCTCCCTCAAAACACGCTGATACGAGGGCAGCTCCAAAAGTAACATTTCTTAGAAGATCATGAAGTATCAATAAAATTTCAGTTAAAACAAGCAAAGAAACCTCATCACCATCAACCTGAAAACTCTTAAATCTTTATTTCTGAATGACAATAAATTTCCTGTTGGAAGAAAAAGATGGATAAGCCAAACTGTCATTTCAAAACAGAAAAAAAAAAGAAAGACTTACCAAATCTCTAAGGAAATCCCACTTTTTGGCTCCCATGTCATAAAGGCCAACACCACCATCCATGAAACAACAGACAACATGGCCAGGAGGAAGAGAAAACGCTTGTTTTTGTGATAAAGTTGGAGGAGGAACAGCCTCACTTGTCGAGGATGTATGAGAATATTTAATAGGAGATGGAAACAAGAATGCTTAACAAAAGAAAAATATAGACAAGTGACTATTTTCCATTTTTTTATGTAATAATAAATAACAGTTATATAGAGAATATTGCTTTGTATTCCAGACCATTTGTTTATACATATGCACACGTGTGCACACACATGTACATAAACGAGAGTACAAAGCCTGGCCTACTAAAGAATATTATATAGGGCTTGATCCCTTATACATCCACTCACTGGCATGAGAGGACACTTTGTTTAACTAAGAACCACAGAGCAACCACAAGATTTCAGAGATTGACTTAACCATGCTAAGATTCACAAAAAATATTAACTTGCATGCATTGTAATGAATAACAATCAAAAGTACACTTACACTTCTTCTTTGGAGGAGAACTTAGTACATGCAAACTATGGAAACCAGAATTCTTCAATTTTAAATTATCTATAGGCGTCGTGTGTGAAACATTCCAAATACGTAACACACCAACTTGAGAATCTGAAGTTACAAATAATAAAAACATGTTTTTAGTTATTCTGTTTTACCGTACATACGTTATTTTTATATGCCCTGTGGAGAAGGACTTGGGGGTCCTGGTGGACAAGAGGCTTGACACGCGCTAGCAGTGTGCGCTTGCAGTCTGGAAAACAACTGTGCTCTGGGCTGCATTAAAAGAGGAGTGGCCAGCAGGGAGAGAGAAGGGATTTCCCCCCTCCACTCTGCTCTTGTGGGGCCCCATCTGGAGTACTGTGTCTTGGGTCCCCAGCACAAGAAGGACGTGGAGCTCTTGGAATGGGTCCAGAGGAGGGCCACTAAGATGATCAGAGGGCTGGAACACCTCTCCAACGAAGGAGGGAACTGGCTTGTTTAACTTAGAGAAGAGAAAGCTCTGGGGAGACCTCATTGTGGCTTTCCAATATTTGAAAGGAGCATATAAACAGGAGGGGAAACGACTGTTTACAGGGGTGGGTAGTGATAGGACAAAGGGGAATGGTTTTAAACCATTAAGGGGAGGATTAGGTTAGACATTCGGAGGAAGTTTTTCCTCACAGAGGGTTGTGACGCACTGGAACATGTTGCCCAAGGAGGTTGTGGATGCCCCATCCCTGGAGGCATTCAAGACCAGGCTGGATGTGGCTCTGATCAGCCTGGTCTAGTGGTTGGTGACCCTGCACATAGCAAGGAGGTTGAAATTAGATGATCCGTTAGGTGTTCCGTTTCAACCCAGGCCATTCTGTGATTCTATTTAAGGACTAAGAGAAGCAAAGAAAATCAAAACCAAAGGCGACCCAATGAATTAAAACTTAGAATCCCAAAAGACATTACAGGCAAGCACAGACACCTCTACAGTAACTTCACTATTAAAAACAGTAATTAGTCATATTAATTATTTAAAATTCAGAAAATATACTCTACAGAATTCCTGTTATAAAGTGTAAGTCAAACAAAGTCTAACTTTCCTTATTCACAGGTTCTTCAACCCTGACACTAATCTCTAGGATATAAGAAAGAGGCAGGAAATAGTTTAAAAATGATAAACTCCCCAAAAATAGAGAAAGCAGAGGAGCAAGTGGTATGCACTAGCACAACATTTTTATTCTTATTCCCAAATAGCTTCAGTATTATTGCTGAAGTCTGCATAAGGAAAATATTACTTAGCAAAAATAGTTAGACATCACTTCCATGTAAATACATACACTGTTCAGCATAGTTTTCTGTTCTTTTCCACACAGATACTTGAGGGGGCTTTTTTTGTACAATATATATAAGCTTCTGTTTGTAGAAACGTTAGGAAACGGAGATCAAACCTTTGATATCAGTTTTGAAGACTAAATGCTACATTTACCACTTTTTCATAAATTGGGAAATAAAAGGCTTACCTCCAGTTATAAACATTCCAGGTGCACTAGGAACCCAGGCTAAACACTGAACAGATGCTGCTGCACTGGGAAAATTAAATTTTGTGATACAGGACAAAGATTCTGAATCAACTAGTTGAATGCCATTATGTAAATTAGCAACAAGAAGGTAGTCATTTGACAAAGGGTCCCACTCCAGTGCTGTAACTGGATCTTCTTCATCTGTTCCTTTAAGAGACTCTGGTCTTAAGACATGCTTCTGATTTTTAGAACCTTTAGGAGCACAAGAATACAGATTATTTCAAAGTGATATCAAATATATCCTCTGAATACTTTTTCAAATTTCACTTTTGTCTCCCCCTGAAATTGTTTGTAGTCTGCTCATCTGTTCGCTCCACTGAACTCGAGGAAGCTGACTTTGCAATATCTGACCTAAAGTAGTCCTGCAGATGACTATTTTTTAATACAGCAGAAAACAGAAACAGCTGTCTGCTTGTTTGACCAATTTATAATGAAAGAAAATATACGTTGTTCCAATAACTTCCATGAGTAAAGAGATATTTGAGATCAGGCTTACAGAAAGCCTGACTAAAAGACAGAACTCTAGAACAATACAGAAGCAAAGTAAGAGACTGTTGAAAAATTCAAGCTGGTCTATGCAGAATAAAAAAATTACTTGGAAATACAGTTCAGTAGAATTTTGTGGCTGTTATCATTCCGTAACTTGTCAAAAAATCTCAGTGTTATCACAAAAGGAAGAAGCAACAAAGAAAATGCTGTGTGCTTTTCATCTAAGTAATTTTTGTGACATACAAGAAGTAGACATACTGTAAGTTTTGAATGCATGCATGTGCTCATAAACATCTAAATGAAAAAAGTGCAGAATTACATGCATATACAAAGATCATCAACAACAAAAACATATACGTTTCACC
Organism: Gallus gallus; assembly: GCF_016699485.2. Taxonomy (NCBI): domain Eukaryota; kingdom Metazoa; phylum Chordata; class Aves; order Galliformes; family Phasianidae; genus Gallus; species Gallus gallus. Next base: position 43,897,784 of record NC_052535.1, on the reverse strand, counting down.
ATATCAGTTTTTACCTGGCTGAAAAATAGACAGACTTCCATCAGTATGTCCAAAGACTACTTTCCCTTTTTTTTTTGGATGCCACCTAAACAGACAGATATCTGACAAGAAGCTGTGTGCTCCTTTATGCGCCGTTACCACGCTCAAAGGTCCTGAGATAGTCCAAATGTACAAGGGACCTCTGTGGGACACAAATGCAACTGCGTCACCTTCATTCCAGCACCAGCTAAGTGATGCAGGAATTCCTGAAACATACAGAATAAGGATTTGAAATTCAGTGCGTTACTGCCAGGCGCAGTATCAGCAATTGTCTTGAATACCTGTGCAAACAATTATTCTTATACACAAATGATTAGACTGAAATTGAGAAAACTGTATGAACATCTTATGGTGTGAAAATAAACTACATATATCCAGAAAGTAGAAATATTTCTCAAATTACCTTAATGCTACTTTGATGGGCTGTAATTTATGACAGCCATACTTGATTTCATTAGTGCCAAGGACGCTGACACACAAGGGAGGAGGATAAGCTTGATCCTATAAAACATTCTTTTCTTTCATTCACAATTCCATTCACTAGTATGTTTTATTGTAAGTTATTTGCAAAAGTTAATAGCAATATAGTAAATACTAGCTTACAATTTCTGGTTTTTTGCAAACAATGAGATTTAAAGATAACAGAGTCATATTTGTGACAAAACTGGAAAGTCTGAAAATTAAAGCACACTCTTAATAGTTTACCTCTGGACATCTGGCAGTTTTAATTCAGTCACATAACACCTACCTACAGGGTCAGCAGGTTAAGGATTTCAACGTTAGCAACTCCAACACTAATTATCACTGTAATTTAATGTGTGTCTGAAGGGGTAAACAATAAGGCCAATTCCCCAGGCTGAAAATTCATTACTGTTCCAATTTGGCCATTTTAATGCTGCTTTTGCTGTCTTCGTTACCACTGCATTATCAGGAGGTTTAAACAGATTATCCTAAAAGTAAAATGATTTTTAGAAATTTTAAAATTAGAAAAAATGTTACTTCACATGTATTTATTGGTTGAAGCAGGATCAGTTTTTACATTACTGCATAACTGGAGCCAATATTTGGTTTGGATTAGATCAAATCATTGCACGCTTCCCTATTTATTCCTTTTGCAGCATATGCAAGGCACAGAAGATATTCAAAGGTATCCTAGATACACTCCTCTGTAGAGAGTAGTGAGTCCCAAAGTACCCTGGAAGAACTTGACATACTGACTGTTAGCAGGCAACATTTATTTTCCAAGGATGTAAACACAGGAGTCAAACATGGCCAACAGACCGTGTATGAGAACAAAAATACAACCTGTTGGTTTCGACTGAATGAATCAGAACTGAGCAAGAACAGGTGACAGGTATAGACATTTAACACGCTAGATGCCTACTGCAATCTCCTAATTGGTAGTTGTAAGTCTTAAGATATTATGCAGTTGGGCAAGCATCAGAATACTTCAATAAAGACTGTTTTTCAAATTCACGGATATTGTCTACCTAGATTTGCTGACTGCTACATTATTTGCTCTCATTTTAATAAGGTTACCATGAAAGTACATGATCTAAGGTTTAAATCTCAATTATTTATCCTTTTTATAAGGATAAAAATGTTTGTTTCTGCTCAACAAGAAATCAACAACAATATAAACTCCTGAATTGGTCAAGTACTTTATTCTTTCCTTTATACTTTCCGTTCACTAATTACTGGATAGTTTGGAGCAATTTACTTGAATAGATTATCATAATCTTCTAAAATAAACAATAACAAATCTGATCACATGAATATTGTGTTGTGTAGCTGTTATACCCCTGGCCTACTAATCTCTACTACTTTACTGTATATCAATATTTCTGATATCTGAAGATGAGAAAATCTGTATGAAACAAACAAATCTTCATGTCTGAAATACCTTTTGTATCATCCAGCTTGGCCACAACTTTCTGTTCAGTCACGTTCCAAATGATTACTAAACTATCTGCGCTGGCACTCGCAAACATGTCAGGATTGTGTGGACACCAAGATATGGCTGTGATTGTCTTCTTATGCTCAGACATAATTGCTCGAAGCTTGAATTCATTGTATTGGTGATCCAGCTAAACAAAAAGTAAAAATTCACTTTAGAAATAATTTTTTTAAAAATTCACCTTAAATACTGTTGAGTAGAACAGTTCAGGCTTATTATGAATTATTATGAATTGTTAAATTCATCACAGATGGAACTGTGATGAATTTAACAACTGACTACTTGATATCTCAAAAAATTAAATTTTTATGTATTTAACTTACACTGAATAGTTGTCAAATATTCAATCAGCTCAAACAGTATTAACATCTGTTATTATTTTCACTTGCACACAATTATATTCCTTTAATAACTGCACTCAAACACTTTTCACATAATGATTCTAAAGGTACTATAGGTACTATAGGTAATCTACAAGTGACAGAATACAAAAATGAGTATGAAATTCTTCTGATTTCTTATTTTACTTAGTCTAATTTAAAAAAAGTCCCCAAACTCAACACAAAATTTTATTCTAATCCCACTAGCAGTATAACTTGCACAGTTAAAATAAGCTTATCCTGCAGTATTTCTCAGTCTAAGCATTCCACATGACAGCATTTATATTTTTTCTTATTTGTTGGTGTACAGCAGTTGGGATCTTTAAAAGATCACACTGCCCTGCAGTTCAGAAAGTAATAGCTTATACCAGACAAAAGAAAGGTGGGCCAAGGAATTCACAACTCCACAGATCCATGTCCAAAGTTCCCCAGAACAGGTTAAAGCTACCTTAAAAGATTACCTTTACATTTCAAATGAAATCATGTAATTTTCCTCTCAAAACCTGCTCTACTGCTGCACTTCATTCACCTCAGGCATTTGCAGTATTGAGAGATTGTTGGGTTTTTTTATGCAAATAATTCTAGACACATACAACTTAAAATACAACGTTTAAATCAACTTTTTGCACCTGTTCTAACTAGCAGAAAAAATAATCTGGAAAAGGTATCTTGAATGGAAGGTTGAGTACTACATGGTTACCTTCTCACCAGCAATCATACTTCCAAACAAAAATATACTGAAAGGGCTTAAAGTGATATTGACAGTAATGTAAAAAACATTAGTCTGTTAAATAAGAAGTCTTACCTGATAAATATAAATAGCAAGTGTAGCACAATAGGCAAATCTGTCCCCACTAGCAGCACAAACATCTTTGTTCCATGGCTGACATCCAGCAGCTAGAAGACCCACTTGTCTAACATATGACATTTTTGCCTTTAAGACAAAAAAATAAAAACATTAAAATACAACATGAAAACGCATAACAGAATAGAACACCTTTTTGTTTCCATAAATAATTTATTCATTTTTTACCTTTAAAAAAATACAGCTAGCTTTTGTTTTAAACAGTAGGATCTTGTGTTCATTAGATATAAGTGAACAATAACAGAAGTAAAGCCAAGAGAAAGTTCACAGGCTTCTTCAGCATTACAAAAGGAGGGAATTTTGATGCCCCTCTTAGAGCTGTGGGATGTGGAAAAGTAGGAAACAGTGAATGAAAACATGAATTGTTCTTGATTTGCGCAAGCTGAAGCTGTTCTTCACTTTCCTCTGTATTCAGATTTTAACACTTTCTAAATGAAAGCATAATGTCTTCTCTGCTGTTCTCTTCTGTTCATTCCCCACAGAGGCATCTGGACAAAATAAACCACGCGCAGTACTTGTGTGTTAGATACATCAAACAACAACAAAAAAAAAGGATCCAGGGGTGTTGACAGCCAGCTGAACACAAGCCAGCAGCGTGCCCAGGTGGCTAAGGCAGCCAATGGAACCGAAGCTTGTATCAGAAATAGCACTGCCAGCAGGAGTAGGGAAGTAATCACCCTGCCGTATGCAGCACTGGTGAGGCCGCACCTTGAACAGAACACCTACTGTGTTTGGGTGCCTCACTGCAAGAAATGCAGTGAGGCCCACTCCAGAATGTCCAGAGAGGGTCAGTGGAGGTATGAGGTGTCTAGAGCACAAGTCTTGCAGGTAGCAGCTGAGGGAGCTGGGATTGTTTACTCTGGAGAAACGAGGCTCAGGGGGGACCTTATCACTCTCTACAACTGCCTGAAAGGAGGCTGTGCTGAGGTGGGGGTGGGCCTCTTCTTCCACAGAACTACAGATAGGACAGGAGGTAGTAGCCATAAACTGTTCCAGGGGAGGCTCAGGTTGGATACGAATAAATTTTTTTTCTCAGAAAGCACAGTCATACATTGGAACACACTGCCCAGGGAGGTGTTCAAGAAATGTGTAGATGTAGCATGGAAGGACATAGTTTAGCAGGCATGGGTGATGCATTCATGGTTGGACTAGATGATCTTAGAGGTCTTTTCCAACCTACACGACCCTATACCAGTAGCTTAGTACAAGTGTGAATTACTTATCATCACTGTCCTTTCAGAAGAAGCTAAGTTTTCTTAACTACCATGAGTTGTGGAAAATAAAAAGCAAAGTTTACTACAGCATTACTGTATTACTGTTTAGCAATCTATGACTCCAGTGTCTGAAACAAGATTTTCCTCTAGATCACCTCTGCTAACTAGCATTAAACGTCTACACAAAATCAGTCACTCTAGCTACACATTTTCTCTACTGTCTGTGAGTCATTTGCATGGAATTTAAATCTGTAACAGAAAAGGTCCTTGGAAGAATGATGTAATACAAGAAATACCCGAGGAAAATATATACATATATATGAGAAACAATATTACAAAAGGAATCTCAAACTACTTGCGTTGCTCAGACTGAGAGGATAACTGACTTTAAAATAAAAACACAAGAAATGCACTTCTGAGCCAGATCAATTATACATCTAGCTCAATTTTTAATTAATGATTATATATCAAAAGGCTTCCTGGACAGAGCAATAGCCTGGTCATTTTTCTATAATCAATTTACTTACCAAGAATGCGAACACCTGCAAAGGTACTGTTTGCTAAAATTTACTCCTCCCTGCAAAATTAATTACTTTAACATATTGTTATTCTCAATTTTATATTATAATGTACTCTTACAAGTGAGAATGAAGTGCAGATTGTTAAGAAAGTGCAGCACTACCTTTAAACAAAACACTTTTTCATCAGTGCAATATTAAGTAGTACTAAGATGAAATACAACAAATTGATACAAACACTTTCAACAAAACATATAACATATTAGGAAGGATTTCCTATCAATAGTCACTTCATTCAGACTCAGTTATTTTGCTTAAAAAAATAGGGTTTGCGGCTATTTTTTATTTCTCTTTGTATAAGAAAAAAAATGATATACAAGTCGTTATGTTGGGCTCTCCAGTATACACTGAAAAAACCTGTGCATGTAAAAAAAACACATATACAACCCTTAGAAATCTAATAAGGGATGCCTACAGTTTCCAAGGAGATGAGGGAAAGAGGGAGGACAACAACGAAAACATGTTTTTCCCCCCCTCCCTATTGGCATGAGCAGCAACAACATTAAGTTGCTAAATATAGGGAAAAAAACACTAAATTGCAATTCTATTCATCATAGAATTACTATCTAAAAATAACATTTGGATGGACTAGATGAACAGACATGGCTATATATCAAAATCAACATCTGGAAATTCCTACCTTAGCCTAAGAATCATATTTTGTAAACCATTTAAGAATTTCCATCATCATTCCATGACCCTGCTGCTTCCAAAATGCAAAAATCTTGTTCTGGTTGTAGAATAAAATGACTTCACTTGACTATGAAGGAACTAAACCTTGATGTTCAGGTAACAATGCAGTTACGAAGGAATGCAGGAGAAAAGACAGCATTGTGTTGCACAACACACAATGGCAGTGTCAGTAGCCTAGCAACTGCAGGTCTTCAACAGGCACAAATTCAATTTCAGCATTACCCCCCTTTCAGTGCTTCAGCTACTCAGTTTATTTTGTTGGGTTTTTTTCTGACTGCACAACAGTATTTATTTAATAATAGCTGTTTAGATCAAACATTTAGCACTCTTTAATTATTATCCGTGCTTGTATGTTTTAAGTATTCACAAATGCATAACCATCAAACACCAACCTCTATCATATACTAACACCATTAGCAGATGTATATTTACAACATGGCACGCACACAGAAGTGAGTATACAATATTTTATGTAAATCAATATGCCTGTGTATATTTCAAAAGCCTGTTTTCTAAACAGCTATGTATACTCAGGTCCTAGGTATCTCCTGCTTCTATTCTTACTGTCTTCCAGTTAAGTTCATACATTTTCTTATGAGAAAAGCTTGCTGCCACATCTGTAGGTTTGATATACAGATATTATCGTTCATCCATACTATTGCTCCAAGGTCAATGACAATATAATAAAGACCTACTTTAAGTAGACTTACTTTAAGGAGACTTTAAGCATATTTGTGGGAAAAAACATTGGAGATGAAAACGTGACCTGCATGCCTTAGAGCTTCACTTCTACTGCCCTATTGCCCTACTGCCCTATCAGACCAGTTTGAAGCACCAGAGAACAGGCAAAGAATTCTTCTAGTTAAAAACATGGACATTTTCAAAACAGGAAGTCTCCATGCCTGCAGATACAGCAGAAACAAAACTACTTCCTCTCTGTGCTTGCCTTAATATTAAGCAATACTCTTCCAAAGGGGCTAGAAAACATCAAGCACATTATAGCCACGTTAAGAAATTAAGTTATGGCTAGTAATCTGCCCAGACCCATCAAATAAAGCATAATTGGAAATATTCCATTACACATGCAATTTAAAAGTAAACAGACAAATTAAATCTAAGACTAAACAGAGCAATGAAATCTCCCCAAAACTTAAATAAACGATCCTTTCTGAAACATTTAGGAAGCTAGTACATTTTCTAAATTTTATACTGCATTCATAAAGTAGGAGAATACTTGTGAATGTTCACCTGCATGAATCAGTATTTTGCACAGTTTTATATCCCTAAGATTAAAATGTAGCTGGTGCCTGTTAATTTACACATTTGAAGAACTTCAAAAGTAAAAAAAAAAAAAACACAGGAAATCTTACACTATGCAAATGACAAATTGATGAATATTATTAAAGATCACTTGCCATGGATTCAGGCAGATTCATAGAAAAAGAATTTAGAAATAAAGAATAGAGGGCAATGTTATTTATCAATTCTAAGTGCTTAAAACCAGAACTGATATTGATATCATTTGAGCTGTTACCTTCAAATGCAAATCCTTCCTGCTTTGCAGGGAGTACCACAAAATCCTGAAGAACTTTTAATTCTTGATAGAATCAAACTGCAGTTGCTAACATAGGTCTCTAAATAGTCTTACTGAGGACGTATGTGCACTGCTTCAAAGTGAATGCTTCTGAGCAAAAGATTAGCTCAAACTGCCTACATAAATCACAACAGTGACAAAGCAGGATAATTATGTAGGTTTATGCATGTACTGCTGTTAAAAGAAGTTAAGCACTTCATACTTCCCAGCAGGATTTAACCTAGCAAGTTGATGACTTCTTAAAGTGCCAGGTTGGTTGCTAGCTTACCACTGACCAGCACAGGCAGTCTGTATGCTTCTTCTCTAAAAAACAAACAAACAAACAAACCACCACACAAGTTTCTCTCTACTTCTGTACACAATTCATAGAACACACATTGCCTACTGCTCCAGGAGTATCAGAATACCCAGAGGTAGAGTGCCAGTTTCAGTGTACAGCAGTTGAAAAAGACTTTGAATTTCAGCACCATTCTTCAAGAATAGCAGAAACCTTGGCTAGACTCATCACCTGCAAACACTGACTGCAAGTTTCCTAACTCATGATTAACTAACAAGTTTAAAATGAGTGCATTTGATTATCTGGACACTGACAAGGAAAATAACACTTAGAGAAAAAATGATCTTAAAGAACAACGTTCTCCTAGTTTTCATAGCTATTTTAAACCTCCACAATAAACTCAGAGCTGAAGTACTAGCAGAACTGATTTAACTACAGCACATCTGACTTCGTATGGGAAGCAGTCCTAGAAACGTTCTATCAGGCTGATGTTTGGTTAAGTCTGGATTTAAATCAGACTGAAAGTGCATTTTGCCCCATAATATTGGGTTTTATGGTACAAGCAGTGACTTTAGGATATGAGGCAAAAGAATCAGAAGCCCCATTTCTATACAGAACCAACCAGCCAACCCTCCTCACAAAGCTCATCTGCATTTCATGGAAAGCATTAGGATAGAAAGCAGGAAGGAAAGGAAAAAAAATATTACCATCCTTAATGGTGCCAGCTCAGCAAATATACAGTGATTCTTCCATTCACCTGCTCCCCTAATCCCTTGCTTACAGGCTATTACATAATAATGTGTGTAATTTTTGTTAAAATAATCCTCCTGGCAAGTGGGTATTTTTGCTCATCTCTGATGACACGATTCTAAGGACATGCAGTAAATACAAAAGAAACTTTGAAACAATTTTAATCAAATGCTTCTCTTTAGAAGAGATATAATGATATTTAAGGTAACCTATAGGAATGGAATGCTAATTTCAAGGCAAAGCATTCCGAAATTAGGTAGGAGTTGCCACATTTTTAATTCAGACACCTTGACTATTTATGAAAACATCTCTAAGGATAATATTTTTATAAATAAAATTTGCACTTATAATTGCAATCTTCCACAATACAGAAAAAATTATCAGGGACATTATTATAAGAATATTAAAGCAGAAACAAACTTTTATTTGAAACTGAAAACAAAAACATTAAGACGCTACGTTGAAAATGTAACAATAACATTTGAGCATTACAAAATCTAAGCTGGAGGGAAGTCTTGCAAAGAAGTGCTCTTGACTTCCTTAATACAGTACTAGTACAGCTTCACTAGAATACCTTTGAAAGCGTGATTTTAACAAGACAATCCAAGTAGAAATATTCAGTTTGAAACAGACTAAGTCTGGTACTTCTAACAATACATCATCCAGAACCTTGAAATACATACAATCAACCTGAGACACCATACATAACTGGTAGCAAAACTACAGGTATTTACTGTTCATCTAGTACCAGAACTTGAATTTTCAGATACATTCTATAATACATGGTTGTATGTACTTCTTCGCATTATCTCAGTATAAAACATATAACATCCTCCATAAGAATCTCATCTTGCAATCCAAAGTTCCCAAAAATCACTAAAGATTGCTTTTGTGCTGGCTAACTGCCAAGATGTTACCTCCAGGTACATCTCATCTATGAGTTTCTGATGAGCAGCTATTAAAAGATTATTCCACTTCTGAGACACTCTAAGGCAAGAGTCACATGTAATATTAGAATAGTGCAAGAGGTATTAGGATCCACCTTTTTTAATATTCATGAGCATATAAATGACATTACCGTGTGATACATGATAATAGGATTTTAAAAGCTGCTGGCGTTTGTGTTTCAGTAGCATCACCCACGCTCTGATTTAATACCTGAGAACACACTATTAAAATGAGAAACAGAAATTACACATAGTTATGTAAAACAACTCAATACAGTGAAAGAAACCGGGTACTCATTTCTCATCCTAAATCTATGAAAGCAGATATAGATCAAGCTTGCCCAAGGCATGCAGTTATGAAAAAAATTCAAGCAACCCAGCAGATGTTGCTATAGTAACTACACCTCCTCTTAGAAAAATGTAAGTAAAAAAAATGCACAGATATCCAAAGTAAAACTTGGAAATGACCTTAGGTGAATCTCTTATCTCCCGATTTTTTTTGTTGTTTTACTCAATTAACACCTCTAATTAGTTTATTCCATGCACAGAACTGTACAACAAGGAATTAATGTAAGTTTGAATGCTTGATTTCTATCTCATTAAATATTAAAGAATTCTAGCAATTAAATTATGCAAGCTAAAAATGCAAGAAGCTGTCTTAACTTGTAATATCATTTATCCATTTAGAAACATTAATTGTCAAATAAAAATCAGTTAAATGTTATATATGATATAAAATCCCATTTAAACTTGCACCACCATAGAAACATTGATATTAGTTACATAAGAAACAGAAGCTTAAAGAGAAACAAAACTAAAAGGAGAAAAATATTAATTTAAGCAATTCTTACTCGTTTCTGTCCTTCATGCCAATCATCTTCATCAAACCAGTGGGAAATGTAAGTCATCCAAGCCATGACTGAATGTGGAAATTAAAAATACAGCATCTGAACACCTGCAAGTATGACGAGTTCTGTGCTAAAATTTACTGAAAACTACAAGCTAACCAAAGATCAGATCTGAACTCTGCTATGATTCCCTGATAATAAAGCTTTAAATTCATAGATATATAGTCTGAAATACTTTTAGTAGCAATATAAATGCTATCCATATATTGGATTCTGAACTGAAACAGAAATCAGCATTGAAGCTACCAGTAGATTGTGTATTCCGGTATTTTAAACTAAAGCAGGTTAGTGCTTCAAGCTTGATTTCAGAGTGCTTCCGAGCTCTGAAAATGAGGCGCTGTTTGAATCATTCTTATTTATTTGTCTTTTTCCCCCAAATATACTGTCTGTAAGAGTGGTTCACTGCACAAGAGCTAGTTCTAAAATATAAATTACTTCCAGAGTCATGTGGTGTGATGTGTTTTGGTTACGTAGGGAGTGCTTTCAGCTGGCAGAGGGAGGAGTGGCTGCAATGACTGCAAATGCAGAACATCTTATGCTTAACAACATTAAAACAAAAACAAACAAACACTGCATCTCCACTGCAGTGTGCAGAGCCTGAAGGGCTCAGCTACAGCCACCAGCAGTGGCTGGGAAATTTAGGAAGCCTAATTTTCACTAATTCATCAGAATGCCCGAGGAGGTTGTGGATGCCCCATCCCTGGAGGCATTCAAGGCCAGGCTGGATGTCACTCTGGGCAGCCTGGTCTGGTGGTTGGCAACCCTGCACATAGCAGGGGGGTTGAAACTGGGTTATCACTGTAGTCCTTTTCAACCCAGGCCATTTTATGATTCTATGATTCTAATGTATCTGCTGCTTTCCACTCTCTCAGCATAGCTTCATGTATCTGACTATTCCTTCTACAGAAAATTTCATGTCAGACTTTTTTTGTAAAGAAAAAGAATAGAAGTTGTATTATTCACATCATAATGAGAAATCCTTGGGAACCACACAATCCCAATTTCTGAAGTCCAGAACCCAGACAACCTGTATCTTCCTAGGCTGAATTGTTTCTTCAAAACAAATTATCTCCAAAGCTATTAACTGAATAATTGCAAAAGCTTGAACTGTTCAATCAAGAAAAAAACAAAAGAAAATAACAGTTTGAAGTGCCAAATATTAACTTGGAGTTGGTGGTCAACATGACCTACTGTCTCAGAAGAGCTGAATTCCCTCCTAACACCAGTATGTAACTCAGTGTCATTATCAGTTCCACTCAAGCACAGAGTTTTTCATGAAGGCAGTCAGGTAAGCAAATTAAGTTCTCAGACACACAGCAGGGAAGAAAAGCAGCAACACTTATACTTTCCAACCTCTTACTTGAGAACTATGACATTCAAGGGAAAAGCACCAGACCACAGAAAAATTAAATCAAGACACCCAATACATTTATGGAAAGTAGCATTCCCAGATTAACTAGATATTGCTTGCTGTTAAATATCACTCCAGTTCAACAGATACATACACAAGAACAAAAAGGAGCTTCCCACCATACTGCTGAAATTCCTGCAGACTTTGAAGACTTTGCCTTACCATAAACAATGTAAAGTGTGCAATTTTATGCAATATCAAACTACATCAGAAATACAGGTTCATTTCAGATACATCTATTCAAAAAACTGAAGAAATGCTCAACAATATCCTTGGTCTATGACTAAATGATAAAGAAGTCACTGATGTGCTAAATGAATCATATGCACATTAATACTGCTTTTCATAACCTAAAAACCACAGCTTGGAGTATATTAATACCACCACATTTAGGAAAGTCTGTTTCAGGCTGTTCTGCCTCTTGATAAAGGCACATTACTCAAGATTTTATATGGTATATAGCCTTATTAATTCAGCAGTAACTGGGATACATTGCTGTTCAAAGCCTACATCAGTTTTTTATGTTTCATAAATAGCATAGCATGCAGTCAACCAAAAATCCACTTGGCCCATCGTAACTCTGCAATGTGATGGAAAGCACTGTAATGATAGCAGAGTAGAAAAATCCCAGGCTGCAGCAAATGAGGATATGCCCAAATGTAGCAGCCATGGACATAGAAACAAAGAAAAGAATCTTTCTTTCATGAGGAATCTTAAATGAGGTCTGGGAAGGGGTGGCTCCTGGCTCCACCCCTTCTTGTCATTCAGGTAGACTGCATGCACCTGAGGTCCCCTGGGTTGGCCCTGCCTTCCCACCAGGTGCTCAATCACCAGTTCAAGCCATGACTTAACATTTCTGCTACACACCTGCGGCCATCATTCTTTGGTTCTCTCTTTTAAGGGCAACGAAAGCAACATCAAAGTCCTAATAGAGCACATTGATTTTTTGTTCAAGCGTTGGATGTTAATAAGGCATTTGAGTAGATCAGACCAAAAGAGACATCTTTGAGGCATATATAAAGTGTTTTATTTGCGTTACTGGAGATGAATGACCGGCCCCAATGTTTAATTGACTAGGCATAAATACAAAAAGAAAAATCAGCTAAGACAGATAAATGAAGCGATGGTAAATTGTGATCCTAGCATAAAAACACTGTAATCTGTCACTGAAGTTCAGAGCTACGAAATTCAAGATTTACAAAACTAATGTTTTTCTTGTACTGATATTAATGTTGATCTTACTTCTGGACACTTTATTGCAGGTAACTTTTCTCTCTGAGACTAAGTTCATTACAAAGACATATCCTCAAAAAAATCTGAAAGGATAAACGGAAGAGTATTGTGGCCTCAATCTCTAAACACTAAAACATATCCCTAAATATAACATTCACATACACTTTATCTGAAACACACAAGACAGAAGATTACCTCTGAAAATCAAGATCTAAATGACACTGAAATTAACAAGTAGACACTGTTCTCCCATATAATCTGACAGCTGCTGAAGTCAGCAATTCATTTCAGTTCTGATAAAATATCTTCAAAACCAGATGAGCAGTTACAACTTCCCTATCTTGATTTATCACTTCAGTTATCAAATTTTCTATTTTTTAATACACTATGTCAAATCAACTATGTATTACTATTTTTCTCCAAATGCATTTCTAGTAACTGCTTGTTTCTGTTTAAGATCTTACTCAGAAATTTTTAGGTATTTGACTATTTCAGAGACAATATGGACAAGTTTGTTGTACTCTTGCCCTAAATCAGCATAAAGCAGATTTTGAAATTAATAATGATTTTCAAGTAACTGGACATCAGAAATTATTACTTTATAAGTTCATCCCCCCAATTCACTTGGAACTTTTTCAGAGAATTCTGTCAGTCTGCGTCATAGATATTACTTCATAATATATTCCGTAATATTACTGTTAATTATTGACTAACAATATTTTAAAGATTAACTACCAGATTGCATTATTTTTTTTCCACATATTTTGAAGCCACAATATTAACAATAGGAATTAATGATAAAAAGACAAAAAAAGAAACACTAAAGAACAAAATGCTACGTAAAAATCCTTAGTTACTAGAGTATAGAAATCCACTGTTTTTCTTTCATAATACATATGGCAGTATGTAAATTCATTATATCAGTATCTATAGTAAAAAAAAACCACGTCTGGTTTTACTTACTAATTTGTGCTGTAGCAACTTTTACAGTGAGAACATGAAGCGTGTAATGATTGTTAATATCCTAAAATAAATCTGAAATTAGGATGCCTACAGTAAGGCTGTGCAATAAGCCATAACCAACCTAGGTCTCAGGGAGCCTGTCATATGAGGCCAGCAGGGAATTAGGTCTTTCCCCCCTACTCCTCCCAGACTACTGATGGCACAAAAGTAAGCATGTTGTCTCTCCTTCCCTTCTCACCCTCATTTGCCCTTTCCAAATAGTTATATGGATTTATCAAGACAATATAACATATAGGATGGCCAGGCCACCTCACAGTGATCAGAACAAGCTGTTAATAACAGCCATGAAACACCATCATCATCATTGCTAGAACTGTGCTGGCACGAGACCTTAGAACAACCTTCCTGTAAGAGTACAAGGACAAAAACGTAGCTAATTTTAAGACTAAGCTTTATCAGGTTATGAAGGAGATTAGGGTCTAGCTGCCAACAATAGCAGAGGATTGGACTTGATCACGCATCTTCCTAAGGTTATTCTGTAACTGGATCTGGAAGAACAAATTCAATGAAACTTTCAGTTACATTTTCTTTCTAAGAAAGTAACTTCAACATCTATTAAGAAAAAAATATATATAAATGAGCATAATTATATATGCAGTATCACTGTTACTGCTGTTTAGCAGACATTTCTATTTAAATTCAATGAAGAACTGTTACAACATCGAAGAAAAAGGAAAATTACATATCTTTGATTTTTAAGTTTCTTAATAAAGCAGAAATAGGAAGGCACACTGCTTATGTGTAGAGAAAAATTATAACCTTAACCAAAGCTAATTATATGCTGAAATACTGGTCTCCATCACAACACATAAATCAAATCTGGATGTAATCAAAGCTGAAGTATCCCAGTTTTTGACTATCAGAAAACAGATAATACAGCAAGAAATATGCTACGTCTATTTGTTATACCATGCCCATAGAATTGGTCCTGGTGTAGACAGCATGCAAGTTACGCCATTTTAACATGTTTTTTCAAAGGAAAAAGAAAAATCAAAAAAACAGTTCAGACTATAAAAATCTGTGAAGTGATAAAGAACATCTTTGAAAGAAAATATTTAAATAATATTTGCATGTTAAGACAATTGCACTTCTTATTCCATATCTGCCATATAAATGTACTGAAATATAAATTAGATGAGATAAATAACCTTAGTGTATTTAAGACATCTTAACATGTTAAGAATGTAGCAAAAACCAAACAATTTTCAGCATCAGAAGCACAAGCAAGCCCCCAAAGAACATAACTAACAGGGTGGAGAGAAAACTATGACAGAAAGAAACAATCCTGTCTACTTGCGAAACTCAAGGCAAGTATTTTATACCCCTTTAGCAGTGAGAGTTCAGCTGTGTCCCTGTGCAATTCATCATTTCTATTGCTAACAGATTATGGTTAGCTGAGCGAGGTTACGTAGAAAAAATACGGATGGCTAATTGACAACCCAAATTTGGAAAATTAGGTAAAGCTGGAAACAGATAAGATAAAAATGACTTTATCAGGAAAACAGCTGAACACTGGGGCATCTGTCTCCAGCATAATCTTCTAAAACAGAGATCTTCTGCCCTAGGAATTTTTACAGAACAGTTTGCAGACTTAACAGCTCACACAAGGGGCCACATGCTCTTAACAATCACAAACATCAACAGGAAATCCCCAAAACAAACCCATCATCAGAAAAGAAAGCACTTCATCTGCAACAAGGTTGCACTCCATTCTCTGGAAATCTGAATGAGATTGAACATGCTACTTGCATGTTCAAAACCAGCAAGAACAAAAAAAGATATAGATTACTAACAAATGATTACGGAGCTCTGCTCAACACTAACCACACGCTTTAGTAAGTCTTAATTTTTATAGCTAAGCATAGAAACTTATGAAATTTATCTCTGGAATCTCACATATCCTCTTTCATTCCATCATCAGTCTCTCATCACAGCTATTTTGAGAGATTTGGTAGAAACTAAAAAAGGAAATGAAGAAAGAGATTAGGCCCCAGGCTATCAGTAAGCAAAGCAGATCATGCCTCATTAAGAGGCATGTTGTCTAATGGGAGAACATAATGCAAACAGTTAAATACAAGACAAAAATAAAATTGAGGATCTTAAAACATAAATCAAAAGGATGGGATAAACTCCATCCCCCCAAACAAACTGCAAGTAGAGGTTAGTTTCAGGTAGGATATTAGGAAAAATTTATTCTCTGAAAGAGTGGTCAAGTACTGGAATGGGCTGCCCAGGGAGGCGGTTGAGACACCGTCCCTGGAGGTGCCCAAGAAACACTTAGATATTGTACTAAGGAACATGGTTTAGTGGGGAAATAATGGTGGTAGGTGGACAGTTGGACTGGATGATTTTGGTCTTTTCCAATCTTGGTGGTTCTATGATTCATAGGAAATCTTTATTTAGAGGTGGTGAGGCACAAAAACAGGCTGCCCACAGAAGTTTTATTTCTCCATCCCTGGAAGTATTCAAGGTCAGACTGGATAGGGCCCCGTGCAGCCTGATGTAGTGGTTGACAACTCTACCCCCAGCAGGAGGGTTAGAACTAGATGATATTCAGGATCCCCTTCACGCCATTCTATGATTCTATGACCTTGTCAAGGCGAGCAACCACAAAATATATTAGCAATAAATCAAGTTAGACAGTGCCTGCAAGTTATCTTAATGTTTTATATTACTTATGTTTCTTCACAAGTTCTTTACATCATCCTGCCCCCATATGGGCTACAACAATTGACTAGAGTTGACTATGGTCAATTGTCATATTGACTATGGACATTTTTGAACAGTTCTGACTTGTAAAACATAAATAAATGTAAGCACAAGAGTTAACATAACTGATTCATGCAAGACATTTGTTCTCTAACACATTTGAATGTATCTGTAACATATACAGCTACACCTGTAGTCGGGAAAGAAAGACAAGGTGAAAAGATATTTACACATGCCACAACCTAATGGTATTTCCATTATTTTAGTGCTATCAAAAATTAAGAAGTGCAAAGGTCAGCAACTGTAATTTAAAACAATGGGAATTGTAATTTATCATGATAACAGGCAAAACAATACCAGGCTAAATTCGAAATAACATCTGATTGTTTACCATACATGCTCATTATCAGAACTCTTCACTTTTAATGCCTCTGCAAATAGCAGGAAACTGCAGAATGTCAAGACAAAATTTTTATATGAGGTATTCATAACCAGAAAGCTCTATGCTTGTAATAGAGAAGAGATTTAAACCCTATATTTAATTAGAAAGAGACACAGTGGATTCTCTTTGATGTCTTTTAAGACCAAATGGATGTCATTCAAAAAATATATTCTTCAAACAACTGATTTGGGGCTGAAAACAAGTTTTCAGTTATTTATGTATTATATTATGCCGTAGTTAGGACAACTACTAAGAACATGAAACTCCTTACCAATTTTAAAATCCAGGTTTATGAAGCTTACTACTGCATTCCAAAAAACCCAGACTTGGATTCTACACTTGCTGTTTTCAAGACTTCAAAAGCAGTCTCACAAATTGCATGCAACCATTTCTACATAAAGCAGCACTTCTAAGACAGCAGAAGAATTTATTTAACAGAACTTTAAATACTTTTTTTTTTTTTTTTGTAGTGTCAACTGTCTCAAACTTATCTTCATGAGCTTGTTTGCTCAGACTGTACATTGCCTTTTTTTTGCTTGAAAAATGGTTAGGGTAGATTTAGACTGGATATTAGAAAGAAATTCTTTACTGTGAGGGTGATGAGACACTGGAACAGGTTGCCCAGCAAGGCTGTGGATGCCCCCTCCCTGGAAGCATTCAAGGCCAGGCTGGATGGGGTTCTGAGCAAATGGTCTAAAGGGAGGTGTCCCTGCCTATAGCAGGGGGTTGGAACTACATGATCGTAAGGGTTCCTTCCAACCCAAACTATTCTATGATCCTCCGCACTTGTTTTTGTTCCCCCCCACCCAGCACGGTAGGCATCTGAAGCACAAACAAGCCCAAAGCTCTCTCTTCCTGCAAAGGACAAATACTTTCCAGGTGTACTACTTCTTCTACTGCTAACCCCGTATTTACGAGTACCCGTTTCCACACGAGAACGCCTGTAGCGAGACACGCATAAAACAGAACACTGCTCAACACCACGCCAAAGCCCAACATCACCCCCCAGCATGACACTACGCACCTCCGACAGCCGCCCAGAACCCCGGCAGCTCCCCCGGGCGAGGCTGCAGGTAGGCGACAGAACACCACGCGCGGACAAACGAGCTCAGCCGCCGCCTGCGGCGGGGCAGGGAACGCCAAGACAAGGACCGGGCTGACGGCCGCCAGCCCTCACCTGCCTTCCCGCAGCGCAGGGCCAAAGCAATCCCGTCGCCCGGGCAACCCAACGGGCCCGCCCCGCCGCGAGCCGATTGGAGCCGCTGACGGCAGCTCGGGGAGAGCCGCCGAGGGGCGCGCGGGAGGCTGGCTGTGCCGCTCCGCGTCAGTTGATCGGCGCCAGGTAGGGGGCTTGTAGCCTTTCTGTCATGGCGGCGGTGAGGCGCTGCAAGTGGGAGGAAAGGCAAATTTCCTGCAAAGGAAGGAAAGGCAAATTGTGTGCGCTCCCAACCTCAGGCGAAAGAACATGCAGGATTTCATTTGTAAGATAACATGAATCTTGAGCCACTGAGCTGTCTGTGCTTCCTTTCTGAACACCACATTACACACACAATAGAATCATAGAATTCCTCAGGTTGGAAAAGATGTTAAAGACCATCAAGTCCAACTGCAACCTAACCATACTACCCTAGCAACTCTCTGCTAAATCATGTCCCTGAGCACCACATCCAAACGGTTTTTAAACACATTCAGATGACTCAACCACCTCCTTGGGGAGCCTATTCCAGTGCTTAACAACCCTTTCTGTAAAGAAGTTTTTCCTGATATCCAACCTAAAGTTACCCTGGTGCAACTTGATGCTATTTCCCCTCATCCTGTCACCAGTGAGAAGAGACCAACCCCGCTCTCACTGCAATCGCCTTTCAGGTATTTGAAGAGAGCAATAAGGTCTCCCCTCAGCCTCCTAGTCCCATCAACGTCCCAATACTGATCAGGTATTTCACATGAGTTTTTAGATCACAGATCTTTACTAGACACTCATTTAACTACACCCCTTTGCATCTGCTTGTTTTTTCCTCTTCTACTCTTCATTTGTTTGTGCAGCTGGATGGTGGCTTTGCAAACTTGTTTACTGAACAACTGCTTTTCCTTGAATTATTTTTCAGACCAAATTATTTCCTGATTCAATTTACTGTATCACCATTATAGTAATTTATATTACTGCAGTACAAATGGTGAGGCAGTAGCCCACAAATTACAGAACAACAGCTTCGTTCATAGATTCACCGAGGTTGGAAAAGACCTCAGCTCATTCTTTCCCTTACCAGAGCTCCGTATTTTCTCCTTCCCCTGTTGTTAAACTAGAATGTAAATTATTCATCCTATATATGCATAACACAATAAAAGTAGAAATAAAACTTTAAATTGAGTCAAAAATGGAGTGTCATTTTCCACTGTTTGTAGAATCAATGAGTACTTAAAACTTTGGTGACTTTCATTTCATGTCTGTGACGTGACTGACTTCCAGTGAGAGTCAGCAAACAATATTTTACTTTAGTTTTTTACTGGGAATGTTCTATTTCTATGAGTGATCATATGATATCATTATTTTGCTGCCTGGCAGTGTTCATGCATTTTTCTACCTCATGTAGGACTCAGACTAATGATTATTTTTTCCATTGTTGCTGAGAATTGCTTACTGAAAGGTGTCAGAAAAAGAAAATGCTTGAAAGATATTATATTCATTACTCTTAGTTTATGCATTTGTTCTGTTAGATGCATACAGTCTTTGCTGTGTCTAAAATAAATAGTTTTAAATAATCCAGAATAAACTCCTTAATAGGAGCTGCCACCTTGGTAGTTACAGCAGTATGTCTGCCTAGTATTAACTCATGAGAATTGAGTATCTGTCACCGAATCCAACAATCGTAAAAGAGATCAGACCAAGATAGAAAGCCCCACTTGCCTTAAAGACTTGTCCTCATTAGATTTTGAAAATAGAGGTTCTGTATGACCTAAGGAGTTCCAAGATGACAGATTCCTTCTGGCAGGTGATTATCACTAGTTTTCCAAACTTTCCCTCCTTGAGCTTAAAACCATTCCCCCTTGTCCTATCACTGTCTACCCTCATAAAAAAAGTTGTTTCTCCTCCTGCTTATAATCTCCTTTTAAATACTGGAAAGCTACAGGGAGGTTTCCTCCCAGCCTTCTCTTCTCCAGCCTGAACAAGCCCAGCCCCCTCATCCTGTCTTCATTAGGGAGGGAGGTGCTCCAGACCTCTCATCATCTGCCTCTACAGCTGGAGGAAGTCTTCCTTTGATCACGTGGTCTGTAATAGACCACTAGCACCAGGTACCCTTTGGTAATCCTGTCCCTAATTCTTTCCCACAGGCTCTCAACCTGCTCCTCACCATTTCTTAGAGGGAGCTGCTCACAGTCTATCTACTCTTTAAAATAGAAGGTAACTCCCCCACCCTTCCTACATAGCCTATCCCTTGCAAAAAGGTGATATCCCTCCATAGTGGTATTCTAGCAATGGGAAGAATCCTGCCATGTTTCTGTGATAGCAACCAGATCATAATTTTCCAGATACATCACGGTTTTCAATTCCTCCTGCTTATTTACCATGCTGCATGCACTGGTGTGAAGGCACTTCAGCTGGGCTTTCTGACACACCACCTTTCTAGAGGAGCCCTCCATCAAACCTCCAGGAGGAATGTGAAGTTTTCCCTCGCTGTTTCCAAGAGGGGCATGACAAGGTTAGAGTAAGAAGGTACCTAAACTGCCATTGCAGTGTCTCTCACAGAGAACCTGTTTGCTAGGTCCCTTCAGGCTACACCGTGATGCAGCTACCCCTTGGTAGAAGGATAAACTCTGCCAGCTCATTGTAACAGGCAGCTTATTATGGGTAATTATGGCACCTCCATGACCTTGCTTTCATTAAAGTTGCAATGGGTATCTTTTCTGTTTAACAGTGGAAATAATTAATAGAGTTGTTTTCTTGTAAGAAACCTTCTTATGGTAGCTCAAATAACCAACATGGGGAAACTTTCTACAGACTCCACAGTGTACTACCTTGCTGATGGAAACCCATTTGATGAAACTTGGGATTCCTAGCATCTAAAGGGAGGTAAGATTATCTATACTATTATTTATTTTTGTTATCTCTAATAAATAGCCTTTTAAATGATACTTTACAGACTCTTGGTGCAGCTCTTACTGGGATCATAACTGAGCAGAAACTCCTCATGTAGAATACTTTTTTTTCCTCCAATTTAATTATTAATTTATTTATTGTTCAGAAATATGTGGATTATCTAGCCTGTTGCAAAAAAAAAAAAGTAACTTCGTCAGTATATTGACGCTAATTACAACAAATGCCTTTGAAACCAAAAAGTGCTGAGGCTGATTTTGTTCCCTTCCCCAGGCATGGCAGATATGCTGACCCAACTAAGCCTCCCTAGACGGTGTTTCTATGTTAGGCTAAGTGGCTACTGAATGACCCCCCCTCCATGTCCTGTTACACTAGCTTGCAGGTATTGTGGAGGGTGGTACAAGAGGATGTACAGATGGTCCTATCTGATGTTTTGACCAGTCCTTTGTGGACATTTTACACATTTTAGATAACAAATTAATGGTTGTATTGCCAGGAAAGAGATGACCTTTAGCTGAGAGACGTGGTTTATGGGGAGGAAAAAGGATATGAAAGCACAGCAGGAAGCAAGGTTTGCTGAACCTCTTCACGGATTGGAACTCTGTGCAGCATGCCATAGCCACCTTGAAGAGGACTGTCTGATGCTGGCACACCTCAACCATCTTGGCATCTGAAGGGACTTAGGGTTAACTCATAATTCTTACTTTCTAATTATTCAGTAAATAGCATATGCCTTCCTATACATATTGAGACACGTTTCTTACTGAGATCCAGAAAGAACATTACAACTGACTTACAAATTGTTGGGAAGTTGTTCTGAAATATTACCAGTCATAAACCATGGTAGTGCTGTGAAGCAATGGAAAACACAGCAATGACAGCAGAGAAGCAAAGTCCTAGGGTGCAGCAAGTGAGGATATGCTCAAATATGGCAACTGTGGACACAGAAACAAAGGAAAGAATCTGCTTACCCTTGGAAGGCCTCAGGTACACTGGAATCTCCAACAAGGTCATAGAATTGCTCAGGTTGGAAGAGACTATAAAGATCATCGAGTCCAACTGCAACCTAACAATACTACCCTAATGATCCTCTACTAAATCATGCCCCTGAGCACCACATCCAGACAATTTTTAAACACATCCAGGGATGGTGACTCAACCACCTCCTGGGGAGCCTATTCCAGTACTTAACAACTCTTTCTGTAAGGAATTTTTTCCTGATACCCAACCTAAACCTCCCCTGGTGCAACTAGAGGCCATTTCCCCTCGTCCCCTCCAGTGAGAAGAGACCAAGAAGACCCTATCTCACTATAAGCATCTTTCAGATATCATCTTTCAGATATCATCTTTCAGATATCATCTTTCAGATATCATCTTTCAGATATCATCTTTCAGATATCATCTTTCAGATATCATCTTTCAGATATCATCTTTCAGATATCATCTTTCAGATATCATCTTTCAGATATCATCTTTCAGATATCATCTTTCAGATATCATCTTTCAGATATCATCTTTCAGATATCATCTTTCAGATATCATCTTTCAGATATCATCTTTCAGATATCATCTTTCAGATATCATCTTTCAGATATCATCTTTCAGATATCATCTTTCAGATATCATCTTTCAGATATCATCTTTCAGATATCATCTTTCAGATATCATCTTTCAGATATCATCTTTCAGATATCATCTTTCAGATATCATCTTTCAGATATCATCTTTCAGATATCATCTTTCAGATATCATCTTTCAGATATCATCTTTCAGATATCATCTTTCAGATATCATCTTTCAGATATCATCTTTCAGATATCATCTTTCAGATATCATCTTTCAGATATCATCTTTCAGATATCATCTTTCAGATATTGGAAGAGAGCAATAAGGTCTCCCCTCAGCCTCCTTTTCCCCAGACTGAACAGCCCCAGTTCCTTCAGTCTCTCCTCGTAGGGCATATTCTCCAAGCCCTTCACAAGCCTCGTTGCCCTTCTTTGGACCTGCTCCAGCACCTCAAGGTCCTTGCCTCCCCCTGCCAACCATTAAATGAGATCTGGCTGCATCCCTTCCGGTCACTCGGGTACATTGCATGCTCCTGAACTCCCCTGGGTTGGCCCTGCCTTCCTACCAGTCACTGGTTCAAGCTGTGACAGCATTTCCACTACAATCAGAAACTTCTGTAACCTTCCATCAGTATTCTACAGACTTCAGAATCAGAATTGGTTTAAAAGTATCAAAAAAAAAATCAAACACATATAAACAGAACACAACTGTCAGTGCTAATCGTAGGTGGCTCCTGAAAGCATCTGCTTCCAAAGCATCTTTTTACATCATGTAATCCTTCTAGAAAAGTCCATGTCTGATATTCTGAAGAAAGACAAAATGTAAGAAGGTCTCTTAGATAAGATGAAGAAATGTTTTCCCCTCCATTACACTAAAAATTGCAGGTAAACTAGTAGTTGTAACATCTAAGATTTTTCCAACCATACAGGAAATATTGTTTTATTGTTGTTTTCTTTTTCTAATATTTACAAGAAGAAAGAGAGAGAGACAGGTATTAACTTTCCTATCACTCAGTCCCACTAAAAACACCTCCTATTTCACAGGCAGCAATCATCTTTTCTCTCAAATGATTTATTTCATACATTTCAAATTAAACTTGGGCAAGTATTCTCAACTTATATTTAGCAGTAAATTAAACCCCGCGAGCTCACTTTCTTTTTTCCTATCTTGGAACTAATATGAATTCATAGATAAAGAAGTCTATGAAGTATTCGTTGACTCAGAAGCTTTGTACTGAGTTGCTTATATTTTATAACAATTAAACCCTGTTTTTTTTTGGTCTTAGATAATGGCAGAAAACAGGAATAATTTAGATCATTAATAATACACCCTTTTTTTCTATTCATTCTCAGAAATTCTTTGCAGCTAGAAACAATGAAGAATATATTGTCAGCTCTACTACAATTATTATGCCTTGGCTTAAATTTATCCTTGTATGAGATGCAAACTCTTATCACTTACAACAAATTTGGGTAACCCCATGATGAGGTCACAAGAAATGAGGCTTGAGGTGCCATGAGACAGGATGAGATGCCACAGGTCTGTATGAGGTGCAGTGAAGTACAGTGAGTCCCAACACTGGTGTAGAAGACTGGGAGAAGAGACAGCAAGCCTGGCTGTGCCCTTACAGTCTGTAACCATGGCTACCCTCAGATGGCTGTGGGAAGCCACAGCCAGCATGGTAGTGGGATGTCTTTTCTCAAAATCAGTCTTCAGCTCAGGATAAAATGTCTGGCCATTATTGAAATTGCTACAGAGGCACTTGCTTGCATTTTATATCTTGCTTGTATCATGCATTCACATAAGGCAGTTTCTGAGGGCTTATTTATGCGTATTTGTACAGGCTGAAGCTACAAGTGTTTTAATGTCAGGAATGCACTGGAATGTAATCTGGGCTAAGGCCCAGATCCATAAGTCTGGAGACTGAAGGTCCTGCTTTTGCTAGCAAAGTCTTTCTGTCATGCTCTAACAACCCCAACTGGATGCAAACAGGGTTCATTTAGTGAGTTCAGACTCAGTGCCATGGCTAACACTGATTCACATACAGACTGTGAAGCTCTCTGGGGCATACAGTGTGTGTAGGGGGCATACAGTGTGTGTAGGGGACATTCAGTGGTGCTGCATTCTTCCTCAGCAGAGCCTGCAGCATGTGTAGGGGCAGACCTCACTGCTTTGTGAGAATGAGATTGGAAATTGGCTAGAGTCTGCTTTCCATTTGTACTAGAGCTTTGTTTTTGAGATAGCCCTGTGAGTTCACTGGCTGTACACTGGATCATGAGGGAGAGCTAGAGTCTAATCTCTGTCCTGGATCTGTGAAGTCATCACTTTACTGTTCCATGTCCTTCCTTATACTTCAGTCGTACCCTACTGTTCTGTTTTCTTGCTACTTCTTTCCTGCCCTATTCTGTTTGTCTTGAGTAGCCTTTCAGGGACCAGGCACATATTCATTTTCAGCCTTCTTGCCTTACTGTGCTATTTCTAGGGGCTATTTATTGTAGCAGGACTGGCAGTCCTGCTGGCAGGAGTTCTACTTGAATTTTTATTGTTTTTTTCCCCTTTTATAATTTTCTCTTAACCACAGGTTGAAAGCTGGCAACTTGGAAGTATGGGATAATATTCAACCTCAAGTAATGCAATACCAGGGTATGACAGTTTGGTTGAAGAGTCAGAAAAGCAGTTGGAGTTCACACATTCTTCTTCTATGTAGTGCAGTGTTCTAAGAATTAATCGTTCATATGCAGAGAACAAAGTAGTAAACAACAATTTCATTTGATACTCATCTCTTTCCAACTTCATTCTTACTCTCTTTCCCACCACCCATCACCTCAGTGCCACTCTAATCCTTCAGTACTCATTGAATAAAATAGGATATTATATTTCTTGTCAAGTGCTTTCATGCAGGTGTAATTTCTTCATGCTCGCTTACTCATTTCTGGAGGCAAAATCAGTGTTTTGCAGGAGAGCAACATAGTGAATGTAACTGGAACTGAACTAAGTTCCAGAACGAAGATGTTGTTGTTTTCAAATTGGTAAAATTATGGTATCTACCTTAAATAAAATGTCCTATAACAGTCTTTATAGAGGCACTGCACCTTAAATCTTGCCTTTTAGAAAGCGTTATGGTATTTTGATATTGGGTTAATGAATTCTGCCTTTCATTATATCAAGCAAAAGTTTTGTCATTTTCAGTGGGGACAGGATTTCACTTGGAGGTGACTGAAACAGAGAGGTGTATAACAAAGTCAGTTTTGAAGGCACTGTGACTTCAAAGTTTACTGAAACCTCAAACATACTCTCAGGGAAGCACAGCAGAACTACTGTGGTAGATAAATGCATTGTACCATTTCAGTGTTAAGTTTTGGAAATTGTATGTTTTTGAGCTCTAAGTAACTCTACTTTTGAGAAATGTTGCAGTAGCTAGACAAATGTATCTGGTTGTATCACTGTTTTCATCTGTCACGTAATTTTTCATATCTTAACCAAAGCAGAGCAAGGAAAAGGCAAAATTTGTTCAAAACTTGTCTGACGCAAGCTAGTTACAATATTTACGTGCACAGTTTTTTACCTTTTGAAAGCTTTCATTTGTGTACAAGGATATCCTAGGTTGATGTATGCCAAACCTAGAAGAATAGCTAATACATTGTGTTTTATATGGCTATATTAATTTTCTTTATATAGTCATCACAAGTTATTGGGTTTTTTTTGACTGCAGTGCCAAACTACTGAAGAGTGTGATTCTAAATTACTTAAGTAAAAAGCAAAAGAGAAATAAATGATGAATGTTAGGATTGACATGTTAATCATCAACGTTAAAGATCAACTGTTAACTTCCCACTAGCTCTCACAAAAAATCTGAAACCTTCAAAAGCATAGGAAAAGAATAGCTTCCTTCTTATATATAAAATTTTATAAGAGTAGAAAAAAAATGCTTTGGGACTTCTGTGCTGTTGCTGGGAAATGTTGCTTTCATCTGAACAATTTTAAATGTGGAACCAAAAACCAATTGACCAGAGATCTTATGTATTCTGTCTCTTCCTAATCTTATCTACAAACTCAGTCTTATTCATTCATTGGTATTAGTGCAATTGTGTATTATTTTCCTTTCCCTTTTCCTTTCTTCTTTTCTTTCTCCCTCCTTCCCTCAAATCCATTCCTTTCTTCCTTCCTCCTTTCCTCTCTCCCTCCTTTTGCTTTCCATTCTTGCTTCTTGCTACTTTTACTTGTAGCTCTGGAAAAGATGAGCCAAGTGAGTTTTCCTTTCAGACTGCAAATCTTGCAGCTTTCAGAACATTATTTTCCAGTAATGGATTCAAAGCTTTTGCCTTGCTGTTGAGAGATCCCATCTCCCAGCCTTATCAGCTCTGCTTGCTGAGGCTAGCTACTTCATTCGGCACTACTGAGAAATGTAGAAAACAGCAAGATTTATTTAGAGGATGGAGAAGTGATTTTTCAGTGCTTTTGGAATCTTAAAGATGAACATAAAATTTGTTGATTTTGTCGTCTTGTTCTCAGAGGAATCAGTGCACCAGCAAGAACTATGGGCTGGTTCTGCTTTATTTGTTTATTTTTTTCCTTGATAGGTTTTGTTTTCCTATAAGTTGCCTATGTTACCTGTGCAACAGGGTGGTAGTTGGTCCTGTAAAAACATACAAGAGTGATAGCATTACTGGCTGCATATGAGCACCTCTATACCTCAATCAGGGGAGGGTTTCTCTCAGGCCTCCTTTTCATTTCTGCAATGTTCTGTAGCATGGAAATGGAGAGTAACACAGTTCATCTGAGCAGCTATTACAGATCTGTACAAAAAAAGAAAAAGCTTGCTGAAGCAGTTGATCATTATGAAAGTTAGCTGATGAAAGCTTCTGTGCTGTGATTACTATTGTAAAGCTGAGGTAAAAAACAGTCCCTGAGAGCAGGGGAATGCTGCAAGTGCTCCTTTCTGCTCTCTGTCCCTCTGAGGTTTTGAGGCTCCTCCATTTCTTCAGCGAACTCCAGAGGACAGACTGGGGTTCTCTGGTCCCAGGAACTGCCAATTTTGGTATCCTGTAGAGCAGCAGGGAAGCATGGATAATAGGTTTGTGGCAAGCTCCCCTTTTACAGCAAGAGCTGACAAAAATATAATAAAAAGTGTGGCTCTTTGAAGCCACTCATTACAATAAATAAATAAATAAATACAACCCCCCCCCCCCCCCCCCCCCCCCCCCCCCCCCCTCTATTTTCTCTATAACAGCTGACTTCATATTTAAAGCACCAATAAATAAACACCTACGTCCTGCAAGTCCCAGCGTTCTCATTGCCTGTATCCAGGAGACGTGGCTCAGGATTCCCAGAGCCTCAGCAGGCGGTGCACCCAGCAGAGGGCAATGCGCCTCTGCAAGCCGCTGCGAGCCTTCTGCTCCAGGGTCGGAAGTCTGCCCTTCGGTTCCATTTGTACACATTTTCATAACCTGCTTCCCATTTTTTCATCTCTCCCCTTAACTAAGGGGAGCTTTCTCTCACGGAGAATTCGTAAACAGTGTGCAGTTTTCTGGATAGAAAGCATTGGAAAAGCAGCAGAACAAAATGAAAACGAGAACGTTATCTAGAATATTTTTCTTACCATCCTGCCTTTTCTTCATTACTTTTATTTCTTTCACTTTCCTTTAGCCTATGGTAGTTACTATTAAAAAAAGAGAAAAAAAGTAACAAAAACCCAAACAAACCACCAATGACTACAAGATGTGTTTTTTAGGTGAGTGGAAATACTTTTTCTATGAGGATTTCTTTGAATGAAGTCAGGCTGTTTAATGTTTTTCTGAGGACATGCTGCACGTGCTTGCACCTGCCTGCCTGCAGGTAAAGAACTGGAGAATAAGATAAAGGTGTTATAGAGAGCACATTATGGAGATGTTTTTCAAAGTTGCTTTGTGTTAACTTCCGCAAACTGACACTTTGTGCTAACTGCTGACTTGAAGTACAGCTTGGTTATACAAATACTCCAAATATTGTGAAATGGATTATTATGTCTTGATAAGACAAGGTCTTTTGTCTCGATACCAATGTCATCTTATGTGCTTCTTCTATTCAGCTTCCCTTGGTTTCTAGCAAGTCTTTTCAAGAGCTTCAGATTCTCAATCTCAGTCTCTCTAAAAACCTCAAGGAAGGATTGCTCTTTGCTCTTTTCCCATGGTCTTTGGGTCAGCAGGTTTATATACAGATGCAGGCTTAAGAAAAGTTTACAGTGTCATAGCTGGCATTAAAAAAAAAAAAAAAAAAGAAAAAAAGAAAAAGGAAATGTACGCCCCATCCTTTTTATTACAGGAGATTTTAACTGTGATGTAATGTGAGGCTGTGGTGCTGATTACAGTGTGATAATCAACTTGGGTAAAAATACAAAGTTCTGATAAATGACTGAAGATTGCTTGTAATGTTAATGACCAGTTTTTCAATCAAGGTACTGCTGATTCCAGTTTATTTAGAAATGCTGAGTTGTAAGCTGGAATTTGGGAACTGTAGTCTGTTATGTTACTGAGGACTGGCTCATACATATACCTGTACAAGGAGACAGAGTGAAAAATCTATTTTCCTCTTTGTCAGAGCCTTCCAACCCCAGTTTTGTATAGAAAATACTGCATAATGGGGCATTAAGTATTAACTGGGGAATTCTCTCTCTTCAGTTGTGCAAGAGTCACAGCTTTCACAGACTAGTAGCTTATCTCTCAACTTTATTATTTGTTCCTAGACATGAATATAGTTGAAAATTTTGAAGTGGGTTTATGTTCAACTCCACAATAAAATGGCAAAATATCGTCTAACTTTCCATGCTACCTCTATGGGAATAACTTTTTCTTTTAAGTGTATTCTGTGAGATGAATTGTTTTCTTAACATCTTTTAGAAGGCATGAATTAAAGCGTTCTCAGATAGCGTTCTGCCAAAAAAATAAATTACATTGTCATCAGGAAAATTTAAGCAACTGTAATTACAGTGTTGTTCTTACAAGGCCTGTCAGTGATTCTGTTTTAAATACAGAATCAGCCATAGCCAGAGGAAGAACACAAGCTCATTAATTTAAGAATTTATTTTTGTATGATTTTTTTCTAATTGGAATATTTGTAATTCTTCATTGTGAAGCATGTGGAGAACCTCAAGTACTCAACTATTTCTTTTCATCAGCTAGCAAATAATATCTGTGCACTTGAAAAATCATTAATATAATAATGCAATCTGGTGTAGCTGCCAAAAATAGAAACTCCTTTTAGTTGTAGTAGTGGTTTAAGATACTGTAGCTGTCATTTCCAAGGGCAGAACCCTAAAAAGAACAGCTTAAATGTTCTCATGCTTGTTCTTCATCTTCTGAAATTGCTTCCTTGTAATGAAGGAAATGCAAATGTGTTATTGATGTCACATCTGGGCTCTTTCCAGTTTCAAGAACAGTCTCCTCATGCTGTATCCTGTGCTTCTCAGTCTACATGGAATTATTTCTTTCATGTAGATAAGCTTCTGCTGCTGCCAGTCAGCATGCATTGGAAGTTGCAAAATGCTAATGTATGCTCTGTACGTTTGGTAGAAACAGATTTAAAAAATGCGGGTGATTTGTATAGTGCTTTGAACTTGCACATAGTTCCATTAATATGTAGATATTTCTATTATCAGTCATCATAGTCTGCATAATATAGTGGTAATCCAGTATAAGAGCACATTTTAAACTGCCACTATGCAGTATTAGAGCTGTGCTCAGTTGAGGCAGAGCCATGGCATGAGCTCTCAAAACTCACTGTTGATACTGGCTGTTGTGGTCCAGGACTTGCTACAGATAAGTAGAACTGACTGATAGTAGGTGCCAGTGGCATTATGCCAATGTACCCTGATTCTTGCCAAGGTAATTTTTTTTTTTATTTTTTATTTTTTTTTTTTAGTTCTGGTAGATAGCTGTTTCTAAGCGCGTGAAGCAGTGCAGCAGTTGCTTCAGACGTTGTTAAGGTAAGCAGTAGCTCAACAAACTTGTAATAATAATTTCTCAGTTAAAAAAATAGCATATCTTACTAGTAGCAAGCTAGAGGGAGTGTGTTGGAGGAGAGTGGTTCCATAGTGTTGCTTGTGGAATAAGCAGCACTTCAGTTATCTCTGGAAAGATAAATGCTCTGGAACGTGACAAAGTCTTTTTTGTGGTATATTCTTTAATTTCTTTTGAGAAACCTGTTTCTAGTAGTGAGACTGGTCAGAGAATTGTCAGATATTCTTTGATACTGAATGAGACAGCTCAGGCAATCATTGAAGTTATTACTGTAGGGAATGATAGGATGATAAAAACACGAGTGAATGAAGGAACAGATACTTGTGTAGGAAAAAAGTGAATATTTTGCTAGTGACACTTCCATTTAGGAGTTCTTCTGATAACCAAGCTGCTAAAATTTTACAGGTATTCTAGCTAGATGTAATTTCTGTATCCTAAGTGCTAATGCATTTTAGTGATGTATTTAGACTACTGTGTCCAGTTCAAGGTTCCCTAGTTCAAAAAAGACAAGAATCTCCCAGAAGGTGTGCAGCAGAGGGCCACAAACGTGATAAAGGGCCTGGAGCATTTCCCATATGAGGAAAGGCTGAGTGACCTTGGTCTGTTCAGCCTGGGAAAAAGAAGACTAAGAGGGGATCTAACAAATGTTTTTAAATATCTAAAGGGTGATGGGAGGCTAAGCATCGAGAGTGAATGAGGCCACGTTCTTCTCAGTGGTGCACAGTGACAGGACAAGGAGCGATGGCCTAAAACTTGAACATAGGAAGTTCCATACAAACAAGTGGAAGAACTTCTTTACGGTAAAGGTGACAGAGCACTGGAACAGGTTGTCCCAAGAGGTTGTGGAGTCTCCTTCTATGGAGATATTCAAGACCCATCTGGGTGCTTATTAGCATGACCTATTGTAGGGAACCTGCTTTAGCAGGGAGGTTGGACTTGACAGTCTCAAGGTCCCTTCAAACCCCAGCAAGTCTGTGATTCTGTGAAATGATTACTTACTACTGCTGACAAGGGTGTGACTTCAAATGCAGAAAATGTTCAATGTAGACGCTGTATAGATCACAGAGATTGAATTTAAAGATGTGTAAGGAAAACTGCTATGATACTGAAGTGATATTGTTATGATGAATGTTGATGAGGTCCCACTGAAATTGCAAGTTCATCTATGTTTCCCCCCCTCTAGCACAGGGATGCAGCACTGTTAGGTCCTACAGAGGAGGAGTTTTGGTAGTTGGAGAGACACCTTTTGAAGCTAAAAACACAGGCCAAAGCAACAGAAAAAAAAAATTAAAAAGGCTTTGTCCTTTGAAGTGTTGCTCTGCATATACTGTTTTATCCATATTTGCTTTGGTGAGGAGAGATCAGGAACGGCTCAGGAAAGCACTGTAAGACATTTTGGGAGAATGAAGAAACAAATTGATTTCTTGAAAAGAGACTTTAAATGTTCTCAGGTCAGTAGATTCCCAGACCTCTATACCTAGAGTGATAGCTTAGGGGAGAAAAATATTACCTGTAATAGAAGAAAAATGAGCTGAAATTCAGGTAAGCAACATGGGACTGCTAGAGGTGCATCCAAAGTTTCTGTTATTGTGAGAGGCCATTTCCCATTTTTTCCAAAAGCATTTGATCACTATGAGGTCTCTAGCAAATGGATAAAGCAAATAGCATACCCACCTTCAAAAAGGTTTGGAAGGAAACCTGGGGAACAGTGTAAAAGCCAACCTCGATTCTTGGGAAGATTATGGAATAAATCTTCCTGGAAGTCATTCTCGGGCACAAGATTGTAAAGAAGGTAATTGAGAACAGCCACCATGGATTACTAAGAACAAATCATGCCTGACTAACCTGATTACATTCTGTGATGAAGGAGCTGGCTCTATGGACAAAGGGAGAACAGCATAGGAATTTTACCTTGACTTAGGTATTTTGACGTGATTTCTTGTAGCACTTCTGTAGCCAGATTGAAGAGAGACAGGCTGGAGGCCACAGGATGGTTGAGAAAGCCACTGCACTGTATTTCTTGAAGAAGTAAACAGCTTGAAGCCTAATTTATGGCTGGTTACAAATGACATTCTTCAAGGTTTGCTACTGATGCAAATATTGTTTAATGTTTTTATCTTTGACATTGATGATGGGATGGAAGGTACTCTTTACCGTGCTTATGAATGACAGTGAAATGGGTGGGGAAGAGAGGTGATCTATACATAGGACTGTAGGCAGGGCTACTATTCAGAAGGACATTGACTAGCTGTAGGAGTGAACCAAAAAGGTATTTGGTGAAATCTGATAAAAACAGGTGCAAAGTCCTGCATCCAGGCTGAAATAAACTCATTCAATGGCACAAACCGGTGAGTGGCTGCCTAAGGAACAATGCTGTGAAAAAGAATCTGAGAGCCCTGGTGAATGGTGGTATTAAGTATGAGCCAGTATTTGGTAATGAAAGCTATCTCTATCCCTGGCGGCCACAATAATTGTAGCCAGCATAGCAAGGTGCTCTTGCTTCCACAAGGAGATTGGTAAACTAGAGAAAGATCAGCAGACAGCTACCAGAATGGCTAAGGGGATGGAGCACAATGGAGATTTATTAAGGAAAATATAGATCTCTTATTTTATAAAGGAGTAACAATATACAATTAGTTAATACAAAGTGATCGTTAAAATTACGTGCTTTTAACACCTAAGGCTGTGTGGGCTAAGAAACTAACATGAAAACAGAATCTATGTGCTTCATAAGAAGCAGTATTCTTTCCAAACATAAAAAGGTTAATAAAAAACAAAGTAGTATCTACCCTTAGTATTCCAATTTGCATTACGGAGAAGATGAAAAATAAACAGATTAGAGGAGTTTTATGACTGGTATATTCAGTATTCTCCTTTTAGATTTATTCTAGTGTGCCTTGGTTTCCATAGCTACTAGTTTAATCATGATGCACAGAGCTATTTCTAATTACAGTATATGCCAGCATAAAATTAATTCTTTGAGTATCTTAAGTAACAAACAGCTTGCAGCTTGTTCTTTGGCATTCTATTACCACACATCCTGAAGTAGCATAACACATCGTATTTGACCTGTTCAATTTTATTAGAAATAAGTCTTTAAATATATACCTGCTTTGATCTGTGTCAAGGGAGTGTATTTGATGAAGGAATGTATTGTATCCAAGGCTGATGTATTAATTTTATATGGTATGACTGAGCATCCATTACAATCCATCTTGTTTTCACATAGTTTTCAATCAATGTGAAATCTGTAATGTCTTTGTATTCTTTCTATACATTCTTTAAATAGGTATTTTTTTCTTCGCAGAATAATAGAACAGATTACATATACCTTCTGTCCTGAAGATCTTGACATATGCAGGACTCAGGTTCCAAAACAGAATGCAGGTGAAGTAGACATACATTCAAGCATGAATTAACTCAGTGATTGCAGGTACGTCATAAGTGAAGATAGGTCATGTACAAAGTGCTAAACATACAATGGGAAATTTAGTGGCAGTTGATGATCAGTGCCATTGAAAACTATGCCAAATCTTGTTGATCTTTAGTTATTAAATACAACAGTTATTTTACATTTTTGGTGTACAATCTCAAATTACTATTCAAAGAACAGTTACAATTTATTTCCTTATTCAACTCTTTTCCCCTTCCCAAGCCCTGGCTGTATTCAAACATTATCTTCCTAAACGTGTTTCTACAACATAAGGTGGCATGAGAAGAATCAGAACTGTTGGAGTTCTTGTCTAGCAACAATTTGAAATTTGACTTTTAACTTGTCTTTTGATAATCTGTGTTGTCAGGAATCCAAAATAGTATTTCCTTTCGTGGTTAGGTCAACATAGGGATTTACAGATTGACAGAGATTTGAACTCTCAGGTAACAGTGACAGGATGAGGGGTAATAGCCTCATGTTGCACTACAGAAAGTTATGGTTGGATGTTAGGAAAAACTTCTCTGAAAGAATGGCTGGTCATTAGAACAGGCTGCCCAAAGAGGTGGTGGAGTCACCATCCCTGGAAGCATTTGAGAAACATGGAGATGTGTTACTGCAGAACACAGTTTAGTGCACAACACTGGTGGTAGGTAGATGGTTAGACTTTAAGATCTCAGAGGTTTTCTCTGAACTTAATGACTCTGATGATTTTTAAGAGAGTGATGGGAAAAAGCAAACAAGCAAAAAAAAAAAAAAAAAAAATTGAGGTGTCCTAAGCAGGTTCCTGTTGGAAGTTGAATACAATTTTCACTCTCAAAAAACAGTGTAGATAGAGATGAGTACAAAAGCTCAATAATGTTATTGTTTGTATTTTGTTTAAGTCAAAAGAAAAGAGATATGAGCAGCAAATTCCCATGGGCAAGAACTCCCCCAGCAAACTTGCTTGAGTTATAAGGGAACTATCAAAGTGGGAACTAATAGACTAGTAAGGTACAATATTTGAATCCAGGAAAAATACAGCCATAAAATTTAAAGCTAAATTATTGTGATATTATTTACTGGGCTGTTAATTAATTTAGATGAGTAAGAGCCCACCTAATGGGAGACAGACCTAAAATATTGCATTCAGTAGAAGAGATGTTTAATCAGTGAACAATTGCAAGAATCCAATAGAACTCATCTGAGATTACTGAAAGAAGCCTGGAATTGCCTAATTGGTAGCTGTAGTGTTTAATCTACAACTAGCCTTAGTACTTTATGGGTGATACATAGCAAAAGAATAAACTTTTGAAATTATCAGGAGCTATAGATGTTTTAATATATATATTTTTTAATATTAGGAGAGTGAAATGTGTAATATACTGGGTTTTTTTTGTTTGTTTGTTTTCCTCCACAAAGGAGCAGAATTGTTTCTGACAGGTTCTTAGCAATATCAAGTGAAGCATTGTAGGTAGGCTAATAGTCACATACAGAGAAAAAGTCAAACTCACCCAACTGGTGACAGGGCTCTCTAGCTATGTAGCCTAGGTCCAAGAAATATCCCACCATCAGTGGCTGGCCCTTATATGAACCCAGGTTGTCTCCACACTGGGTTCACCCCGTCTGGTCATGTGGGGAGCACAGGTGTGAACAATGTGCCTGTGCTTCCTGGGCCAGCCACAGCCCTTCACCAGGTGCTACATTGCCAGTTCAAGCTCTGACCTAACAGTTCCCCTATATGTACCATGCAGAGAATTATGCTTCATTAAGGACTTGTTTGAATCTCTTCTGATAGAGAATGGAAGTGAATTTGTACCCTTCATTTTGAGTGAGTATTCCTCTATTGGACTTCAGTGAAAAATATATTTTACATCTTGTGTCTTTTACAGTGAGATCATTATTTCCTGATTTCTGAACAAAATGTGGTTGGCACAGATGTATCTGTGGTGTTCCCTGCATGGTCTCAGTATTGCCTATGTATTAGGTGTTCTGTGAATCTGAGCTACAAGACGTGCCAAATCATTGTACTCCTATGATACAAAGCATGCCTTTTATTACAGAAATAGACTGCTCAACAGGAGAGTAGCATACCCTGAACTTATCTTTGTAGGCATATTCTGGGGCGTTCCCTGGGTTAACAGGATGTAGTGGAAATGCTAAGTCATGGCTTGAACCAGTGATGAAGCACCTGATGGGAAGTCAAGGCCAATACAGGGAAGCTCAGGTGCATGCAACACACCTGAGTGACCAGAAGGGGTGGAGCTAGGATGCACGCCTTCCAAGACTTCATTTATGGGTTGGCAGTGGAGGTAAGGGCATTCTGTGGGAGATTCCTGTGTGCCTGAGGCTTTTTGAAGGTAAGCATTTTCTTTTTTTTTTTTCCTGTGCTTACTGCTGTTGTGTTTGAGCGAGTCTTTATGTGCTGTAGCCTGTGACCTTGTTCTGATATTATTGCTGTGTTTTCTATCGCACTGTATAGGGATGCTGTTCTTAATGCCTTACTTTGCTGTGCCTTAGAGTTTGGAGACTTTGAAGAGAGTGTAGGCAGTAACTACTAAATATCATTACTTGTAACTAAAGAAAATTCTGTAACAATAATATGATTTTTAGTAATTCTTTTTTAAAGGCCCTCTTTCTGTGTTTTTTAAAGGCTAACAGATTTTAAAATCTCAATGAGTACTTTATTCCTTAAAAATAAGCTTTTGAGAATTAATGTTGTTAGCTACTAGAACAGCACTGTAAACAGAGTAGTCATATTACTAAGTGATTGTGAATGCAAGAGTCACTTCTAAGTTACTAAATGAAGTTATCTTAGTGTATTATATGCTGTGGAATGTTATGAAATGTTATGTACTTTTTTGTGGTGTATAAAAAGAAATAAGTGTATATGTCAAAACACATTGCTTTAATATCTAAGATAAAGTGTTATGCTTACTTGCATGTTTTACTTTGAATGTCTTGAAGTACAAACATTTTTTTTTCTTTGAGTAAAATTCAGTAAACCGTTGAACTGAATTTGCATTTACAGTAGAAATTCTATTTCAGAAACTTCTTGCCTGAAGAGAATAAGTGTGTTAATTTTAAGTAGTGGGAGTCTGCAAGTTTATTCCAGGAGTAAAATAGAACTTATTCTTGATTTATTAATGTAATACATGCTGCCTTCCAGGCAATCTAAAATAATGCTGTTCTTTCCTAGTGAATCTATTTTTTTTAATTGTCACTGCTACTGCATTCTGAATCCTAAGAAAGTCTGAAAAGAAATTTACTCTAAATGCAGTTTAGAGTATCGTATAATATTTGTAAATAGATTTATGTATCTATTTATAAATATGTTTTTATGCTATATCAAGGGGAGAAGACCCTATGGTTTTAGCATATAGTAGTTCATCTATGTATTTAATATCTTTGTACTGATTGAAAAGAATAATAGATGTGACAGCTGAAACTTTCAAGTTTAAATATGTGTTACAAGTTCTTTGGAGTAGAAAGACCAATGTGAATATTAGCAAAAGTTGTTGTTCATCCATTGATGGAGACCTTCCCTGGCTGCTGTACCTACTAGAACTATGAATGCCAGTTATTTATCTCACTTTTACACCTGTGCTTAGAACTTTCTTTCTTTCAGTGTCATCTGAGATCTTGAAATCTTTGTCCAAAATCCCACTGGATGTATGGTCTGAGTGTCAAAAGCCCAGATTTTGGAATTTAATGGGTTATAAAGGCCTGGCAGTCTGTTGCCAGGAGATGAAACCTTCAAGCTATGCTCTGCTGCCATTACTTTGTTGTATTTAGTTAGGACAGTTTAAAATTAACAGTGGATGAATCTAACGCTAAATGCTACTTGCAAGAGTAGTATGGAAAAGGCACTTGTTGCTGGTAGGCATTCAGTAGTGGTGGAAGGAGAAGGGTGGTGGTGAAAAAGTAAAGCAACATGATCTGTTAAGGCTCGTACTGTCTCATGAGAAAGCTGGGGTGCATTAAAAAGAGTGTGGCTAGAAGGTCAAAGGAGGTTATCCTCACCCTCTCATCTGCCTTAGTAAGGCCAAATCTAGAGTATTTTAGAAAAGCTAAGAGAGCTGAGGTTGTTCAGCCTGGAGAAGAAAAGATTGAGGGGAGATCTTATCAATGCTTAATGGATGGAGCCAGGCTCTTTTCAGTGGTGCCTAGTGTCACAGCAAGGGTTAGCGGTCACAAACAGTAACATAGGAAGCTTCTATACTTTGAGAGTTACAGAGCACTAGAACACGCTGTCCGGTGAGGAACGTGGTATTTCCTTCTCTTGAGATATTGAAAACCTGACTGGGCACTTTTCTGTGTAACCTGCAGTAGGGAGCCTGCTTCAGCATGGGAGTTGGACTTGATGATCTCCCAAGGTCCCTTGTGAATCTGTGATGATTTTTTTTTGACAGTGTTCATTTTGTTGAACATTGTCCTTGCTTTTGACTGTGTCTAATTATGGTTTTGCTGAAGAAGGGCAGCCTTCACACTGAGCTTTGTGTCTGTCTGGATGTTCTGTTTTTGCCTAACATAAATGGTTTGGCTGCCTTTATTTTTTTTCTTTTTCCTTGAGGTAGGGTACTGTGTTTTCTCTTCTGAATTCTCCTAATTTCCAGGTGTATGTTAGTATTGAGATGTCCCCAGGGCTGTTTCATATCAGTCTCACTAACTTCCTCATAAATCTGAGATGTGGATATGTACTGGAACAAGATATCAAATTTATTCATATGTAGGAAATATCTGAGGTTGAATTTACTGATTAAAAATCATAGGTAAACATAAGCAGCCTTTCCCCAGATCCCTTCTGCTAAATAAAGGTTCTTTTTAACATATGGCAGACTTCTTGTCTTTATTGCTTGACTAGAGTTCTTGTATCTGTATCATAGGCCCGTAGGCCTTATCCTTTCCAGGAATGGTCTTAAGACTACAGCTGCTTTATGTAGCTGGATTATGATGAAACAGATGGCTGTTTGCAAAAGAAAATGTAAGAACGCATAGAAATGCTTGGAATGTTCTACTGCTGTTTGCTTAACACAAGATCATCCCATGCTTTACTTATCCAAATCTTTGCTGAAGATCTGCTGTATATTGTAAAACTCTTAGTTCTCCACCCTTAATGGCCTGATTAAAGACTGAATAATGCTCATGAAAGTTAGAACACTATCATGAAGTCTGCAGAGGCAGAAGGGAGCTGGGGAAGCCTAGGAAAGGAAGATCAACAACTTCAGATTAAACATTATTTTAATTTTGTCTTGATTTAGTGGGTGAGTTCAAATCAGTGGATTTTAAAGAAAATCTCTGTCACATAAACTAGTTTATGTACCACGTCTGATGCAAGATGACATTAACAGAGGTTTATCATTCCAGGAAGCTGTTTACTAGTTGGGAGTAACCCAGCTTTGTTGATTCTTAAGGGATAGAGTTCTTACTTTTAATGAGATTGAAGATCTTTCTGCTTAATTGATTAGGTAGGCTTCAAAGTAGTAGCACATGAATTACGTAGCTTGGAAAGTTATTTCTGTCAGTGGATCAGGATGTTATCTTTGCATCTCCTGCTATGTTCAGCTGAGAATACCATTCATTTTGTGGAATTCCACAATGTTGATATTTTGTCTTGAAGACCATTGTACTTTGCATTAATGGTTTAAATTAGACTTCTACTATTCCAAACATCAGGAGATAGTAAATAAAGTAAAATGAGGGTCTTCCACTGTGGCTGATGTCACTTGGTGTTGAATATCAGCTGGCTCTCAAATTTGAATTCTGCATTTGACATTGAGGGTAGCCAGTATTGATATCTTGTTCTGTGGTCTGTGGGAATAAAGTGAAATGGCTGGATTTTATCTGACTTATGCCAAGTTAGTCATGACTAGCTCTCAAAAAATCAGCGAAGACAGACAAAAGCAGTGCTGCATATGTGCCAGAGTAAAGCAGAATGCTATTTAGGACTATATATTTCCAGTGTTATTTCTGCAGCCTAGTACTTTATATTTTATCGTCACCTGCAGCATCACTGTGGTGTCAGTAAAGCTCTCTGTAGGAGCTCCGTGCCTGGCTAAATCATAACTAAATAATTTTGAGAAGTAGTTGACAGAAGGCCTTGTTCATGACCCCTATTTCAGTGTGCAATAACAAAAACTATAAATAATCTGCCTCCTCTGTCTGCCTGCTGCAGTGTTTGATGAAGCAGACTTTCCCTTTTTATCTTAAATAGCATAACTTTTTGTATATAGTGTGAATAATGAAGACAAGGCTAGTAAGGTCTATTGCAAATAATTGTTGTTAGCTAATATTTTCAATTTCAGATTTCTGTAATAGTGTAAATTTAATTTCTCTATAACAGCAGGTAAGTGGTGGTACTGCTTCAAAGTCATTTGCTTTGTGTAGAAATAAGTATTTTTTGTGGTAAGAACTGCTGTCTAACAAGCACGATCACCTTAAGATTCTTCATACTTGCTCAAGATCATGTGTTTTATTTTCTTACTCTAGACATTATAAAGCCCAGTTTACCAAGAGCTTTTTGAGTACTGGAATTAGTAGATTCAATGCCAGTGTAAGCAAAGGTTTCCATAAAGTATTAAGGAATGTATAACACTTTTATTTCATTTTATTGTGTGAGAATGCTTGAGTTTATGGCTTCCTTGGCCTACTACTGTTGTGGAATATAACCATCCTGTTTAGCAGACAAAAATAGGTGATTTTCTAAGATTCTGTGGCCAGTTTCCTTGTTGCAAAATATATTTTCCACTTGAAGATCTGCTAGATCCTTCAGAAATAGTATTTTGCAGATTTTGAGTCTTCAAAGAAGTGATAATTTGGGACTGAATTTTTCAAAGTTCCTCAAGATATCTAATGGAAATTAGAGAAGCAGCTGGCTTTCAGTTCCATAAATCATGCATTCTCTATATGCTATATCTAGTTTCATCTTAATTGCCATGTCCTAATGTATTGAGGAAGTATAATGAAGGAATGGAAACTTCTTACTGTTGTGAGGTTTATAGTTAAACACCATTAAAACTTTAAATTTTGGATGTTATAA
This sequence comes from Gallus gallus, assembly GCF_016699485.2. Taxonomy (NCBI): domain Eukaryota; kingdom Metazoa; phylum Chordata; class Aves; order Galliformes; family Phasianidae; genus Gallus; species Gallus gallus. The sequence continues at coordinate 43,856,663 of NC_052535.1, read as the reverse complement.
ACGTGTTTTCCTTAACAATGCTGTCATGATGAAAATATCTTTCAGATACTCCATGAGAAGGGAATGATAGTAAAGGCCTTGAACTGTAATCAAGTCTTTTATTTTCAGTGTCATGATCAAGTAGCTCAGGCTGTTTCCAAATGATATGGATGAGATTGAGCTTTAAAAAAAGAGGTTGCTCACAGTGAGGTAGAGATGCTTGTGTGTAATGGTAAGGTTCCTGAGATGGAGGAAGACAGGGAATGTAGCTTCCCTTAATGAAAGGACAGGGGGATTTTCTAGCAATTCTTAAAAGGAAGCTCCAGCACTAAAGTGTGGTTAAATTTCAATGTCCTCCCTGTATGTATTAGAAACTAGAAACCTTACTGGTAAATAACTCCTTCAGGCACAATTGCTTTTTTACAAGTTATAGGAACATGATTTTAAACAGTTAAGTAGAAAATAAACCGAGAACTTGTATTATATTTTCTGATCAATGTCCTTTAATGCCTCACATCTTGATGTCATCTGGACTATAGTTCATTATTATTCCACTGAACTGTATAGGTTTCTTCTAAAATACATTTTTAAATATCTTCAGAAATAAATGCTGAGTACAATAAACTAATGGAATTCTGAATGAAGTGGTACTCTGCAGGGAGTGGGTCATTCACAACAGTAAGTAAAAGGCATAATAATGGATCTCATTATCCTTTTACATATGTTAAAAATATGCTTGTAAAATCCCTAATCCTGCATGCAATTCTCATAAAACTTCAAATAATGATTCTGGGTATTAACTGTACCAAATTATATTTTAAGTATAATAGTGTTTTTAATTTAGACTTCTGACTGAAGATGGTGTTTGACTATGTGTGTTTTCAAAGTTAATGGATATTTGCTTAGGTTATATTAACTGTCAAATGAATAGCAGTACTGAGTCCAGTTCCTGGTGTTCAAGTATGAGGACTGGTACTGAGAAATGATGTTTCTTATAGACTGTGCTCTTGACTTGCTGAGTGTGTGAACTCATGTTGAAGGCACCCAAGAGTGCAGTTTCGAAGGGTGTGAAGGGGATGTAATAGTAGAAGCTGTTTATTTGCATGGGTGGGGAGGACTTGGACATAAAATACAAGGACGCTTGAGTTATCATTACAAGATTTCTGAATAGCCCAGAAAGGGGAGAAAGAAGAACTATCTAGTTTGCAAAGACAGCTGCTGGCACAGCAAAGGGTGTGCTACCTCTAAACTGGGTTATATATGGCAATCATGAGGCAAAGTTTAAAAAAAAAAAAGTCTGAGAGAAAATGGAGTTTGGAGAAGAAGGGATATGTTTCATAAAGGCTGGCAAGTATCATCCCCACTGAAGTACAAAATTAATTTTAGTAATCTTTATCTAACCTGGTAGATGAAGCCAAACTCATACCTAATGGTGAAGTGATCTTCAAATGCTGTGGAGTAGGTAAGAGATAATAAATAGCTCTAGGTGAAATAGTGACAGAACCCAGAAGACTGACATAGTTTATAGGGGATGTACCAAGCATGGTTGCAGGAATCTGTTGTTTGTAACTGAAAAGTTAGTAAGAGAAATAGCTTTGATTTGATCCTGGCAACTGAATGGTGAACTTTCCTGAACTGAAAATTTGAGTGAGAATTTAGTTGAGTGCAAGCCAGAATTCATAACTTAAAAAAGATGAATGAGTGTTAAAAGACTTCAGCAAATTTAAGCAGTTTATGGGGTGGTCATCCATAGGAAAGCAACAATGCAGAAGATCTAGTTACTAATGAAACTGTGAACTGCAGCTATCCTGATATGGAGGGATGACAAAATAACTTTTCACAGAATGTCAGGGACTGGAAGGGACCTTGAAAGATCGTCTAGTCCCATCCCCCTGCTGGAGCAGAAAGAATAAAAATAATAGTAATGATAGATTAGTGACCAGTGGGCCTGAACCAGGAAACTCCAAAAGATGTTATAGAATGATTTATTAAAATGTAGAACAAAGGAAACAAGTACTCAAAGAATATGAAGCAATATGTAAATGCAGGAAAATGATAAAGCTGAAAAGGTTAAGAATCAAAATGAACTACAATCACTGGTGAATAAAATAGGGGTGTGGGGGTTTTTTGCTTGTTTTCTTTAAAAAGGAAGTGCTTATAGCAGTATAGAGAAATGTTTCATGTGGGAAAAAGTATTTAAACTACAGTCTTCTCAAACAAGGTCACTTATTGGGTGCTTATCCTTAAACAGCTATCAAAAACAGTAGTGCAGGGGAGTTCAAGATTGAAGACATTCAGGTCTGTGGCACAATAGAATAGGTACTGTGCTAACAAATGTACTCCCCAGAGTGGAGAGTTTGAGATGGATAGAGGAAGCCTTATGAGAGGCAACATGCAGTCTGTGCTGCTGAAATGTCAGGTAAACAAATATAAATATTTATCTTTGCAGTAGAGTTTATTTTGTTTATATAGGTAGCACACAGAGGAAACAGCATATCCAAGGTAGAACTTTACTGACGTTTTGATACTGCCTCATACAGCATGGTAGAGGGGGGGGGGGGGGGGGGGGGGGGGGAATTAGTTTAGCCATAAGACCAGTGCATCAATAGCTGACAAGTTCTATTCAAAATAGATAAAAAGAAGTAGCTCTGCTTTATGTGTGCTGACTTGCTCTTTGAGGAAGGAATGGTTTTTTCAGACCTCCGAAGACATTTTTTTCTATGGTGTCTTATTTCAGCTAGATAGTCTGTTAAAGTACATAGTGTAAATGAAGAGCAAACCAATAAAACACCATCTGTTACATATATGCATATCTTTTAAAATTTCAGTAGCTTTTTGAAGGCCATTATTTGAATCCTCTCAGTACGGAGAGTAACAGCCTTCTGCTTCAGTTCCTTAGGGACTTCATTGTAGCATAATAAAGTGGCATGAAAACCCTTTTAGCTATCTAGAAACGCAAATAATTGTTTAAACTTTTATGGAGTAAACCGATCTCAAACTGAAATGATCTGAATTGGTATTCTAACTACATATGGTTATATAATGAGAACATCAGACTAAATGTTTCCCTTCTTGGAAGGGTAATACAAGTAGGGAGTTTTTGTTGATAAGAGTTGTCTTTCCTAAGTTTCCTTTCAAGTCCTTCAGCTATTTTTCTTTTCATTTGCTTCTGATTCTTTATTCTTTTCACCCTTTTCTTTGAATTCTTACAGAAGAGATTGCATGAAACTGATTGAGAGGAGAATGTTTTATTTATTCTCTGGTTGTTTGTGCTTCGTTATTTTGGTTTTTTTCCTCACCCCTCATTTTATTCACTTTCTCAGCTAGTCTAAGCAGTATAGCTACTGTTTCATTCATTCTTTTGTGCTATTTTACCACATACCTTCTCAGGTAGACTGCAGTCAGTCCACTTTGGCTAGGGAGTCAGTAAAAGCTGCTGTTACTTAGCCAAACCATAAAATAGGGATTAGATCTTAATCCTTGCATGACATTGCAGGCTAAAGCCAGTGTAGCCTTCTCAGGAGAGAGGCTGAGATTTACATTTTAAAGATTTAATTGAACTAGGAGATTCAAAGGCAGTCTGTAGTGACCTGGTTAATTTTTAATGGTTTTTTTTTTCCCATGGACTTCATTAAGTTTCCTTAGTGCAAGTGTGGGTGATAAATTTTAAGAAATATGGAGTGATCTCCAAAAGATGTTGCTTTCTGTGGCTGTTTCTCATGGTAATACAGAAGACAGTAAGCTAAAGGTGTCTTTCCTGCACTTCAGTGGTCTTCTTTGTAGCTCTTCTAAAAATCTGATTTTGCGAATGTGGAGCTGCCCTTTACAATTTTGTTCTTTTGACTACATATCTGGTTTAGGCAGAAGAGTGGTGATGGTGGAGAGTAATACTGATCTGGATTGCCAGATACATCCTGCAGCCAGACAAGATGTGGGATGCTGCTCTCTGTTGCTGAGGAGCTGGCACTCTGATAAACATCTAGATGAGTTCTAGTCTAGTCCATCTAGACAGCCCCAGTGCACAAGGACAAACTTAAGATTTCTAAAGACCTGAGAATAGATTTGCTTTTTTTTTTTTTTACGAGATCTGGCAGGATGAGAATACCTACTTTGTTCCAAAATCTAGATACAGCCTCCAGGAATGTCACAGAAGTTGAATCTAGGGCAAAATAAACTGATTGCGTGGGATGTGCCAGATACAAAAGCAAATGTAATTTATTTATTGAGATATACAACCTCTGTCTTTCTGATACTGTCCCTTGCCTAAGAGATCTGCAATACATGAAAACTAAAGCGTCTCTGGATGTTCCAGTTCTTTGTTACTGTGGCTTTGTTCTGTGACTTTTGATTGTGTTAGTGCTGAGCTGTTGCACAGAAGTAATCCCCCATGCTATTAAAAATAGTGCATGCTCCATTAAAATAGTGTATGCTCTATGTAATGTATCTTGCTTTCTAAAAATGAGTAGATACTAGCTGTGTTATCAACACAACCCTAAAAATAGGATACTCTGCCATATATTCTTGCCTTCAGTTTTGGTTTTTGGCTTGTAATTTTTTACACTAAGGTGATAAGTTGAATGACAATTACTTGGATTGTTAACAACTAGGTCGATGTAATTAGACCTTGAAAATATTTCTGGCTTCTGGAACCATTCAGTTATTTTCATGGGCAAAGCATGACTTGATGAAAATTAAAGTAATAAAGGGTGTACTTCTGCTCTTACTTAGCTCCTTTAGTGCTTTCTGAAAGCTGTGTTTATTGTTCTGAGAACTGCTTTGCTTCTTATATTACTGGCTTTAATTATTTTTCCATTGGAAGGATTGACATTAACTCTGTGTGCACCTATTTGGATTATATGACTCTATATAAATTATAAAAAACACCACCAACAAAAAGCAGACAAACACCTATTATGTACATTTGAGGAAAATGTCCTATTTCTAAAAAATTAACATATTGTTTTACTTGCTACATTGAATCTGCCTTGTCCTCCCATTTCCAATTACCGTGGCTTAGCTTCCTGGTAGTTATAGTGACATAATGGATTGTTTTAGCCCCTACTTTGGTATCCTTGATATACTAGTGTGTACAGGTAACCTTCAGTTTAAGTCTGTAATGTTTTGTTGTAGCTCTTCATTATTTTCCTTGATGCAATAGAATGGTAGGTGGCTGGGTTAGATTTTGTGTTGTTTAGTAAAGCTAATAAATCAGTGTATTAGGGCTGTTAATTGCTGATCACCTTTGGAGAAAACTAGAAATTGGAATGACTACTCAGTTGGAAACTGAAGACTTGAAGATTCATCAAGGCTATATATTGTCATAATTCCATGTAGCAGCTCATACTAACATCATAATTTAAGCTCTCTAATTTGTATGACTTGTTATGTTCCACATGTTTATGTCAACCACTACTGCAAAAATATAGTATGCCCCAAGATCCCAGAAGATGCCATATGCTTTGCCAGAAAAATTGCACCTGGTAACTTCTGGAGTAGTAAATGACAGTCATTAGAGAGTGTAATAATAATGCTCAATGAGATTGTTACTGTGGATGAAAGGCAGCTCCTTATGTCGTCTTCTAGAATATGAGGGATGGATGTAGCTGAGTGGAAAGTGAGCTGATTCATCTTCTGATACTAATAAACAGTAGTGGAAATAGATCGTTAGCTAGACACTTAAAGCATCTAGCATAGGAGATTAATAGTGAAATTCTCTTTTCAGATCTTCACCAATGCAAACTTGTCTAGACCAATAACAAACTAACAACTTGTCTGAATAATAACTGAATTGAAATAACGAAAACAAATAATGTTGCAGGATAGATGAAAATGGTTCATAACTCCTGATACTGACATATAGGTGTTCAGTGATAGATCCGTCAAAGAGGATGAAGTTTAACACAGGAGGAGTCCATGCTGAATTGGTAATAAATAAATAACATTTGTCATGTCATTGTCTAGTGATTACTGCAGACAGCTTAGGACTTGGATTGATTGCTGGGACCACAACAGTATCTCTTTTTTTTTTGTATGAAAAACTTAGCTTCATGCAAGTCATACTTAAGCTTACCAAAGGCATGCAGAGAGAAAAGAATTAAGAATACAAATAGTTACAATCTGCATTGCAGAAATTTTGTCTTGATTCAAGGCCAGGTTGGATGGACCCCTAGGCAAAAACTGATCTAGTGCCTTATTTAGTGGCTGTCATCCCTGTGCAGGGCGGGAGTTTGGGACAAGTGGCTTTAAGCTTCCTTCCAACCCAAGCCATTCTACAATTCTATGATTCACTGCTTCGTAGTCTATTAGATCAGGGTTTGCAGAAGCCTATGGAACAAATACATCAGATAATCTGACTTATCTACATTGTGGTTCACTGACGCCTACCTTTTAACATGAGGATTTATTTTTAGTTTGAAGTTTAATTTTGCTGATTAAAAGTTTGGATCTTGATTGGATATATTATTTGGCTTTTGTAGTGATGTACATAAAATAGATGGCCTTCTCAGGTTAGAAAGATTTGGGGTAAACTTGTAGTTGTCAAAGTGTAGTGTTCAATATGGAAATTCTTATAGAACAGTTGTATTTATAGAAATGGTAATGTTGAATCTCATCATATTTTTTCTACAAAATATACATATGTTTGCAAAGTTGATTTGTGGTACAGCTTACAGAAATGATAGGTATAGAAAAGCCAGGGAAAACATTCAGTTGTTTTCACCTGAGCAGATTTTCTGTAATTGCACCAAGATTTTGTGTTCATCATATTAAAGCATAAATGGTCTGAAAATGTTCTATTCTTCCTTAAGCATTTCTATCACTGGAATGTTATAACAATTCTGAATGAGACTTTTTGGCTGTAAGTTATCATACATCAATGTAACATGTTACATTTGTAAATGTATTATGAATACATGTACAAAAAAAAACTTCCATTCAGAGGACATACAATTCCAGACATAATTGGCTAGAAGAAAATTCCACAGGTAGTTTTACTTGGTGTAGAGGCATAAGGAAGTACGGACTTGTAGCCTGTAATTTCAGTGTTATCTTTTCACTAGCTAGTCACCAAATCACAAATGTGTAGCTCAAGGTGTGATAACTCCAATTAATACTACAGAGGGTATTTGTGTTAGATCAGTGATTTATCTTGAAAACAGAACTCAATAAAAATGAATGAAATTTTGGTCTTGCATGGAATTTATCACAGTATCAAAGTGGTCTGAAGACTAAGAGCCCACTAAGTATCATAATAAAATACAAATATCAAACCTATGTTCCTGATGCTCACATGTTTTTTTTCTAATTCTTTTGCCGCCTTTTGTCCTCTTGAGCTACCTCCCAGTTCTCTTTTCTTAGCCTTTTATTTTTAGGACTATTTTAGGGGATATGTAAATGGCTCTGCTTTTTCAGCAACAGAGGATTTGGTTTAATAGTTCAGATAAAAACTTTCTGGGATGTGGTCTATGCCTTTAATTTTTCTCATTCCACAGTACATGGCACTGAAGGTTTATGATAATTCACTGAATTTCTAGGCATCACCATAGTATTGCAATACGTGTTGTGGTTCACTTTCACTTTGTATGGAATTAACATTCCTGGTTCAATAGGAATTTAACTATATTGTGTACATCCTCCAATGCAGTATATGGACTTTAAGAAAAAGATGAAATAAGTAATATATTTCTAAAATAATACTGATAGACAGCTGTACATATGCTCAAGTACATGTTACATGTGTACATATGTTACATATACTGAAAGTGGGATCATCAAGTTCTGCTAACTAGTACATAAGATGCTGCTCACGTTACAGCTCTATGGGAAGAAAATGTTGACTTTTTTCACAGGTTATACCATCTGGTTTCACTTTTAGTGCATGATTAGCATTAACTTTTAATTGTTTTCATGTTCAAAATGCCTAAACTAACTCCTTTATTTCCTATGCCTTCTAAATGATTAGGCTAATTAAGAGCTCAGTTAGCAGAAAACTGCATATTAATTGCTTGGCCTCTTTTAATAACATGCTAATTTTATTAGGATAAAATTAAGCTGTAATGCTTCAAGAAATGGAGCTGCTGTAGTGTTTCTGCGGTGTATCTCTATTGTCAGAACTATCAGCAGACATCACCCAACATTCTTACTGAGCTAAATATGTGGTGTCTACTCAGGAACAGGAACTTGATTTTCTTCATGCTTATTACTGACAGTGTTTTTTCTTTGCAGCAGTACCAGCTGCATAATATTGACCTCCTTTGAAAAGAGAGGTCTTTCTATTACTCTGTGGTTTAGCCTGTCATTTTGCTTCAGGAAATATGAGATAGTATATATATGCTTTTGAAATTGATTTCCAGACCCTCAAAGCTTTTCTTGTTTGTAACTGCCTCACCTAGAAAACTTATTTCTAGTGTTTGTACTGTTTAGTTACTGTTTACTATTGCAGAGAGTACAGGAAGTATGTGATTTCATTTTAAATTTTAGAAATAGTGTAATGAGTGACATTTATCACACTAATTCCATAAAAGAGTCACAGAAACTCTTTCCTATCACTGTGCATCAATAAGGTAACGTGGTTGTGTGAAGAGTTTGATTAAAAACGGTTGGTCTGGTCAAATACTTAAACATGGATATGCTTTAAATACCTGAATTCAAGGCTAATTTGTACTTATTGAACTTACACTGTCAGAAAAGCTGAGTGAGCGCACTGGGTAAACTGGTCATGGAGTATGGTGCAACTTATAAATGAGTAGATTCTAAGAGCTTGTAAATTTTGCTTGGCAGCAGGGTTGATAGAACCAACTGTTGTTTTGCAGTTGGATGTTTCAGAATATGCAACATGTTGCTTTCAAACTATTTCATGTACTGGTGGTAATGTTTCTTTTACTGATATTTAAGTAGTCTGAGCAAAAGGTGAGCTTTCAGCCTGTCTATTCAAGCCATACTAGTTAACTTCAGCTTTTATGAATTCATACCATGATTCTAGTTTTATTCCCTATGCTTGGGGGTGGTGATGTGCAGTTTCTCTTATAAGAGATGAAACAGCCTGCAAAAAGTCTTCTAGTTCTTAAAAAAAAAAAAAAATTCTTCTTTCCTAAAAAATGAGAATGATGAAACACTCTTACTAGTAGCTTCTGAAAACGAGCATAATGTTAAAGCTGTTCCAATACTGGAAAAGAAATGAGTGAAAGAAATTAATATTTGCATTCTTACCAGTGTGATGCTGATCCCAGGCAAGAGATTAAATGATTCTTAGGAGACTTGATTAATCAGAAATGGAAGGAATATAATCTAATTAATTCAGTCAGCTGGGATAAATGGAAAGTAGATCTTGTTTGACAAAAGAAATGTTGTAAGGATGTATTTAAAAGCAGATAGGGGACCCTGAAAATCAGAATCAATTTTTTTTTTTAGTACTTGACATTTTGATTTAAAAAAGATGTGAAACAAATTTAAAATGGTACAGTTCAAATAGAATAGGAATTGGCTGATGACTCCTGAATTAATTAAATAAAAATCACCCATGTGCTGTGTTTTAAGCAAGCAATGGAATGTTTTGATTATATACTGTTTAATATTTTAATCAGGAAGCTGTAGCAATATAAAGTCATCAATTATAAAGTAACATAGCAAGAATGCAGGACACCATTTATCTATAAGGAGGTTCTGAGATGTCCCAGTCACAAAGTATGATATAATAGAAAACTAAAATAGAAAGGTGATTCAGTGTAATCAATCAACATTGAAACCAAAATGCCAGAAGTTGAAAAAAATTCTGGACTGACATTGAAGTAGATAGAACTTTAATGTTGCAGATAGTTTTGCATTGGAACAACTTCCTAGCAGGTACTGTGCTGCTTGCTTGACTTATCCATGTGGACTGCATCATGGCAGAGTTTGCATAAATAGAATTATACAATAGGAAAGTCTGATGCTTTCCAAATGTTAACTGAGGAACAAATAGGGAAGTTCTAGTAATAATATTCTCAATGCCAAAAAAGATTCTATTTCACTCACTTTATACTCAACTTTTTAAGCAATGAATTACAGCTAATAACTTTCCAAAGCCAAAGAATTCACGTGCCTACGTATGTAAATTCCTCAAGTAGCTTGTAGCAACACTTAAAATCCTTGAAGTTTGGAATATATTGTGCCCAAATAGTTTAATGTCTTTGCTAAATCAAAGATATCTTTGGTTTTTCTTTTAGATATTGCACTGTGTCAGACAGCAGTTCCAGAACTTGCCTTAACTACTGAAGGAAAAGTATGTAATTCAGAAAAGTTTTTGTAGGTATTTTTCCAGAGTTTTGTTTGAGACACTGAAGACACAAATATTATTTTGGGGTAAAAAAGTGAATATTTGTCACAATAAGGATTAGAATTTCCAGACCACAAACATTTTCATGAAACAATCTTCAAGTTAGATTTTTTCAGTTTATTGTTTCCGTGCAACAACATTTTTACTGAATTAATGCCTTCTAAGCTTTATATGGGAGAGAGAAAAGACAGAAAACTCATTATTATTCTACAACTCATATGATTTATGGCCTCAGTTACATGATAGGAATGACATAAACATCTAATTGTAAGGAATCAAAGACTAGTTTGTGATAAACTGTTGCAATAAACAGATGGGTTATGGGAGTGAGGTGAACAAGAGTGTTTTAGATTGATTCTCATTTGAGATACTAATTTTACTCTTAGATGAGCCCCTTGTCTTCCCTTAATGTAATTTGCAGTATGTTTTTTGAGATTAGTTTGAGAACTTCCAATAGTTCTCACTGTAATTAACTCCTTTAAACTGAGTTACTTCTGATTTATAAATAGAAGTAGGGAAGAATGCTAAGATTGTTAATTCTCTAGCCACATTTCCAACGGATATATGAATTCACTTTCCTATGTAGTTTTTTTCCTTTTGAACGCAATAACTAAGCTGTGTTCTCATTGTGTATAATGCAGTCAGATCAGTTAAAAGTATATCTGGGAGTCAGAATATCCACACTTTAAAAAGTTCAGAGTTGGAAAGTCAGAATCCAGCAGGATGGGGTTGTAACTCCATCACAGTTATCAGTATTTGATATAGCGGAGGTGTTATGAGTCCTACTGCCATTGGAAATGATTCTTATTCTTTCAGGTCTTTAGCAGAAAAATACCATTCTCTCGATTTCCTTCAAATCAGCTTTGGTTTCCGGTAGAGTGAGTAGAAATTAGTGAGACTACAGATTGACAGGAAAGGTATGTGGCAGATAAAACCTGTGAAAAGTATGTAACGCAAAGTAAATTTAGGAAATAAATGGGATATTTTTTCTTCAGCCCTAATATTTAAGATAGTTGTTTGTTGCTGTTTTTTCCTTACAGTTAGCATGATATTAACTACCTGGAAAGGAAATATTGAGTGAGATACATTTAAAGAATGGGTACTACACTGGACATCAAGCACCTTGTTTTGAAGAAATTTGAGCGCATGATTTGGTTTTCTTTGAGAGTTTTGGGGATCTTACTATTGGTAGGAAGATATTTAGCCTAGAAATGAAAGTTACATGTTATTCAGATGATTTGCATAAGGTAAAAGAGAGTGCTCTGCGTAAGACTGAAAATCTGAAAACTCAAGAGGCAAAACCTAGAACTTTAAGGCATAAACTGTTCAGTGTAGGAGCCTTTGCAGCACCATGGTCTCCCTGAGCAATCCCAGCCTTCGTGTTTAGTCTTCCAATAGATCTGTATGTATTGGCACTATATTGTTATCAAGGAGACTGCCTTCCAATTCGCTGTTCTGAAAATGTTCAGTAGCCACTGGAAAAAAAAGGCTCTTTGGGAATTCAAAGTGTTTAAATATATTTCTCAGATGTGAGTTGTCTCTGTTTTCATCTGCTACCTGTTATCCCTCTTCTCATTGCGTAAGAATTGTAGCACCATAGAATACCAGCAAAGGCAAGTTTAGAGGAACCTAGAAGCAGTGATTTTTTTTTTTTTTTGGAATGACAATTCTCCTCTTCCTCTAGAGGAACCATTTTTGTTACTTCTTTCCACTGCTGTAGTAAAAAAAAAAAAGGTCCCTGAGACCTGTCTTAATCTAAGACATTGGAGAACACACTATTTTTTTTCTATTAATCAGAAGGACTCCAGCACTGTGTGAGTAAATTAGACACCATTTTAAAAAGATCAGGTTTTACTGTCTGAGTTGGTGGCACTGCTCTTCTACAAAAGTGAATTCAGAAAAATTACACCTGATGTAATAAAACAACATATCTATATGTAAATTTATATTGGAGGAATTAACCTTGTGTATGTGTATATGTAAGTGCTGAATTAGGACAGGGTATGGTGAAATAGAACTTGTAAGATTTCACATATACATGTGAAAAAGAAGTAAAAATCAAATAAAGAGTGGATGAACACATCTAATTGATACTGTTGAAGTAAATCAACGATGCAGTGATTATCTCAGTCTTAAATTAAATGTGTAAGTCAGTGCAATGCAAGCACATTTTCACTGTGTGGAAGTTCAGAGAATTCTTGATCCATACATTACTTCTAGTACTCTTAATTTATTCTTTGAAGTTAATATTCATGAGTTTCTTCAGACCACGGAGCTGTAATGGATGTCCCAGTTCTTTTAGAACTGCATAAATATGCAATGTACATTCAGGACTTTAGCCATTTTCTAGTGTATTCACTTTGACTACCACATGGCTAAGTAAATAGTTGATTCATGAGTAGTTTAGTTCTGAAGCCTAGGCAAAGTCTAGTGATTGTGTCTTTAAGAGTTAGAGAGTTATTCTGACTCTGAAGGAGAAGTTGTGTGTGCATTATACATAATACTGGTGAAGAATAGGATAGCTGTCAGTCTGGATTACAATCTAGAGATGTTCCTACAGAGCTCTTCACATTAGTGTGTGACCTCTGTCAACCTCCCTTTATCATTTCTTCTTGATGTCAGTGGGAAGGAGTGAAAGAATGTTTATTCATTTCTCATAGCAATACTCCCAAACAAGTCTTCAGGGTCTTACTGCTTTTTCAAAGTAATAATTGACTAAGCTTCAGTAGTTATTTCCTGATTGTATTTTCAAGCTACTATGCTAGATTTAATGACATTTTTTTTTCCTTTCATAGTAGAAGTACAACAGAAAATGTAACTATCATGCTGTAAGAAATCACTAACTGTAAGCAAGGCAATGATGGGACTGTGTGAGATGGCCATACATGCTGGCAGTTGTTTCAGGTGACCAAGTATGGAAAGAAAGCGCTGCTGGAACCCAAACCTTTGTGAGAGATACCTGTCAGTCCTTCCCAGGTTAGAAGTCGGTTTTCATGTAATGCATGCTATTCTTTTTAATGTCTTATTTCAGAAAAACAGTTATGGAAGGGTGTCAAATGAGCATCTTTTCCATACTGGCCAAATGCCTTGGCTTTGATCCTGTTGCAATTCATAGAACCATTGGGATTTCTGTTGCTTTTTCTGTTACAGATAGGAAAACAAAAGATGTTGAATTAAACTTTTAGTGGTAGAATTGCTCCCTGTTATGGTAGGTCATTTTAATTTAAGAAGTGAAATAAAACATTGAAATGTTTTTTTATTCAATATTTAGTGAGAGAATCATAGAATTACTCATGTTGGAAAGGACCTCAAAGATCATCAAGTCCAACTACAGCCTAACCATAGTACCCTGACTCTAACAACTCTCTGCTAAATCATATCTCCGAGCACCACATCCAAATGACTCTTAAACACATCCAGGGACAGTGACTCAACCACCTCCCTGGGGAGCCTATTCCAGTGTTTAACAACCCTTTCTGTAAAGAAGTGTTTCCTAATGTCCAACCTAAACTTACCTTGGCGCAACTTGAGGCTATTTCCCCTCGTCTTGTCACCAGTGAGAAGAGACCTACCTCTCTCTCACTGTAAGCACCTTTCAGGTACTGGAAGAGAGTAATAAGGTCTCCCCTCAGCCTCCTCTTCCCCAGACTAAACAGCCCCAGCTCCCTCAGCCTCACCTCCTGGGGCTGATTTTTCCAAGCCCTTCACCAGCCTTGTTGCCCTTCTTTGGACCTGCTCCAGCTCCTCCAGAAACCAGTGTCATTTCTGTACTGAGGTGCCCAAAACTGAACACAGTACTCAAGGTGAGGCCTCACCAATGCTGAGTACAGGGCCAGGATTACTTCCCTAGTCCTGCTCACCACACCATTCCTGATGCAAGCTAGGATGCCATTGGCCTTCTTGGCCACCTGGGCACACTGCTGGCTCATATTCAGCTGACTGTCCATCAGTACACCAAGGTCCCTTTCCACCAGGCAGCTTTCCAGCCACTCATCCCCAAGCCTGTAGGGATGCCTGGGGTTGTAGAGAGAACTAAATACATTTTTTCTCAATTTTTTTCTCCAGTGTTTCCCTTTCACTTTTTGTTTTTCTACAGTCCCATTCAATTTTTTATGTGGAAAATATCTCTGTGTAGGAAATGAGGTGGAAAAGATGTTAAGAAATAATTAACTTAAAGGTTTCTGCCTCTCATTCTCCAGAGCCCAGAGATGTTGCAAATGGAGAAATGAAGAGTCAGATCATAGCAGTAATGAAGGAGACTTTTTTTTTAAGGTAGAAATGTACCAAGGCCAGTCATTTGATTTAGGCGTGTTGCTCAGAAACATGGTCTTCCTCTATCAGGAAGAGGAACTGGAAAGACCCTGTGAGGTCACTTAGGCCACTACTTTTTCACAAAGCAGATAGATTTAACTTAGGAATGGTAAGCAGAGAAGAAAGACTTCTTGCTTGCTATGATCTTCTTTATACCTCCTCATACAATGACTGTCTTCATACTATCCTGTCTGGTGCAATACTTTGTGATTCACTACAATCCTTTCAAGCTTTTCACAGGAAAAGGAGTCCATGAGCAGCACTGTGTTCTTAATACAGTTAATTACATCTCTCTTTTTTTAGACTTTTCCTACATGTAAAAGTTGCTTTGTATTCTGTTCCTGTCCTCTAAGATGTTTGTAGTCCCTTTAAATTGTATGACATGCAAATGTAACTAGTGTAATTTCTATTTCATCATGCTGTTGATGAAAAATGCTGAACAAAAAAGCATCACTTAAAGTTTCAGACAAGTTTCTAAACAATTATTTCAGAGTTCAAATGAAGAAACAATAGGTGCTGGCAATTTGTTAAAAGGGGTTTGTTTTAAAGGGTTATAAGTTTAGGAATTGGATATCAAGGAGCTTTTGCCCACTTGTGAGTGGGCTGGTGTGTATATAAAGGAATTACTTGGATGTGGAGGATCTTTAGATCACTTCACTTTTGTTTGATTTTTCTGTCAGCACATCACTTCCTTAAAGTGCATACACCGAACATTTATAAACATAAAGATGTATTTGACTGGGACAAAAGCTAAAATATTGTAATGTCTTAAATAGAAATTCAGATTTGTTAGGCATTATAGTTCAAAGTGAAAAATGGATCCTTTCTTCACCTTGCCTTGCTAGTACAGCATCTTTCAAGGGTATTCTTGGTTGCAGTAAGTAGTACAGTCCCTTCTGGGTTCCCTGGGCAAAGCTTTCAGCCATTTCAAAGGCTGGCCTGGCAGTATGCTCTGTCCTTTTCTAGGTTCCCTTGATGGTTACCCTGGCAGCTTCCCTGCCTGCCTTGTTTCACAGCCACAGCTTGCCCCATTGTGCACTATGTAAACATTTGCCAAATGAAGGTTCACGGGTGCTCTTTGAAGCAATCTTTTGCCCTCCAAAAAGCACATTTTGTCCCCATTAGCAGCAGCAAACACAAGGCAAATAGATTATCCCCTCTCTACAGCTCAGCTGTGCTGACAAAATAGACCTTATAGTTAGTGAGTGGTGAACCAATAACTAGAGCAGACACTATCTATTGGAGTGTCTTAAATGGACCAGCGGGCTCAGGAACGGAGTGTCATTTAGCAGAGTAGGGGGGTCATCACTGAGACTGAATAGATGCTCCGAAACAGCAAAAATCTAGGTGTTGAGTGCACAGCTAGAAGCCTTTTTTGTTGGACACCATTGCTCAAGAGCCAAGCTAGGCTGGACAGCCAACCACTAAGTTTGCAACTAACACTGTGCTGCTGTGAGCATTTCACAAAGTGCTGCTATAGAAAGGAGCTTTCCAGAGTAACCAGATTATAGCTTGTTTTGACAATTGTTCTGTAAGGTTGGCTGCAGGCACAGTGCCAGTCAGTCAGGGAAACTGGGACTGTACTTTGAAAAAAAGAGAGGCAGATATTGGGCTGTCCTTACAAATGTGAAGTGGCGAAGAAATGCCCTGAAGGTATTCATATAGCTCCCTCACATAAACCATTTAAATAAAGGAAAATAAAGGTTTGTAGGTTCTCAGGCTTGACCTGTAATTATGTGGTGGTTTATGTGTTTAAAAAAAAAAAAAAAAGGTGGAAAAAGTAGAAGTAGTGAAATAACTACCTAAGTCTAAATAGAGCTTTGTAATTTTATGAAAACATTTAAACAGATCTGAAAGACTTGCATCTACCTACCTATTTCTTTGTGCAGCTCTACCTGCCACCATTGCTGGTTCAGTGCTTTATGCTCCTTTTTCAAGAAAAGGCAAAAAAAAAAAAAAAATTGTCTTAAGTATGTTAGTACTATTTGTATATGTGATATACTAAAAAATGACAGCAAAGAATATAGGAGGATGTGCACACCCTCAAAGGGATGAAAATCCCACATCTGAATGGACAGAATGTGCTAACAGGTAATCATATGAAGTTACATTATTTCATTTAAATAAGGCTTAAATAACTCTTCAGTTTTGCTGCTTTTTCTCTGGCCTCAGCATTTCTTCTCAGTGGACCTTCTTCTGGACCTGTTTCTCTGGTCTAGAGATGTATTTCATGCCCCTACTGCATCCCAGAAAAACTTAAACGGATTTGTTAGTAGATGGTCATTATTCTCCATTTTTTTTAACACAATGATATGTATGTATCACCATATTAGTTATACCACTCAAAATTCAGAATCTTCTGCTGTTTTACAGAGGATAGTACACCTTTTAGTTATCTTTTCTTGTTAAATCGTGATCGTTTCCCATTGATATTGGGATATTGTTCCACTGAAAGAACACAGGCACTCTTATTCCCCACAAAGCTTGCAGTGTCAGTAGTGACAAACAGTGTTAGGCCATCTAGATGCTGATGGTAACAGATGTCTCATGAATGCTGGACTTTTATAATGTACTGTTACGTTATATTAAGTATGCAGCAGTCTGATTTAGTTCCAAAAGTTGTCAAGTGTCAAGCAGACATTGATCATATATACCAGTAGAGCATGTTAACAATTCTAACAGAGAATACGTTGTTCTACGAGTTTAGGACCATACTTTCCTGGGATGTTTTAAGTGTCTATGTTCTATGATTGTTTATCAGTATCTTATCTTATAGAAGTTCTGATTTTTATTTTTTAGGACTGAAAGATAGGGAAAAAAATTAATAGTGGTCCCTTAACATGAGAAAGGGAAATAAATTCTGGAATTCCTTGTTGGTATGTAAGAAAGTGAAAGAAGAAAAAGCAGAAAAACTATGGAGTGAGATGAGAAGTTCTTTGGATGACACTGATAAAATGAAAATAAGTACTGGTAATGGTGAAGTTGGATTGCGTCCTGAATTATGATACTAGAAGGATAAATCAGGAAGCTTAAACTGTTTTTTAAGCTAGTGAACCTAGTATATAACTAAAATTCTGTAATTTTATAATGCTAGAAGAAGTTAGGGAGGATAACAAGATGGAAACAACATTAGGATGAAGGGTGTTTTTTAATAGTATTAAGAAAGGAATGTGTTTCTATAAGTAACATTTAAAGATCGTTTTTGTTCAGAATGGGAATCTCTATAAGGTGACTGTATAGGTACAGTTAATATTTAATAGGAAGGCAGGTATACTTTCCTAGTCAGGGAAAACTAATTGTTTCTCTGTTTTCATGTGCACTTAGCTAAATGTGTAAAATGTTACGGCATATTGTGAAGATATGGTGGCTGTGCATGATAATGAACAAAGAGAAAGGAAATTCACAGAGCTGTAAACAACAGTGAACAATAGTCCCTTAGTAGCAAAATTATATTGACCTGTTATGTAAATGAACTTGATGAGAATGGCTGTATGAGAATTCTGTTGTACTTCTGTGTTGTTTTAACTGATTGATGGGCTTCTGTGAGGCAAATGTGTTCAGCGTTGTTCACAGTAACTGTTTCTTCCCTTTAAGGGCAATGTGGCTTTCTTGCTTACATATCCAAAGGAACAATTTCTTTTGTGTTCCCTCATCAATTTCTTTATTGGAAGTTTCTAGAGGAGAAACTTTTCTGTTTAAAAATAAATAAATAAATAAAAAGGCAGCCAGTGTACGCTCTGATAGATGAAGCAAATCCTTTTGAAATGTTCTGGCCCTTGATGATGTGCTTCTGTTGCTATGGAAATGGAGGTTTTTTCAAGTTGGTTTAGTTGTTCTACTTAGCTTTTTAGTCTTTTCATCATAAGTTTGGTGTTGCACTAGCAGTGGTGTACTTCATGGAAGAGCAGTCATCCTTTCTTTTATTTCTCTTTTATGTCCATTAGGATTTGATGTTGAAAAGACTGAGCAAGAAACAAATATTAGTAGATATAAATATACCAGGAGTGTACTTTACCACACTGAGGCAGTGGTCTTGGTATGTCAGGAAAAAAGAGGTCATGTTTGCAAGGAAGAACGAATTAAAAAAATAAAATCAAACAAAAACAATAACAGAACTTCATGACAAAAAAGTAGATATTGTCAGCCCTTTCCTTTACATACACATGCAAATCGATGAGTTAAGCTATGGAGGAAGGTCATGAAAACAATGTAATTTTTCCATGAAAAAAATTTGTCCATGAAGACACTGAATTTTTCTGTCCTTTTTGTGCTGGGTCTTCCTGGATCTCAGTAAGGACGGTGTCTCAAATGCATAGATAGTTAAATGCTGTTTACTGAATAGAAAGTGAGAGTAATGATTTAACCCCAGATCCCTTCAGAAGCATCAGATGGCAGCATCAGACTTCAAGGTGGCATGATGCACAGTTCTGATCTGTGAAGAGGTTCAGCATACCATCCCTGCCACGCTTCTGTATCCTTTTTCCTCCCCATAAGCCACATGTCTCTCAGCTAAGGGTCGTCTTTTTCCTGGCAATGCTACCACTAATTTGTTATCTCAAGAGTGTAGAATGTCTGCAAAGGACAGGTCGTGTCAGAACATCAGATAGGACCACATGCACAACCTCCACAATACCTGCAAACAAGCATAACAGGACATGGAGGGGGGTCATTCAGCAGCCACTTAGCCTAATATACAAGTATGGGCTAGGGAGGCTTACTTTGGGACAACATAGCTCTGGACCATTAACTCCTCATTATATCTTTATGCATGGTTCTTGCTTTAATAGTTTTTCTGTATGTATATATGAAAATGATGCAGTGTAAGTATGTGATCTGTAAAAATAAACAGGTATGCATATTTTTCTACTGATTGAGAAGGAGAGGGAGCATGGTTCAGACTATGTAATTTGTGCCTCTACTCTACGGTGGAGGTATCTGCCACTTCTGAGAAAGTATCATACTTTAGAAGTAAATTACATAATGTCTTCCTGTTGTATCTGATGTTGCTTTTGCTCTGATATGGTACTTTAACCTCTCTTAAGTTTCATATTATAATAGTAGTTGTGAAATGACAGCTACAGCTGAGTTCTTAAGAGGTAGATCCTTCAAACATGACATGAGAAGTTAACTTTGCCACACTGTTTGGAGAAAGGATCATGTGGGGAAATATGTGCTAGTAGTAATTTGAATAAGTGTGCTAGTAAGTTAGTGTTGCCTTTAAAATTGTCCTTCAAAGTTGGTTGTGAAGGGGATTATTTTGCCCTTAAACATCTCAGATCGCTGCCTTTAAGTACTGCCTGGTGAGAACATCAGGCATTTTGGAAATGACTAGGAAAGAGTTTGAGGATAAGCATTCCTAGAGTCTATGTTGTTAGCAGATAAATTTGGGAAGGCTCAAAGAATATTCATGTTTGTACTGTGCAATTTAGGAAAGAATAATTGAGTTACTATGATTTGCATTTGAAGTCTTAATTAAAAAAAAAACTTCTGGCTTTCTGCTAGTAGGATAGATGTCATATGGTAACGACATAAGATTTCTGATTTCTTTCAGCTAGTACTTTATTTTATAATTATTCTTCAGACCATAGTTTGAGACAGGCCAGGAAAACTTCTTTAAGATCTGTAATAATAAGAATAAAAAGTATTGGATTTAAAATTATTGTACTTATCCATGAATTTGTGGAAAATTATTTTTGATGCTTTATTTGGCTAAAATTCTACACTGCAGATTGCAATTCCACCCTTGTTTAAACGCTACAGTTCAGTAGGTACAAAGGAGGCATAGGGATATTAGGTATCTAAAATATATAATATTTTTTCACAGTAAAGATGATAGACCAGGAAATGTGGTTTGATTTGCTGTGTTTGTTTTTGATAACCTCCTTTTTCTTTCTTTTTTTTTTTGGGGGGGGGGTGGGGGGGAAGGGTCATCTGAAAACTGATCTGCAATCCATTTATGTGATTTAATTTTCCAGATTAGGAAGATCCTCTAATCGTGCTGTATTAAGCAATTACGAGTAGAGTTTGTAAAGGAATCTTAACTTGAATACCACCTAAAATGTACTACTTAGATCAAGAAAGCATTTTTTTTTGTTTCCTCCTACCTGTGCTGTTATGATGTTGCTGTGTAATAAGGACATTGCATGCCACTTCGATCCTTTCAAAGGCACTAAGTGTATAACAGATTAAAAAAGAGATTATAGGATCCAGTGAGTTTGCTGAACCAGCATCACTAAATCAGTGCTTGTGAAGATATTTATAAACTGCTCTTTTGTAGCCTATGATTGCGCAGTCCATTTCAGTTATGATTTTAACTTTCTTTCCTTATGAGTGCTGAGGGGTTGGGGTGAGAGATGCAGTGCAACACTTATTGTATGCTCTGCTAGGATGTGATTTGCACGCCTTTTGTTTGTTGCTGGGCATCCCTATTGCTGAAAGCTATGTGTGGTTTGTGTGTATGTTTAGATACGTATACAAATAAAACTATAAAACACATGTATGCCTTTGCAGTTCTATTCAGATGCATGAAATATATACATACCTTCATATCCA
The DNA here is from genome assembly GCF_016699485.2 of Gallus gallus. NCBI lineage: Eukaryota > Metazoa > Chordata > Aves > Galliformes > Phasianidae > Gallus > Gallus gallus. The sequence goes on along the minus strand of NC_052535.1, from coordinate 43,835,509 downwards.
TATGCATATTATACATGCATATGTGTATATAAAACATGCACAAGTATATGGGGGAGCTTTATCTCTAGCAACTTTGTTTCTAACAGAATCAAGAGAAAAGACAGCATGCTTGTGAAAGCTTATCACTTGCTTAAGAAAGTTAGGTTTTTTTGTCTTGTGAATGTTACTTTAGGAAAATTATGTCTTTTTGAGACTTAGATTTTTCACATGTAGACCATCACAGGGAGTGATGCATTGCTCATTACAAGATATACTAAAGAGTAAAAAGCTTGCTAGTGAATTGCTATAAGCGTAGTTCAACTTGTGTTATTTTAAGAATGAAGGGTTTATGATCTCTCCAGTTTTGAGTAGTAAACACAGGCAACTGAACTTGACATTAGAATAAGCATTAAACATCTATGATTTTTGTCAGCTTCTCAGTTCTCCATTAGTTTTGAGCTTTCTGTGCCAGTGGGAAGACCCACCCAGCAAGCTTTTGTTTCTTTCTCTTTTTTTTACTTGGCTGCTAATCTCCCCCTTTTTGGGCTGTTTTTCTTCTGTATTCCTTCCAGAGCTTGGATGAAATAAATGCAGTTTGAGGAAATGTAGCTGGCATCTACACAAAGAATCTACTGTAGTTGCTTCCTAACCAGGCCTTCAAGTAAAGAGCCTACAGTGGGGCATCTCAACTGGTTAGCAACCAAATATTTACTTCCAATGCAAGGACATCTTTGTTGTTGTATTTTTTTTTTCTTTCTATAACTTCTATTCGGAAAAAAAAATCTGCATTAGCAAACATGAAACTTCTTTGAAGCCAAATGATCTTAGTATCTTGCCTGTGCCTCCCATGCACGTCATGGTGTGTGGATGGTCTTAGAAGGATAATTTTCAGTAGTGTTTTCATCTGGTTAATTAGAAGGCATGGTGTGCTCTTCATGAGAAAATGAGAACCATATATTACACAGTCTCAAAATTGTATTTTTTCAAAGGTGTAGTTTTTGTCTTTGCAGTTTTGAAAAGCAACAGTTTAAAAAGTCTGAACATTTTCAGGTATTTGTTTTTTCAATTCTGAGTTTCTGTTGAGAATAAGTGTCAGCTGTGTGTAAAAATAGTTTTTTTTTCTATGGACTTTGGATTTAGGATTTGGCTGTTTCATTTTCAGAGTTGTATTTTGCACTCATTACTTTACATGACTTTTCACTCCAGTATATGAAAAGCTAAGCACTGGTAATTCCTTATTATACTTAAGTACAAAAGCTTATTAAGACTGTTTCTGTACCAAATTAAGTGTAAACAAAGTGTCTAAGCTACAATTTTTAGTACACCAGAGATAACTTCAACTGATTTCAATGCTTCAGGTAGTCTGAGTAGTTTGCTGTTCTGTTGTTTCTTCACATGTGCAGAAATCTGTTTTTCCTTCTGTGTTATGTTTTCTGTGGAGAAAGTGTAGAAGCTGAAGTGTAAAGCAGAAGGAATGGATGATAACTAAACTAGAAAGGCAAGGGTACTTCAGCATTTTAAGATTTTTGTAAATTAATCTTCTGCATTTTGTAGGTCGTGAGGTCAAGTCATAAGTTTTGAGTTATTTGGATTTATAAAAATAATTAGCTTACAGCATACATCACTTTGTGATGTGGGGTGTATATTAACAAATAGAGAGCCTTAACAAATAAACGCCCTGCTTACAAGATTCAGATGAAAGAGATCATTTAAACTTATTTGCTAAAAAAAGAGCTGTGAGCTAAAATTTTAATGAGAATTGTGTTTTGGTACTGGCTTAATTTTTGTTGCTTGCACTACACAAACCAAGCTATGATGAAAGTGAAGTAGCATGAATTCAGCTGGAAAGATTTGATGTTCTCTTTCCTCCGAAGTGGCATCTCTTACAGGATGATATTTCCTGGGGGGAAAGTCAAACTTTCTCTTTGGTAAGTATAAGCAAGACACTTGTGAATATGAGGGCTGTTTTGGGGAAAAAAAAAAAAAAATCCGTTCTTGTCTGTGCATTTTTCCATTTTCTTGCTCTTTCCTTCCATACTTATCCATTCTTGCTACCTGAATGTTGTTTGTGTTGCATATTCTTCTGTACCTAGCTGTCTTTTCCACTCAATTTGAGACAAATATAGTCTTCATCAAGCCATGTTAGACCAAATTCAACCATTTGAAAGCATTAATAGGTACTTGCAGAAGTCTAAGGCTTTGAACATGAGACAGACTTTACATAGCTAAGTATTTAATAGATCGATACCACTCATAGAACAGTGGCACACACAGTTACATGTGGGCGAATAACATCTTGCATCACAGCGTGTCAGCAACTTGCTCCAAAAGATGGGTGGGAGGGGAAGAAAAAGCAAAGGTGTTGGTGGTAACTTACATACATCAGACATCTACATTTTTGAAGCTATTTCAGTGCAGGCTGGTGTATATAGACTACAGAAGTAAAAGGGATCTCAGAGCTCTTCAGCACATTAAGATATGAAATCTCTCAGCAAACATAATTACAGCTTTAATTTAATGATTAGAAAGCCAGAAGGGACTAGTGTGGTCATCTAGTTCAAAATCCCGGATATTGTGAGAACCGATGAGAGAATTCCTATGACCTAATAAAATATGACTACAAAAGTATGGTATTCTTATTTATTTTTTCCCGACAGGATCTAATCTTGGTAAATTTCTCTGATGTTTTAAAAGTGTTGAATGTAATTTTTTATGTATTTGTCTAGATCTGAATTCCAGCAATATTGGCTAATGTGAACAATTTCTTCTGTATTCCTTCTGATCAGTTTCCTTGTAAATACTTCAATTTCAATGTAGGTGCTTGCTAACCTTTTTTGTTAAATTTACTAGTCTAGTTATTTTAAGTGAAAGGATGTTTCATTTAACCTTGTCTGTGGCTTTTTTTTGAAGTATCTCTTTTTCTTTTTTTAGCAACGTCTTTGCATTGCTGATACAAAAAAATGTTTCTTCCTGATGGGGGGTGGTGCATATGGAACTGAACTTGGCACGGGATGTGAAAATTAATGAGGGAATTCAATAGGTATATTCTTCAGAAGAGAGAGGTGAAGGAGAATTACTCCTGGTAAAAGAGAATGAGGAACTGGCTTCAGCAGTCATTGAGAAAGCTGAGGTGCTAAATTTGTTCTTTGGCTCAGTCTTCACTAGCAGTCAGGCTTCCTACACTTCTCATGTGGAAAGCCTCTGCAGATGACAGGAGAGCAAAATCCCTTGCATTGTGATAGAGCAAGTCCAGGGCTGCCTCATGAGGCTGAATGTGTACAAGTTTATGAGGCCAGATGGTATGCATCCCAGGGTCCTAAAGGAACTGAGTGGGACTGATGTTGCCAAGCCACTCCCCATTTGAAGCACTGTGTCCAAGCCTGGGGGCCTTCGCATTAGACAGATGTGGAGCTGTTGGAGCAGGTCATGAGGAAAGCCACAAAGATGATCCTAGATGACTGGAGCACTTCTATAAAGAAAGATTGTGGGAGATGAGTGTTGTGTGTTTTTTTTTTTTAGCTTGGAGAAGAGAAGACCTTAGGGAGTTCTCATTGTGGCCTTCCAGTACTTGAAGGGAGCTTATAAACAAGAGGGAGACTGACTTTTATCACAGGTTGGTAGTCATAGGACAAGGGTTTAAACTAAAAAATAGGAGGTTTCGGTTAAATAATTTGTTCCCAATATCTACTCAGAGGGTGCTGAGACACCTGGAATGGGTTGCCCAGATAAGCTGTGGAAGCCCCATTCCTGGAGGTGTTCAGTGTCAGGTTGGGTGGGGCTCTCAGCAGCCTGATCTAGTGGTTGGCAGCCCTGCTGACAACAGTGGGTTTGGGCCTTGATGATCTGTAAGGTCCCTGTCAACCCAAGCCACTGTGTGATTCTGATATCCAATCCACCCATTACTATTAAAGGGGAAAGAGCTCTCCTTGAGGGTGGCAATGCTGTGCTTATGGGATGGCCTCCAGTACTGAAAGGGGATGCCAGCAGTCAGCTGCTGTTGGGCTGTAGCACTTACATGCCAGTTCACACATGAGTCAGATTTAGAGTGCCTGTGTTGGAAAATCTAGCCAAGCAATTTAGTGTGCTTTATGCCTAAATGCAATGAGTGTGGGAGGTTTCCCTGAATTCTCTTGTGCAACATTCATGTTCTGTCCTCCATCACCCTCTTTTCTGGCAGTGTCCTTTGGAAATGTCTAAATATTCTTGCTCCTAAAGGCTTTAATTAACACTTGACCATTTTTTAAAAAAAAGAATAATTTCCTTATTTTTATCTAATGAAGTAATAAAGTGGGTCAAGATCTTAAGAATTTGGGGGGATAACATTAGTAGTGTTATCTCTATTTAATGTGGGAATTTTTACTTATTTTCCAAAATAAATCGTTTCTGATAATTGTCATAGAACATATGCAGTCAAAACTGAAAGTTTTAAGTGATAAGTAATACTATTAATAGTTGCAGATAATAGACTTCCAGACTATTAAGTGTGGTATTCCAAATCTAAGGTCCTATTAATCAGTCTCTTATTATAATTCTCCTCTTGGTTAATACTGCATATAGGGAAGATATATTTGAGTACGGAGAGGAGCGAGATCTTATCTATTGTGTTGTAAGGCAAGGTATCTTATACACTAAATAAATTTTTTTTAACCAGATGAATATTTCTGAGGGGTTAGGTTTTTTTTTCCTGATATGATAGTTGTGTTAATAGCTCTTAGTTTAGGACTTAAGGGCATCCCCTTTATGCTTGCCTCTTCAATAAAATTTCTGTTATTAGAACTGTTAGATTATGGAAAGATTTAAAAGTAAATGTGAATAAATTAAATGTAAAAACAAACAAAAAAGGTACTACTGTCAGTTGTAACTCAAGCAAAATAGGAATGTAGTAACCTCTTTAACCTCTCTTATAGTATTCTGCATTTGTATGTCACTTGTTTCTTTTTGTTTGGCAGTCAGTAATTGATATTATTAGTCAGAGACTGAATATTTCTTCAAGTAGCAACAGACACAAATCAAGGGAAGGCCTATTCAGAAATATCTTTATTATATGACCATCCTGCCATTTCTTCGGTAATAGTTTGATTTAAATTGCTGCTGTGTTACTTTAGATGAATGTTGTCAGCTCAATTTTTAAAATTAGTTTTGATTAATGGAGCTATGTGCATCCCATCACTGGGATGAACAACAACACTCCAACCAAAGTTACATTTTATCTTCCACTTCCTTCCTTTCTCTGCTAATATACCATTTCCCTACTAATTCTGATAATTTGTCATGTCATTAGGCATTTCTCCTTTCCCCAAGACACTTTCATGAATGTCTGGCATGAGTAAAAGTCTAGGATGCATTGTTATTTATTTATTTGACAAGCATAACGTGAAGGTGTAGATAAGAAGTCTGTATCCTAGAACATGTAATCAGACAGATTTTGTAGTCAAAACTTTTCAGTGCTTCAACTAAATCTATTAGGATTTCTTGTTCTGGCATTTTATATTTATATTCATATTTTGAATATAAAAATATTAATTGTGGAGCACTCTAATACCAAATTTGATAATCCAATTTTAATTTTTCAGATTTCCCTAATCTGCTGCCTAATTTTCATAAAATTACTACAGGTTTGTGTTTTTGTTGGTATCAGGAGGGAGCATACAAAATGTCACAATTTTTCCCATCTGCTATGCTTCAGTTTGTATCATGAGATGTTCTCTGAGAACATAAAATTGTTTTTTTTTTTCAATAAATAAATTGGAACATGCTTTCCAGGAGCATGCCTAATGCACCTGACCCCTACAGGACATCCATGGGACCAAACTGGAATTAGCTTGAAATGAGTTATCTGAAATAAGCAGCACCAGTATTGCTTCCCTCTTCACATCCACCCAGCTAAGCTTCACAACTTGCTCATGTAGTCATTGCAGCCAAGTTCTGGGAAAATTCTAGCTCTCCTTGATTTTTCTTTATCAGTTATTGAGGCACAATGTTGTTTGTTTTTTCTGTTTTTAAGTAATGTTTTCATGTGTTGATCAAGACATCATTGCACCACAACATGATTTTCATTATCTAATTGAAAATCAAGAGTATAGAGGGATGGAGTGGTAAACTGACTTGGAGGCCTTCTAAAACAGAGAGTAAAAGTCAGGTGTCTTGTCATACTGTTTAAAGCTGTAAGTGCTCAACCACATTTCATAATATCGTAATGGATACCAGGGGATCTGTTAATGTCATCAGCTTCCAATTATTCTCTTGATTAACTGTTTATTTATTCATTATACAGTTGGATGTTCTGTCTTGCTTTGCTACTTACAAATGGCATCGTTATCCAATGATCATTTGCACCAATAATCTCATCTTGTGTTATGAGGGAATTTTAGGCTGTCACATGCAGCTCCTATTAAAATAACTTATTCTGTGTCGGAAGTGTGCCCAGCAAGAGGTTAGTAGCTTTGAGCAGTTTTAACTTTAACAGAGCTTGTGTGTCATAGAAACATAGACTGGCCTGGGTTAAAAAGGACCACAATGATCATCTAGTTTCAGCCCCCCTGCTACGTGCAGGGCTGCCCACCCTTAGACCAGGCTGCCCAGAGCCACATCCAGCCTGGCCTTGAGTGCCTCCAGGAATGGGGCATCCACAACCTCCTTGGGCAACCTGTTCCAGTGTGTCACTGGTATCAAACATTTTTCACAGTGCACTGAAGAATGGAAACACCAATGGTTGCATCCTAGAAAATCACGTAAGATGGCATTTCTTGTTTTTCTTGTTACTCTTAATGTTTGCAGAATTTTCTAATTGTAAATTGATTTAGGATTAACACCTATTTGTAATTTCATCTGTAAAGGCTTTCAGAATAGTCTGAGAGGTGGATTTGTTTTAACGTGAGCATGTTAATATAATACAGCTAAAATATGAAGAAAAGTTATGTAAAATCTGTGTGGTGCCAATCAATAACACCTGAAACTAATTCAAGCCCTCTTAAAAGAAACTTCAGCACTTACTTAGAATTTTGTGTAACAGGTGAAGCTGTTATACCTTTATTACAATATCTGCACAGAAAAATAGAGCATTTTAAGGAAAAAAAAACCCAGAAAAAATCTCTAAGCAATTGTTTGGCAGTTTTCAACTTTGTTTCAGTGGTACCTGAAATTTCACCTTAACCTTTGACAGATGAATGTATTCATCTTTTGCAAGTTAAAATCCCATCATCGAAGTGTGTTTGAACCTGGTATGAAGATGACCTTCCTGGATGAGATCAAGTATTCACAGAACCTAGAATCTTATCAATTTGTGTCCTAAAGCAGACATTCCTGGAAGCAGTACAAGGTCTAAAAAAAAAAAGTTCAAAATATTCCTTACCATTCAATAGTTTGCTGCTCAGGGGTCTCCTGATGTAAACACGTGCCTTCAGATCTGTGAATTTTCCTGTGATCCGGATTCCCTTCCTCATTTATTTGTTTCTGTCCTCTACAGGACCCAGTTGAAACAAGGTTCACAGCTTAACTACATATTGTGTTTCTACGCCTTTGTTGTCTTCTAAGCCTTCTTTCTTTACAGCCCTCTCCCTTTGAAATAACTGGTAAACAAGTTGTTTGTGTTCACCCTTTCATGATTGAAATTAACCCACGCAGTTGTCCAGATGTAAGCTGTAACCTCTTCCAGTTATCTATTTCCAGTCTATTTTCTGTACTTTGTGTTTAAAAAAAAAAAAATCATTGTATGATTGTTTCAAGAAATGAGGTCACTTGGTGCCATAAGGAACCTACAGATTCACGTCTTCAAGACATCCCTGTTAATACAGTCAGTTACTAGAATTTTTTGATAGTACCCAGAGAAACCAAACTTTAGAAGCAAGTGACAGCCTAAGCACCCTGGTATTTGTTTCATTTTTGGTAAATATGAAGACTTACTAATGTTTATGTAGGAAAATAAGTTGAGAATAAAGTATAAATAACAATGTTTAATCGTGGCTAAGGATGCAATGCAGAGAGGACAACAGAACAGACCTGTCGTCTTCTGGACTTTTTTCGCTGGTAATATTTCTGTTCCTGTACAGAACTCCTTCACATTTTTTCCAAACTTGGGATCCTGTTAGATCATTTCATATACATATGTAATATATTACCTATATTATAAATATACGTCCCCCTCCCTCCCCATTTTTTTTCCCTTCTCTCCAGAAGAGATTGTGGGGCTGGAATGATTGAGGTAGATGTCACTTCTATAGCAGGAGTGACTTGCATAGGAGATGCTATGTATTAAAGGACATTTTTTTATTTATTATTTTCTTTGCCTGAAGAAGTAATTCCTAGAAAGGGGGATGACAGTGAGAGGCTATGATGTCAGAGCACTTCCATGTGTATGGGTAGTCTTTGAGACAGCCAGATCTGAGAACTAAAACTATGTGTCGCATTTCTTCTGCTCTTCTGGAAAAGAGAGTCCTGGAAGGGTAAATTAAAATGAGGAAAAATGATTTCTTAAATGTGTGTTCAGATATTTCAAATTCCATATATATATATATATATATATGTTATCCTGGTGCAACTCTGGCTTGAATAGTTTTATATTGAAAATATATAAAAAATTCTTTTTGGTGACATAGATTGATCTATCACTTCTTTCTTTTTAGGTAGTATAAAGAAAATGAAAGTTATCATTTACATGTAAATAGGAATTTTCAGCCATAGTAGATTTTAGTTGTATGTAAGTTTGTCACATTTTTCCGAGAACAAGATGTGAATTTTCAAAAACCTATGATCTAATTGTAGTTTTGGTGAAATGATGAATCTCTTGAAATGATTCTACGTCACCCATAGACTAAGGTAGAAAATGCTAATTTACTGCTAGACTGCAGCGTCTGATTTGCATTCCAAATCAGACTGCAGAGCTCCCCAAATGACTGTGCCCTCACAGTGTATTTAACCTATGCTTTTCCTGAGTAAATCCATAAATGTGCATGTGTTTATGCATGAGGAAGCCCATACAAACATGTTGTGCTTCACCATTTTCAGAGATCTACTTTTTAAAATGGGGAATAGAAGCATACAGATGAATTTGGATACTAGCAATCAGATAAGGAATTGATACAATGGTTGTTTTAAAGCTCTGTACCGCCCCTGAGTTCCTGTTTATTGTCACACTGATGGCAGATAATGTATAGGGTGTGTATCATTTGCAGTGATTAATATGATGTATTAAATTCTGCTTGTGTGTATGAATAAGCATGCATGTGCATACATAGATGTTTGCTATAAATGTTTTCTAGTACATTCTAAATGTGTGTATATTTGTTGTTAGCTCCAAATGATACAGATATATGAGAAGGAGGGAAATGAAGACTTGTATTATTCTTAAATGTGCTGAGGGAGAGAGAGAGAGGGAGGGAGCGAGGGAGGGAGAGAGAGACAAGTAATACAGCATAAAGAACCCACAGGCATCTGGGCTTTCCCACTTCAGTAGCAAATAGGGGGAATTATGGGTTGGTGGTCTGCTGCACATTAAGAGGACACCCCTCCATCTGTTTTCAGTACAGCCTGTTTCCAATTTAAAACAGAGATTTCAGTACAAACCTCAATTCCTTTTCTCCATTTTTATATGCGAAGTGAGGCTTATGAATTGGTGTCATTGCCACAAGGACTCGGACCAAATTTCCCCCCAAAAATTCACAGGCTGTTCATTTGAATACCTGCTTACAGTGGTACACAATGGGCAGCTTTGAGAAGAAAAATTGATAATCTTCACGGAAGAGTAATTTGAATGAAATTACACTTGACAGCCTGTCTCCAAGCAAACAAGGAGAGTGAGGGAGCCTTGCTAAGCTCTGAGGACTTGCCTAAGCCTCTGCTGTTGGAGCTTCCCAGGGAAAAAAAAAATCCACACTTATTCCTACATCTGACTGAAACCTTTGATTAATTCTCTGTAGCCGTTTCTAGTGAAGAAAGGTAGCCATGGAAGAGAATATGGAAGAGGGACAAACACAAAAAGGTATTGTGATAATTGCTTTGTTTGCAAAGAGATAATGATTTTGCAGTTCCTTGTTTGCTTTAGCAGCATGCTGTAAGGTTAGTGAATGTCCTTATGCGGTAGATGGGAAAGATTTCTTTCCTTTCTGTACTGCTTACATTCATTTGTCTCTCTGCAGTAACAATTAGTATTAATATAGTGATTGTTGCATTATGTTTAATATTAAAGGGATCTAAACTGTGAATTTTACATTTATACTTAGAATATTGCAAGCATTTAATGCAGGCTGCTTCCCAGACCAGCCTTTGTTAGCCTTCATTTATTTCATGTTTTCACGCTTGTCTAGCTGGGTCAAGGGAGCCGAGTGTGAACTATGAGAGAGCTACTCACACAGTATTTGAAGCTGGTTGCTGTTGGATATCTAACAATGTAGCCAGTATTTACACCTTGAATGAGAGTCCAGACTGAACAAAGACATGGGGGGTATATTTTGTATATATATTCAGGAAGCACTGATATCCTTCTCTGCATTTTTTTTCTTTTCCTGCGCTATATGTTGAAGTAATCTTACTATTTCCACTGTACAGATTTGGATCCTGTTGAATTTTGTTTTGCACCTAACAGCTGAAATTGCTTTAGCAAGATGTATGCAGCATGTTGTGAACATCTCTTTTCTAAGGTTTCTGGATAAGTTGAAAATAAGAGAATGCGTTAACACTTAAAGATGCAACAGAAGATAATTGCTGACTGTTTATTGATTTCTGAATCTCTGAAAAATGCAGTGTTTATGAAGTCCTTGCACTCATTTTGTAAAAGGGACATTACAGTAAAGGAATCAAGGAGTTTTTCATTTTACTGCAAGCACAAAGAATAATCCTGGGGATATTTGCCATGTTAAATCACGTATACTCTTAATTCTGTATTTATTGCCATTTTTGAGGAGAAATGAGGAACTCACCAAGTTTGTTAATATAAATTACCTGCAATGGCATATTTTTCTGAGTTGATGCCATATTCTGTTTTCTGCTCCCTGATCAATTTGCTTGCTGCATGTAAATGTCATGCTTTCTCATTGTAAGTGACCCATTTAGACTGAGTACAGCTTTGGATTGTTTATGGGTCTTCATTTTGTCTAGAAACACACTACGTAATCATGAGAAGACTGAAGGAAGATGTATGTATACAGAAGGTGCTCATACAAATAATAGTCCTTATATAATATTGGTGATTTCAGCAGTTTCTTCAGTTAAATTTTATTATTTGCAAATGGCAGAAATAATGGGAAAACACAAGAGTTATTTCTGAATGTAAAATCAATACTTTCATTGCCTGGTTTGTGTTACTTGCATTTAGAAATTAAAGACATCCTTTTTCTTAGAGCTAGAGTAAATTGAACTGTTTGGTCACTGAATCAAAATTCTTCATTGTTATTGCCTGAAGAAACTGAAATTCAAAATCCCCAAATCCTTACTACAAAAAAAAAAAAAATCAGGAAAAGGTGAATCTGTTTGTATTTTAAAAGCACACGTTGTTATTGATGAACTGTGTCCTCATTGTTCATATGGTAAGCAGCTGAATGACCAATAGCCATTCAAAATGGTGTGATTAATAGTCTGATTACAGCAGCTAACACTACTTACTCCCCCTCACCCCCTTTCCATTTACAATGCAATGTTTTCGGCCTTTTTTTCCTTTAGTGGTACCCAACTGCCATTATGGACAGTGACAAGAGAATGTTAAGAGCTGACAAATTATATTTACTTTTTCCTGATTGGTGTGGAAGGAGGGGGGGGGGGGGGGGAGGGGGTGCTGCTTAGTTGCTGTCACCATATTTGTTAACCTGTCATCTCAACCTGTCTTGTTCCTGCTTTGGATTCTGATGACTTTAAAAATGTATTTAGAGTTTGAGGAAAATCTTTTTTTCGTGAATTCTTGAATGTAGATTTAGTAATTTTAGCAAAGTATAGGGAGGATAATGAAATAATGGATCTGTTTAAGGTTTGCACTTTGCATTTGAAAAGTGTTGGCTATTATCAGACTGACTGGATATTCATCTTTTATGATGCCTGTTGGTTTTTTTTTGCTCTATTGCATGTTTTACTGATATCCATGATAATCATTATCAGTCCAGTTAATCTGGACCAGTTCTTCTAACTATAGTGCCCTAGAAAATTTATCTGTAATATCTGTGCTCTGATTTTCATCTTCCTGCCTTCTTGAGTGGAACTGTTTTTCTCCCATTTCCTACAAAATCAACGGGAGTGTAAATTCTCACTGCTTACCAACTCCAGTGCTCTTTGCAGCAGTTGCTTTAAACCTCCCACTGAACAGCATTACGTCTTGCTAGCAGCCATGATGGAATTGAATAGTTCCATACTGATGCATTTCATAAATATGATAATGATAGCTCTAATAACAAGACTACTAAAACTGCAGACCTCTGATTGCATAACATTCTCTAAAATAAGTTATTGGGAAGTGCAAACAGAATTCTTACCATAGGGATTCCAAATAATGACATTCTGTCTTACGCAATCTCTCTGCATTTTAATGTTTAATGAGATTTGTTTGTGCCTTTAACTTGGAAAATTGTCAACAGAGTATCTCACATCTCTTTTCTGAATTTAATGCATTACTAGAAACCAGATAGTTCAAATTAATGGAGATCAAACTTTTTTTAATCAATATTTTCTTACTATGTGTTTCCTTTGACATAATTATCCTTTTTTTTTTTTTTTTTTTTTTACAAATGGAGCTAATGCTGCTGCCCAGCAGACTTCACGTGTAAAGGTGTGAAAATCTGAACCAGGAATAATTTGTTTATTCTTTGTTTTAAACTGTTAGAAGAGTTCTATTTTAATCATTCAGTTCTCTTTATTGATACTCTGTTCCTTAGGCTTGTAAGCCAGTGCATGCTAGGGGGTATGTTTCAAACACACTTGCTATACAGTTTGTAGCTGACCAAGAACTGAAGCTGTGCAGAAATCCTGGCTTGAAATGTCTACAAGTGAATGCCTAAAATACATTCTAAGAAATATCAGCCTGTTACAATTTCTATAACAATGACATTATACTATATGCCTAGAAACTATAACTTTCTATACCTTTGATTGTAAATTTGCAGTCTGGAAAAGCCAGGATAACTAAAGCCTGTGATTTAAGTGAATGATACATTTCTAAAAATGATCAGCTGCACTTAAAAGCATAAGTTTTCCTGATGTCTGTAGGAATGCTTGCTAATTGTGAAATTCTTATGCATAAATTAGCATGCGTGTTAGTGGTAGGTCTCAACTGCCAGTATTTGAAAGACAATGACGTCAAAAGCTCCAGCTCCTGCAGCACAGGTCCTCCCTCCATGAAAGCACCGAGATTGCAATGATGTCTCCCACCCTAGTCATTCACCCTCATAGAAAACTTTCTAGAGGGCAAGCACTGTAAATTTTTTATTGTGTGAGACTTAGCAGAGTGGAGTTTAGAATATTCTTACAAAATATCCATTTCAAAAAAACCCAAAGCATTCTGTAGCACAACAAGACAAGTTTACACCATTCAAAAATATTTTTTTAATGGTGGAGTGGTTTGAATTCCTTTCTAAAATAAACTCTTGTGAGTGGATAGAGCAACTGTTTGTGCAACAGCAAGCACTGTGAATAACTGATTTTATTTTAACACTCTTGGCTGTAGTATGCCTGACAAATATAGGCAAGGTTGCAGTGGTAGCAAAATATATTTATTTTGTGGCAGTTAGTGGTTATATACTGGAATTAATGTGTTAGCACTTGGTTTGCATTAGTGATGTTGATGGATCTGAAGTCTATTACCAAAGTACCAAAAGGAAGATTTAAGCAGCCTACGATGCTATCAGCAGTGTGCACACAGATTCTGCTTCTTCGGACATGAGAGAGATTGAATTGCTTCCTTTAACTCTGGAAGTAGGTAGTAGGCTAATACAGAGTAGATGAAACCAATTTTGATTTCATATTCAGAAATGAGGTATCAAGTAGAATATTGCAGACATTGCTGGAATTTTTTGCATTCTTCTAAATCTTTTTTTACCTCCTAAAAGAGAAAAATTGTCCATCTCTAATTTAAATATTGTTTGAAAGTTTATTAAAATAAAAAGAAGCAAATCATGGTTTTTTTGCACTTTGATTTTCTGGGTGACATTATTTGTAAATGAAGAGTAAATTGATTTTCTTTATTGTAAATACAAATAGTAAGTGCAGGCCATACTTGTATCTTTAGTTGGATTCTTCTTGAATTGTTAGCACTTTGGCCCTCTAGGACCCCTGAATTATAATCTGTTTTCTGAGCAATTTGGAAACTTTTAAAATTTGGCCTTATAAGCAGGAAGTAGTGGAGTTTTGCCAGCTGATATTCCTCATTCTGAATCTGTGTTTTTTTTCCATGTGTTCTTTAAGAAAGCCTGATGTACAGAGGTCAATACAAAATACTTGAAAATTTGAGAGCCTCTAGCAGAGTAATTAATTTTCTTAATCAATGTTAAGTATGGAAGTAAATTTTAGCATCTGGCAAAGTCTCTCACTCTTTTTCCTGCTTAATACTCCTTTGTTAATCAATACCTTTATCAAAGAAAAATCCCATAACATCATTCAGTATGAATTTGAAATTAATTGTTCTAACATTGTAAGTTATTCACATTTATATGGTAACTACAGACTCAAGATACTTACATTAGGATCTGTAACTTGAATATCTGTTATTATTCAATTATGCTGTTATTCACAGAGACAGTGATGCAAATAAATTTAGTCTCTTGTTTATTTAATCTTTAACATTGGAAAAAAATCTGTCATAAGTACTGTTTTCTACTATTGCAGGCTTAATGTCATACTAATTATAGGCATAGAAAGTCAGCTTCAGTGTGACCTATATAAATTCTTACAGGACAAAGTATTCTAGCTGCCCTAGGGCAGGATCCTCAGTTAAATGTGTGAGAATTGAAGTCTGTATGGTAGTTTTGATGGGGGGGGGCGGGGGCAGAAAAAAAGGTATAGGGACTTAAATTCCATTGTGTAAAGAATGGTTAAGAATTCTTGTCATTTTCTTCTGCAGAATGATCAGAATCAGTGTATCAGAACAAAAAAGTATGGATTCAAACACTTTCCAGAGGGATACAGAATTTTAAGACTGCTCTGGAAATATGCAGTAAATATTTTATAATATAAATAATATAAAATAATATAAAATAAATATATATATATATAATATAATTATATATATATATATAATTATATATAATATATATAATTATATATAAATTATATTAAAAATAATATAAAATAAATAATAAAATATAAAAATATAAAATAAATATTTTATTTAAAATAATGAAATATGCATTTGATCTTTCAGGTCAGACCTATAGTGAGGGTCGACCACCTCCCTGGGGAAATCTGTTCCAGTGCCTGGCCACTCTTTCAGAATGAAAATGTTAATGGAAGTGTTGGCAATTTCTTTATTCACAAAATCTATGTTTTGAAGTAGGGTGTTTTCAAATGGCTTCTGAATCTTCGCTTTGTGTCTTTCAAGGAAAAAGTAATCTGTTTAGGTGTTTAATATAATGATTGAAGGTTCAATCACCTTAAATTTAAAAACAAAATGCTATCCTACAAATGAGTACTTTGAGCAGAGTAATCTAGATTGAAATTTAGTGGTCAGGTGCTGGTATGGGCTGCCCACAGAGGTGGTGGATTCACAATCCCTGGAGATGTTTAGGAAATGTTTAGATGTGCTGAGGGACATGGTTTAGTGTGGAGGTATTGGTGGTAGGTGGATGGGGTGGATGGTTGAACTAGATGATCTTGGAGGTCTTTTCCGATTTGGATGATTCTACGTTTGTGCTATGTTCTATACTATATTATGTAAAACATTTGAAAAATCTTACATACAAAAAAGCTATCATAAGAGTAAATCTGGATTCCTTTCCAAAAACAGTGCACCAGTAACTTAATATGTTGTTTTTTTCCCCCTGAGGAAACATTCAACATGCTACATTCATGGCACCTACATATATGGTAATACTGCAATTATTAGCAGTGTCTAAGTATTTCAAAGCTATGCTCAGGTAATTGAAGGAGGGAGAGTATGTTTGGTTTTACCTTAACTGAAAACAGTGAGTGATAGGAAAAATTTCCATGATTGGAAAAGGTGAGTATGCCTCTCCCTGTTAGTGGAAAAGTTCTCACACTTGACCCATTGGCCTAGTTTCCATGGTGAGGGAAATTGTGTATGCTGCCTAGCAAGGTGATGTAGCCAGTTTGGGGAAACTCCTCTAGCCTAGTGACACCATCTTCTACTAGTGAATCAGATTATCTGTGTGTGTGTGTGTATGTATGTGTGTGTAAATTCATTAAAACTTGCCACACCCTGTTTTCCTACCAAATCTTCTTAC